>NC_090834.1:110099150-110413900 GCF_028021215.1 Eschrichtius robustus | reverse complement strand
CTCTGTGGGCCCCTCGGCCTTGACCATCCTCGGCTGGACTCGCCCCCTCGTCTCCCCACCCCCCCTCCCCATCCTCCATCTCTTCATAATGTGGTTGCTCTTTCCATCACTCCCACGCTGTTTTGAGCCAGGCCTGGTAACGGGGATACTGGGGAAGCCGACTGGACTGGCTGGGGTTCTGAGGAGGGATGACGAGCGGGGACGCTGGGAGGAAGCGTAAGGCTGCAGAGGAGGCATTCGGGGGCGTCCACATCAGAATGACCAGGGGCTGTGGTTCTGCGGCCGCCTCTACCCCGGTGGGCGGGGCAAGGTGTGCTCGGAGGGACGTCTGTGAGCCATGAAGCATGACCCTACAGCTTCCCACTGCCCTCGACTTAAAACAGGGCATCCTCAGGCTCTACTCCCCCATGCGGTCCCACCCGTCTCCCCCCACTAACGCTGACCCTTCTGGCAGCTTCCTGGATGAACCACGTTCCCCCACCATGGGGCCTTGCGTGGACGGTCTCTGCTATTCCCTCCACCTCCGGCTCCAGCCCAGAGCCCCAGGGCTACATCCTCGCGAGAAGTCTTCCCTCATCTCCCCACCAGACATCCCCACTTACGACAGACTCTCAGAACACCGCGAACACGTCTCCTTGCAGAACTTCGCGCCGTGGACAATTTCTGTGCATTTGCATTTTTAATTTAGTCTCTGATGGGTGTCTCTCCCTCACTAGACTTAGACTTCGTCTGGGAAGGAACTGTGTCTGTCTTTAGTCCCCACCGCACTCCCAGAGTCTGGCATACAAAAGGCGTTCAATAAATGGTTGTGATGTGAATGAAAACAGGGGAGGGGGTCCAGATTGGCTCAGGGGTGGGCGGAGAGCCACACTTTGTATGGGGATGACCTCGGTTGTGTGTCATTTTTTCACTCGAGTCAGACTCCTTCAGTGGTGGGATCCCACATCCAAGGAGGCAAGTCCAAGCGCTGGGCCGTCTCCTCCCGCTCCTCAAGGAGAGCCCCACATCCACTCCCCTCTGGTCACTGCCCCGAGCAGGCCCACCTGCCGGTTTCCCGAGGCTGCTGTCCAGGGTCTTCCAGGATCTGCCGTCGCAACCCCTCCACCACTGGGTCCCACCCCACCCAAGCTCTAAGCTCTCAGGCGCAGGCCAGATGGAGATGCCCACATTGCCCCTCCATGCTGCCTCGGAGTGTATGTGGGCACCCTGCCCTCTCCCAGCTCCTGGGCCCAGGTATGAAGGAGGTGCTGAGCTGCCCTGAGTCTCTCTCGCTGTAACTGTCCCCCCGGGGGGCCAGCAAGCACTCAGGCCACAGGGAGGAGGAGCAGGGGGCGCCCGTTTGCCCTCACCCCGGGTTCCTCTACAGGACGCCAGGGGCTGCGACCTCAGCAGGGTTCTGGAAAGATGTTCTCAAGGGTCATGCTTTGCCCCCTGAACACCTTTGGCCTTCAACATGAGTTTTCTGGGCTCTTTTTCTTGGGCTCTTCTGGAGCAAAAGAGGTGCCGACGCCTCTGGGCCTTAGGACGGGTGGGGCTCTGGCTGCTGTCAGCGGGCCTGGGGGAAGGAGGGGCTCCCCTGGACTATATCACAGAGGGGCTGAGAGTCGGCGGGGCCGGCTGCCCCACCGCGGGGGATGCTGGGAGGGGGCTCAGCAGTGCACAGTGGTCTCTGGCTGCCTCTGCCCTGCTGTCCGTCCCCAGGACCCCTGCTCTGGGTGGTCCTGTCCCTGGGGGCGGGGGTTTTGTCCACCTGGAGCCTCGTTCTCTGCAGGGAGGCGGGGACCGGGACCATCTCTGCAGGCGGCAGACGGTGGCAGAAGAGTGAGGGTCCCGGCCTTCTCCCCAACTCCCTTGCCGACTCTGCCTGTCGGCCTGTTCAGATGCGGCCGGCTGCCCGCCTGCCTCCTCCCGAGTCTCTGTTCCTGCCCACCTCTGCCTAAGCACGATGGCTGCACTTGGTGGCCGCCGTGGCTGCAGTCTGCAGACCCCACATGGAAAACGCCCCGCCTACCGGTTGGGGGCTTTGGACCCAAACTCGGGGCTCGTGTCCTCAAGACTCCCGGCCTGCAGAGGAACCCCCACCCCCACCCCCCGCTCTGCTCTGCCGCTGCCCCCTGGCAGAGGGGCTCTGACCCTGCTCCCAGGGGCTGCTCAGGGGAGGCACAAAATCTTTATCTGGTGCAAGAAGCCGCAAGGATCCAGTCAGGGCCCCGGGGGACTCGGCTCTTTCCCACAGCTTTCCTCCCCCAGCCCCGTGGCCCCCGAGGCCCCTGGGGGATGGGAGCAGAAGCAGCCTCCTTTCCCAGGCCCGAGGAAGGGCAGAGGCTGTGGGCGGGCCCTGTGGTGTGCACGGCCTGCCGGAGTCTCTCCTCCCTTCCCCATGGCTCCGGGCTCGGGGTTCGGGCAGGGGGAGAGGCCCGGGCAGGAGCACAGGGTCTCGGGCAGGGTCAGAGGGCAGGGGCTGAGGCAGGCAGTCTGGGGGATTCCGGCTCCCCATCGCCCCCTGAAAGCCCACGCTCCCTCTGTGTTACAGACACCAGGCTCTCCAGGCCCCTCCCTTCTTTCAGATCCTCCAGGGAGCCAGGCTGCCCCAGAGCCTTTGCATGGAGTTTTCCTGGGACACTCACCTGCATTCCTTTTGTACCTGCTGTCCCTCCCTCTTCGGGCCACTCCCAGACTCAGGTCAGAGTGGTCCCCAACAATAAGCTCACCCACTCCTTTTTGGGGTTCGGGCAGGGGGAGAGGCCCGGGCAGGAGCACAGGGTCTCGGGCAGGGTCAGAGGGCAGGGGCCCTGGAATTTTTTGGAGCCCTGGAATTTCGCCTTTGTACATCATTTAAGCCACCTTGACTCGCACCAACTGGCAGACTTCTCAAGGCCGAGGGGATGGCTGTCCTGCCCAGTGATGCACCCGTGTCACAGGGATGGACCTGGCCCTCGACCCTCAGAGATGGTGGGAGGACAGAGAGCCCCCACTCACGAGTCCAACTGTCTCCTTCCACTGAGCCTGGGGCATGGCCCTCCCTCCAGGAGGCCACCTCATTGCCGTTAGCTCTTGGGGCCCAGGCCACCAAATGTGGTCTCCATCAGCATCCCAGAGCCAGATGCTCTCTGGGCCACAGACACAACATCCCTGTCACCTCCAGTTACGCCTGTAGGTCTGGGGACAGATGAGCTTTAAAGGCCTAGGTGACGGCGTGGACGCAGGGCCTCTCCAGCGGCAGGATTGGTAGGACTTGGCCCTTCTTGATCCCTCCTGGTGGGTCTGTCTTCCGCACCCGCCAAGATTCTGATAGCACGCGGTGGGCCTCAGGGAACCTCGCTAAGCACAGAGACGGACCGAGTCACACACTTCTAGGACACACGGAGGAGGCGGGCAAAACCAGATAAGCCATGACAAACACTGGGGACACCAGCACGGGAGATGATGGAGCCGGGGCTGGCAGAGAGAGGCTGGTGAGCTGGAGGAGGGTTGTTCTGTGTGTGCCAGGCCCCAGGTCTGGATCAAGTGTGACTCCATTTTACAGATGTGGGAAGAGAGGCACAATGAGGGGAGTAACTTGCTCAGGGTCACATAGCTCGTGATGGGGACAGGACCTTAGCTTCCTCTGGGGCCACAGGCCAGAGTCACCCATGCCGCATGCTGGTGGTCTGCCTGCTGCCTTCCTCGCCCCTCACTCCCATCTTCCCGTTGGAATGAACTGACTTCTTTTTGATTCAGGTGTAATTTACATGCAGTCACAAGCCCAGATCTTATGGAACAACTCGAAGCCATCTTCACATGTATATTTCTCTGTCACCACCACCCAGATCAAGACAGAGAATGATTTCATCTTTAGGAATGTGCCCCTTCTTAATCAATACTTTGATCACCTTGGATTAGTTTTGCTCTTGAGCTTGTGTAAATGGAATCATGTACCACGTTCTCCTCTGCGCCTGGCTTCTTTCGCTTCCTGGGATGTTTCTGTGATTCCTCAACACAGGTGCCTGTATCCACGGTCGGTCCTTTTCCACGGCTGAATCACACTGCATTGTACGGACACCGCTTCGGCTGCTGACGGGCGTGTGGGTGAGTCCAGTTCGGCGCCGTGATGGATGAAGTCGCTCTGAGCCTTCTTGCACAAGTCTCAGTGTGGACACACTCACTTCCTTCTCCTGGGTCGATACCCAGGAGAAGGTCTGCTGGGTCATAGGGCCGACAAAGGGTTAACTTTATAAGAAACTGTGATTCAAATGCCTTTAAAAATTATTGTGGAGAATTGCAAACATTGACAGAAGTAGAGAGAGAATAACAGAATGAACTGTAATCACCACTCCCAACCCTACATTTCTGGATGCAAACCGCCAGATCTTTCTACCTGCAAACATTTTATATATATATATATATATATATATATGGCAGCACTGACTTCTGCAGATAGAGCCTTTGGGGGCTGGGAGCCCCTCAGCCTAGAGCAGCCCCACCACGCTGGGACACCAACCTTGGCTATTGTCCTCCCTGGGCTGAGGGGTCTGTGGAGGCACCACCCACTCTGAGAAATCCCTAAGGGGACACAGTGTTCTGGTTGGGCCAGACTTGGGGCTATTTGGCATGGGATGGGGAGCCCCCAGGTCCCTCCACTGTGGTCCAGACACCTGGGCCCGCTTCAGTATCCCTGCCCTGATCTTGGGCTCCAGCCCACTTGCCCTTCCTGATTTTTCCCACCTGCTGGTCTAGGACAGCCAGTCCGGTTTTCCAGGGTGTTCTGGGTCACACTGGGACCCAGCTCTGTGTGTGTGTGTGTGTGTGTGTGTGTGTATGGGCGGGGGGGGGGTTGATGCACATGAAAATGCACACTCAAACCAGACCATTTCCCACACCCTCAACAAAACTCACATCCTTCCACCCGCCGTAGCTGCGGACACCTGGTCAGCCACTCCACCATCCAGGGGTGCGTCCCACATCCCAGCCTCCACCCCAGCTCTGGGGGCTTCTGGCTACACCTGGCCACCTGTGGGGTTTTGCTGCCTTTTCAAATCAATTTAATAAGGAGCCCAGGACTGTGCCTTCAAAGGCCCCTCCTCAGAAGACATCCTTTTCACTCAATCTCCCCTCCAAAGATGGTGGCGCCAGTTTTGTAGATGAATAAACAGGGCTGCTGCGGCCGAGTGCATGAAGCCTGCATCAGGATGCTTTGTGTGGCCCCCTGACCCCAGCCGCCAAGCCAGGACCCTGGCCCCCAACAATGCCCGCCCAGCCTGGGTGGCACTGCACGATCCCACTTGAAAAGGCCTTTCGCGGGGCTGTCTTTTAAGAAGGGACTATTGGCAGGGGGCCTGGGGCTTATTCATGCAGAACAGCAGTGAAAAGTGCTCGTAGCCAGTGTCAGGAGTGGGCAGCGCCCAGAGCAAGGGGCCCGCCAGGCTGCGGGAAGCCGGTCGCTAGGAGACAGGGCCCCCAAGCATCTCCCAGCGGCCTCTCAGAGCTCCCAAGATGGCCCTGTCGTGGCCCCACTTGGCGCCCAGGGTGGAAAACCGGGGTGCTTGTGACCCTGCTCCCTGTTTCTTTGTCAACTTGACCCAGATGGGCTGGGAGATGAAATTTAGCCATGTGCCCTCTCTGGGCCTCCTCCAGTGATGGGCTGCACGGGATATTCCCAGCATCATTTGCTGCTCAGATTCTTGGAGGGTCCATCCCTGTGAGATGGGCCTCTACCCTCATCTCACCCTGCACTTCCTGGGTGCCCTCCCACCACCCCACTTTGACCTCCCCCAGCTAAGCCCCCCACCGACCCATTCCATGTTTTCTCAGATTCCTCGGCTTGAGGGATCCCAAGCCACCGCTGTTGGGCAATCCTCTGGTGCATCTCCAGCAGGCATCCCACCCTTCACTCCTAACCTCCTTTGAAGTGGGTCTGGCCCCCAGCACAGGAGGTGGGCGGGGGGGGGGGTGGGGCCGGGAGGGAAGGGGCCAGGCCCCAGGGTCTGGTCTGGTCGTGCCTGGACAGCTGTCCAGGCCGGAGATGGGTCTTTGATGTGGGTGGAGCTATTTGGTTGCTAGGAAGAACCTCTGCCCACACACTCTGATTCCTGGTTCCTCCCTCCGTCCCCCACCATCCTGATAACCCGACATCCCACCCCCAACCCCAGGGGATGTAGCTCTAGGATGAGAGCCCTGGAGACCTCCTGGAGCCCTTGGCTGGCTGGAGCGCTTCTAGGTGTACCCTGGGTGAGGGCCGCCACCTTCTCTCTGTCCAGCCTCAGTTCTGGGCCACGTGTCTGACCCCCTGCAAATAACAGGCTCCCAACACTCCCCATCCTGTCCCTTCTCATCCCCTTCCTTCTGCACCTCCCCCCCACTTCCCCCCATCCTTCACCACCCTTCCCCCTTCTCTTTGTCTGACCCTGCTGCCCCTTAGCCTTCACACCCATCCTACGTTCCAGGCTCTGCCCTTGGCCACCAACCTGAGCCCTGGACCTGCTCCCTCTGGCCACAAGCAAGTCCCTGTTGTGCCGTAGGGGACGTGAGGCTGAAGGGGTCTTGTTGACCCCTCTTTCCAGCCACCCCGAGATTCAGCAGGGGAAGTGCCTGATGCCTGCTGAAGAGAGACCCCGGGGGCCCAGGGCTGTGGGACAGTCCAGAGTGGAGGTGTGTCACCTGCACGCTCCCATTTTCTCATGGAAGGAGCTTGGGCCTTGGAGCCGGGAGGCGAGAGGGGGCAGGTCCAGCGTCCCCCACTCTCTGCCCCAGCAGACCGACTTGAGGAGATAGAATAGGATTGAATGGTTACATTAGATTGAATTAACGGAGACCCGGAGAGTGACGGGAGCTGGGGGAGGAGAGGGATAATCCCACCCTCGCACCAGCTCCCAAGAGCTGAGTACTAAGTTCTCAGGGATTTGGGGGGTTGGCGTTAACCACGACCATGATGGAAAATTAAATTATACAAGCTCACGGGTGCATAAATTCAATTAAAAAGTAACTGTCATAACTACTCAAAACTCATCACTTCCTAATTATTCTACTACTACCTATGCTCTGAGCTTATATGGTCTTCATATCCATAGGTAGAAATACCATACAATGGCGCTGCTGTATGTCCCTTCCCAACTCCGCTCAGTGATTTCACTTTGGTAGCGAGCAACTGGCCATCAATGGGAGTATTCACACCATGGAAATTGGCAAACATTGACCGATGGCTTTGTTGACTGCATTTCAGGATGAGCTGGAGAAAATGCCAAAGCAGATTAAACTGAAGAGTATCATTCTGTAGCTGTTCCACTGTGAATAGTATAGGAAATTAGGGAAATATTCTTCCAGGTTTCAAATATTCTTACCCTATTCAGCAAAGAAGTAGTTCCCATTCTTGACAAATGAGTATCATCCCAACATTAGGTCTTTGTTACTTGACTCAGGCATTACTCTTCAAGGTGAATGAAGATGTCCCCCACCGGGACTACACTCATTCATAAATTGCATCCGTAAGTTGGCGATGGGTGCAGAGTGCAGCAGAATCAACAATAATATTCTGTGAGATTCAACTGGCTCTGTGGAATTTACAATAGAGAGTATCGTGCACTTTATTTGTAAAATTATGTGTAAACTGGGTGTCCACTTTGGGGAGGTTCCAGGCACAACTGGGTGTGAACTGGAACAGATAACCTCAGAGGACTGTATTATTTTTATTACCGAAGGAACTCACGCTTACAGAAAAGTGACCTGTTCTGAGTACACAGCTCACTGAATTTTTACCAACTAACGAGTTGGACCTAATGAGTCCCCCAGATGAAGCCATGAAACATTTTGAGAATCTCTGGCACTTGCCTTGACCCTTCCAGTCACAGCTTGCCCCGGAGGTAACTGCTCTCTTGACTTTTAACCTGGTGGGTGCATTTTACCTGCTTTTGACATACAGTGTCTAGTCTTTTGTGCCTGGCTTCTTTCGCTCCAACCTGGTGAGGTTTGTCCATATTGCTGCATGTACCTGTTAATCATCCATCCTCAGTGCTACATGGTATTCAATTGTGCAAATATTCCACAGTTTATTTATTCATTCAGGTTGTTTCCAGGTGGGGTTACTATGAATAGCGCTGCTCTGAACAACTGGGGATGTGTCTTTTTAGGAAGGTAAGCTTTATGCTTTAGGTAAGCATTTAAGTAGGGCACACACGTAAGAGTGGAATTGCTGGGTCATATGTTATCATGTGCTCTGCTTTAGCCAGATTCTGCCAAATCGTTCTCCAAAGTCACTGCACCAATTTACACCCCTGCCAGCATCGCGTGAGTGTTCTAGAGGTGCCATATCATCTCCAGTACTTAGTATTATGTCTTAAATTTTTTTATTTTAGCCATTCTGGTTAGTGTAGATGGTATCTCACTGAGGTTTTAGTTTGAATTTCCCTGACTAATACAGTTGAGCCCTTTTTCATATGAGTATTGGCAGTTTGGAGCCTGGTCAAGCCTGTTGCCCATTTTTCTGTCTTTTTAAAATTATTGATTTGCAGGAGTTCTTTATATATTCTAGATATAAGTGCTTGTCAGACACAAATAACTTTTCCCCTGAAATGAGGGTTGCATTTTCACTCCTATATTATATTATATATTATTTCACTCAATAACATTTGATGGACAGTAATAATTCTTAGTAATCTTCATGTAATTTAATTTGTAAACATTTCCTTTTACGGAGGGCCTTCTTGTATCCTGTTTAAGAAATCATTGCCTACTCCATCACCATAAAGATCTTTTCTTATGTTTCCTCTACCACTGTCACATTTAGATCTGGGATCCATCAGGATTTGTGTGCTGTGAGGTGAAGGTCAAGATACATTTTCCTTAGGAGGACCAGTTGACCCAAACCCACTTAAGGAAAAGGCCTGCAGTGGCATCTTTGGCCTGGCATGTGAGCCTCTGTGAGGGTCCCTGATCCACTGGTGGACAGGGCTGCCGGGGTCAGTGCCACACTGTCTGAGACATTACTGCCCTGTTACTGCCCTTGAAATCTGCCGTCAGCCCTCGGCTTACGTTCTTCAAGAGAGCTCGACTCTTCTTGGCTCTTCGCAATTTCCCATGTGTTCTGGAATCTGCCTGTCAACGTCCAGCAAGAGAGAGTTTGCCAGGAAAATATGGACTGAAGCAAAGCACGTCCCCGGAAGAGGAAATCGCTTCCGTTTTTCCACGCATGTAGCACCTCCTTTGTTCCAGACCCTGGGAATCAGAGCTGAGCAGACTGGCATCATGCCACAGCCCTGGGAGGTAGGTCCTAAGGCTACACACGTGATACCGATGAGGAACTTGAGGCCTGAGGGAAAAGGTCACTCACCCAAGGTCACAGAGTAAGTGCAAGCGAATGAATGCTAAAGCCCATTCATTCATTCATTCACTCATTTATTTTTCATTCCACAAACAATAATGGAGCACCTACTATGTGCCAGGCACTGTGCTAAGTGCTGGGGTCCTTGTCCCTAACCCTCTACATCTGCCCAGTCTCTGGACCCAGAGAGACCACAGGAAAGGGAAGAGGAAGAGCCAGAGGGCAGAGATGAGCGGGCTGGGGTGGCGGGCAGGCCGCACAGCCACTGGCCAGGTTACCCACAGGATAGAGAGACATTTGCAAGATGGAGAAAGGGGGGGGTCTTCCCAGGATGTAGAAACAGCACGTGCAAAGGCCCGGGGGCACGAGAGGGCCTGGTGCGTTTGGGGACCCCATGTGAGCCCTTGTGACGGAGCAGAGGAAGGAAGGGACAGTGGGTGGTAGGAGGTCGGATCCAGAGTGAGGAGCTGGGCTCTGTCCTGGCGATGCAGAAACTGGTGGAGGCCCCGTGGAGAGACGTGAGGCTGGAAAGGGGCAGGAGAGGCAAGAGCTCCCAGAGGGGCCCAGTCCTGTCCTGTCGGAGGGGACAGTGGCCTGCACCAGAGCGAAGGAGAGGGGTATGGGAGGAAGACCACAGAGGCAGTCAGCAAGACTTAAAGAGTGGGAACAAGTGGGCAGAGCTGGAGGCGAGCAGTGGGCTGTGGGAGGACCTATGGGCGGGGTCATTTGGAGTCGGGGGCAAGGAGGCAGACACCCCACCCAGATGCCAGAGGACCAGGCTTAGAGGATGTGCCTGCAGATGGTCAGGCCCCTTGGCACAGAAGCTGGGTCAGCACGGAAGGTGGTGTGAGTGGGGCTTGGGGTCAGGGATCCCCAGACACCTCTGCCTGAGGTTTTGGCCTCAGCACAGGCTCTGGCACACATCACGTGCTCAATGAGCCTTTGATGGGTGGATGGATGGATGAATGAATGAATGAACAAATGAATGAACAAAAAAAAGCAAGATTCTCCATTCACAAGTATTGGGCCATGTTCGTTTCCAAAGCCCTTTATGTTCTTTCTTTTCTTTTTTTTAAACTTTTTTAATTAATTAAGTTATTTATTTATGTCTGTATCGGGTCTCAGTTGCGGCGCACGGGCTCTTTGTTTTGGCACGTGGGCTTCTCTCTAGTTGTGGCGTGCGGGTTTTCTCTTCTCTAGTTGTGGCGCACGGGCTCCAGAGCACGTGAGCTCTGTAGTTTGCCACGCGGGCTCTATAGTTGATGAGTGTGTGTTCAGTAGCTGTGGCGCGTGGGCTTAGTTGCTCCGCGGCATGTGGGATCTTAGTTCCCGGACCAGGGATCAAACCCGCGTCCCCTGCGTTGGAAGGCAGATTCTTTACCACTGCGCCACCAGGGAAGTCCCATTTTCTGTTCTTTCATCCCTCCATAGCCCTGGAGAGAGGTGGGGTGGTCCCCGGCCACATACCCAGGCCCCTCCTGTGGCCTCCCCACACCCGAGATCAGCCCGGTGCCCCTTCACACCTGCCCCCAGTCCCACATGGCTGCAGCAAATGGACCACTTTCTTAGGGGGTTATTGCCACCAAATGGGGGAGGTAAGCCAACACCCGGGCATCCCTAGGCGCCAGCCCCCCACTCAGCTGCAATCCTGGACAAGCCTTGACAGAGGCTGACTCCGGGGCCAGGAACACTGTGGGCAGCTCTGCCCTCCCTCTGCCCGCCACACCCCTGTTTACAGCCGTGGGAACGGAGGCCCAGAGAGGCGAAGGGCCAGCCCACGGTCCCAGCTCCTCCCCCTGCTGGGCAGGGCCGGCTTCCAGGGCTGGCGTCACGGGGGCCCACGCGGGGCTCATGCTCTGCAGTCACCGTCCCGAAATTCCGGATAGATTTAGGGGCACCGTGCCCCTCGTGCCCATCATTACCCAGACGGTCCCGAGCCTGGGCACCTCCTCCTGGGGGGGCAGCTGGGCTTTCCTTTCACTTGAAGACAGTTGTCCATTCCAGAACACAATGCCCTCTGATTGCATGCCAGGAAGCGCATGAATAAAGGGCAGGAAAAAGGGAAGCACTCGAACCTTTCCTGGTGAAAACGGAGCCCACTCTAGCTCCGGCGCCAGGGCGTCCACGTGCCTTTGCCAGCACAGGGGAGGAATGAAGCCACTCAGGAGGGGGCAGCGGTCCAGAGAGGGCCCTCAGAACACAGTGCCTGTGAACTCTACTTGGGGACTCCTCGGAGAAGCGGCTGGGCCGCTGCCCTCAGGCCCCAAGGTGGGAGGTAGGGCCAGAGCGCAGACCTGGAGCCCTGGCAACCCTACTCCTGCTGGGGGGCCTTGGGGGAACCACGGGGTCGTCCCGGGCCTCAGTTTCCCATCTGCAAGCCGGACTCTCCAGAACGCCCACCTCTCAGGGGTGGTGCTGTGTTCATGGGATGGTCGGAGCGAAGTGAGAAGACCATGAACCATAGCTTGTTATCTGAGTTCTAACACCCGGAGCTCTCCATGGGGTACCCGCCCCCCGCCCCCATGTCCTCCAGCGGGGGCTCCTCTGGAGGGGCAGACTGGAAGCTCGTGCCCTGGCGGGCATTTCTGCGATGAAGCTGACACACCTGGCCCCAGAGGGGCCACCATCTGGTGGTCTGACCCCTCTGGCGTCTGTGCCCTGGCTTTGCACGTCTACTCTCTCCCCGCAGCCTGGGTGCAGCCTCAGGTGGGCTGTGGGAGAGGCCCGGGGTACAGTGTCACTCTGCAGTCCTCAGGGTGTTTCCCCAGTGGACCCCTTTCCAAACTGGAAACCACAGGCCTCCAGTCACTCGATCTCCCAGAGAGCGTGTCATCTAGGGTGGGGAGGGGGCACTTTTCCGGAGTGTTGGAAAGTTGAGGACCACCACGTTGGACTCCCTCCTCTGAGCAGCTCCCATCGTCTTCCTCAAGGGGGGCTGCAGGGTGGGGGCTGCTGACAGCATCCTTTCCCTCGGGGCCCAGCCCGGCACCTCCTTGCCGTACAGCGGGGCCCTTGGTCTGACCCGGTGGTACGTGGAGTTGTGGGCTGACTGAGACCCGGGGACAGGAAAGGGGGACCTGGAACTGGCCAGTTAGGATGGGTCTCTGGCCTTTCTTTGCACGTTAGAGAGCATGGCTGACCGGTCAGCGGAGGTCCTTGCGGACCTGTGATGAACATACTGTGTGAACCAGAAATCGGCCTTTGCTTTTTTGAACTGCTCAGATTTGGTGTCATTTGTTACTGCAGCATAACCTGCCCTATCCTGACTGCTACACAACCCTACTCTGCTCTGCTGTGTGAGGGGTCCAGGGCAGCTAGTGGTCTGAGCCTGAGTCTGCTTGCCAGACACAGAGCCTACAGGCTTTGAGAAGGATCACATCCTTGTCTGTGCTGCTGGCCTTCACTCCTCTCACGATCTGACGACAAGCTGACAGTTCTGCGATTTCCCCGTTGTTCACCTTTAGCGTCACCTGGCTCTCCTCTTTCTTGCCCTCCCTCCGTCCTTTCCTTATTCTTTCTTTTTCCAAATGCCCAGGACTCTGAGATACCTGCCATCAGGTAGGTGGGGCCTCCTGAGATGCTTGGCAGTTGAGGCCCCCATTCTGTAGACAGAGACCCGAGCCCCCGACGGGCAGCCACGAGCAGCTGTGAGTGTGTGTCCTACTTGTCCTGGGCAGGTGGACCTCTGCATCCCAGGCTGGACCCTCCGGCTGCCGCCACGCCACCAGCCCAGCAGTCTGGTCAGTTCTCCCTTACACATGACCCACCCCCGCCCCCAGCTCTGGCTCTTTCAGGATGATCCTCAAGAACTTGGCGTGAATGAAACGCTCCATGGCTGGCTGCTCCCCCACTGTTTCCGAGACCACCCATGGGGGTCTGTGGGACTGGTGTCCACATCTTGGTGCGAGTTGTGGTTGCACATGCTAGACGTGGTGTCCACATCTTGGTGTGGTTGTGGTTTTGGATGGGGACAATTTAAAGCAGTCCCAAGGCAGGAATCCAAAGCTCCCCTCTGACTCTGGAGGGCAACAGGGCTTGCGTGTGTGGTCACTGGGCCCCTAAGTCCTGTGACTGTTTACAAGCCCCAGAATCCAAGATGACAGCCCAGTGTCTGTGGCCCTGGCCTTGGCCACCCCTCGCTGGGTGGCTCTCCTTGGGGTCTGAAGCTTGGTGCCATCAGGCCAGGGGACGCCAGTGGCCAGAACCTCTGGGTTGGCCTGACCGGCCCCTGGGGTGAGCTAGACATTCCAAGGCCTCCTGGCTCCTCCCAAGGGGCCCCCGTTTCTGCTGGTGGCAGCGCTCTGGTTCTCCCAGCTCTGAGAAGGATGCATCAAGAGCCGAGGGGGTCACGAGGCTGAGAAGGTGTCCCAGTGGCTGCCCGACCTTCCCAGACCTCACTCCAGTCTCCTCTGGACCGGCCCGCCTGTGGCCTAGTCTGCCGGCCCAAGTGTGGTCTGGCTCCCTGGCTGACCGAAGTTGGTCCCCACACAGCCCCACGTTCCAGGCAGAGCCACCCAGGGCCCCTTCGTGGGCTCTGGAAAGATCAACAAACAGCTCCAAGAGGTGGAAATTTCTCTGGCTCTCCAAGTCCAGACAGACAGGGCCGGGACAGAGAAGGCCGCCTCGGCAAACAAGCTGCAGCCTGTGTGCAGCGAGCTGCCCAGACACCCTCAGCCGCCGGGAAGCCGGTAGAGACAGATGGCGTCTGTGCTAAATGGGGCAGAGCCCGCCGGCCGCCCACCCGGCAGAGGCTTCTGGACCCGCCAGGCCGGCAGAGAGAGGGGGGCCAGGAGGTGGGAGACCTGCCCCCGCCTTGCCGGGTGACTCTGGTGGGTCCCTCGCCTGTGGAGCCTGGGTCCTCACCGAGTGGGCAGGGGGCCTAGCCTGCTCCAGGTGGTTGTGACAGAAGGTAGACGACCAGGCACCCCTGCGCAGGCCTTCCTGGCACGGGGAGGTGAGCTGGGCTGGCTCCGAGTTAGAATCAGCCTCTCAATCTGGATCCTTGGAGAACAGAAAGAGCTAATGTGTATCAGCACTTTTGTGCCAGACACACCTCTCAGGGCTTTTCCTGCCATGCCATCTCATTGCCTGCTCTCCACAAACGATGCATTAGGCCATTTATTATTCCCATTCTAGGGATGGGGAAACTGAGACCCAAAGAGGCTCTGTGGCAGTGCCAGAGAGAAACCAGGTCTCTGGCCCAGCTCTCCACACTGCAGTGCTCTTGCTGAGCTTTGGGGAGGCCCCTCCGGGGATGCCTTCTTTGGGAGTTTGATTATTTCTAGGCATCGTGCTTTAAGAGGAAAGAAAGAGAACTTTACATAAAGCTACAAGGGCACCTACTGTGTACTAGTCTCAGATTCTCCTCCTCCTTCCGCTCTTTCGCCACCTCCAGCATCACCTGCAGATCAGAACCAGCATCACCAGCATCACCAGCGTGACTTGCAGCATCAGCACCAGTATCACCCCCAGCATCACCTCCAGCATCAGCACCAGCATCACCTCCAGCATCACCTCCAGCATCAGCACCAGCATCACCTCCAGCATCAGCACCAGCATCACCAACATCACCCTTATCACATTTGCTCGAATTTCCTGGGGACCCACTGTGTGCAGGCAGTGAAGCCCGTACCTTCTGAGCAGGGTTCCACTCATCTTCCCAGCGCTGCTGGGATTTTTGTTTAGTTTTTACAGGTGAGCAAAAGAAGTCTGGAAGTTCTTTGCCATGTCAGTCTGACTTTAAAGCGATGAGGGGAAGGGAAGGAAAGGGAAGGACGGGGAGAGGACAAGGATGATTGGGGTTGTAGATGTCGCCTTGCTTACACCTCCACTGGGAAGGGGTCACTTTGCCAGGGCCTTGAGTCGCAGTGACCAGCCTCAGCAGTTGTGCTGCAGCTGGAGCTTTGAAATGGGCAAGGGATGAACGCTGAACCCCAGGGAAGCTGCACCCCTTGTCCCCTGGGGCCCGCTCCCAGCCAAGCTGTGTGCTCCTCGGGCAGTGGGGGGTGTCTTCCTCACTTCACTTGCTCCAGGCTCAGCCCGGGCCCTGTGCGTGGCGGCTGTGGGCTCCCCTGGAATGGAAGGAGGCAGAAGCTCCGTGCTACCAGGCTTTGCCATGAGAGCAACACCTGGCAGTGGGCACTGCCTCCCCGTCGAGTCCAGGCTGTGCCAGGGCCGCCGAGGGCTCCAGCTCAGGGCCTGATGCTCTGTGGAGGGGAGTGGGAATCGAGGCTCAGCAGGGGTGGGGGCAGGGCCCCCTGCACAGCACCTCAGACTTTTTAGACTTCACCAGGACCCCCTCAGGGAGCAGGCAGGCTTCCTGCCTCACCCCCCAGGTGCAGCCCCCCAAGTCCAGATTGGGGGCTGCCCAGGCTCACCCAGCAGAGCAGGTCTAAAATTCAGGTCTCCCCACGGCCATCCGAGGGCCATTCCCACCCAGGCTGGACTTTCAAGAGGGGGCCTTGGTCCCGGGATGAGCCCTGGGTCCCAGCCCTCGGCTCTGCGCCACTCCACGCCGCCTGGGGTCCCCCCATTGACCTCCAGGGGACCGGTGGCAGCAGGGAGGCACCCATGATGGCTGGAGCCTTGTGTCTTGTAGAAAGGGTTGTGTGTGTCCTTCAAGTGTCCCTCTATCCACGCCCGCCCTCGTGACAGCCGGCCAGCCGATTGGATGGTGAGAGGCGGTGTCCCGCCGCTGAACGACCCCCCCGTTCCTGGAGCCCCACCTGTTGTCATCGTCTGGACATCTCCGGGGCATGGTCCTCTCCCAGAGAGCACAGGGAAGGAAGCGGAGCCCACGTGCTGTGTGGCTGAGAGAACAAAACCCCTAGAATTTCCAAGGAGAGCCACGTGAAGAGGGTATTCGGGAAAGAGGGAGCCTCGGTGACACGGGACCTCAGGGGACCCAAGTCAGGCAGCCCTGGAGGGGGGCGGTTCCAGCCCACCGCAGATAAGCACATGATGCCCCCTCTCCAGGGCTCCACCTCCTTTTCTGAAAAGAAGTCGAGGTCCACAGTGGCCCCCTGCTATGGCAGGTGTGAGGATTTGGAGTAGCCGTGCCTGTCAGGGCTGGACAAATGTAAGTTATTATTCTGGAAAAATAGCCCCCAACTCCCTCCACCCTGCTTAGACTCTCCTGGGGCTCCTCATGGTCTGGGGGGGTCCCCGTCATTGTCCTGGCACTCCAAGACCCCTCAAGGCCGATGCCCATCTGTCCCCCCGCCGTCCTCCCCCACTCTTCCTAGTAGGATGATGACCGACTTGTCCTGGTGTGCTCTGGACTTTCCCACGTTTAGCTCTGCAAGTCCCACGTCCAGGAACCATCTCGGCCCGCACAGACCGGGCTGGCTGACCACCCTAGTCGAATGGACTGTATGGTACTGCCCTCACAACCCGCTGCGGGGCGAGAGCGCTTTGCCCCAGCGCTCAGGGCACCCCGGCTTTGGTATCTGAGTTCTGTGGTTAACGCAGCCCCACCCCGCCTATTTTCCGTTGCCATTTCACTGCGCCCCGTTTTCACACTGGAGACAGTGGAGGAACGCTGGAACCCAGGCGAACAGAGGAATAAGTGGCTGTGAGCAAGGGTCTGGGGTCCTCTCCTCTCAGCCAGCGTAGGGGGAATTGGGGCCCGTGTAGATTTTTACCCAGAGAAAATCGTTTGCTGCTCAGACCCCAAATGAGAAGTTGCACGCTATTGCAAACAGAGCTATACATGGCGCCCTCCGCGTACAGGGGGCGGGTACAGGCAGGTATGGGGCACGCCAGCCACAGGGGAATGAGGATCCCACCCATCCCTGGCTGTCCCCCACATCTACATTGTCTCCAAGGCCCTGCTCCGGCCTCGTCCTTCCAGCCCTGCCCTCTCCTACCCCCAGCCCTGCCCCCTCCCCTCCTGGTCATCAGCTCCCAGCCTCCACCCTCCTGCTGCCACTCCCCAGAGTGAAGGCCGAAGGCCCGATGGGTCCCCTGCATCCGATCCCTCGCAGACAGGGGAAAGCAGGAGCCTTCTGGAGGTGCGGCGTCCCCATCCAGAGGAGTCCCACCAGCAGGGGACACTTTGGGGACAGAGCCGAGAAGATAGTGATGATGACTCCAGCCACTCACGTGCATTTGGGTTTTGGAGTTTCTGGTCCCACGGACCTCACAGCAGGTGATGGGCACAGGTGACAGGTAAGGAGGGAGGGGGTGCCCAAGGGACGAAGTGGACCACCCTGGGTCACGCAGCTGGGAGTACTGCCACTGCAACCCAGGCAACTTTTTCTTTTTCTTTTCTTTTTTTTTTTTTTTGCAACGTTTAATTTTGGTATTATTTCACATTTGCAGAAAAGTTGCAAGGATGGCTCAAGGGCCTCCCGTATCCCTCCCCCAAAACCCTAATACCCGATTCCCCAACGGTTTACATTGGTCCCATTTGCACTCTGACTTTCTCTCCATACATAGACTGTGTGTACATATGTTTATGTTTATATCTCTCACATATATCACACCCACATTCCCCCTCTGACCCATTTGAGAGTGAGTTGGGGACATGATGCCCCTTGACCCCCAGACACTTGTGTGTGCCTTTCTAAGGACAGGGACATTCTCTCACACAACACAGGACGCCTGTGGAAATCAGGGCAGTTGCATGATGCCACACTATTCTCTCCCCCACCACCCCTGTTCAAATGTCTTCGCTCACCCTTACTCTGCTCTCTGTGGCCATTTTTCCACATGTGCAGCGTCCTGGCCAGGACTCAGGTGCACTCAGGCTCTCTAGTCTCCTTGGGTCTGGCCCAGTCTTCAGGCTTATTTTGTCTTTGCATGACCCTGACATTTCTGAAGAGTACGGATGGGTTATCTGGTAGGGTGCCCTTCACTGGGGCAGCCCCGGCGTGTCGGTGCATCTCCAGGCCACCCCGTTGCCCCCAATCTCCTCCTCACCACTACATCCTGCAGCCGCTGCCCACCAGCTGGCCCCGGGTGTGAAGGTGGGGCCTCCTATCCTCCCAGGCCTTTGGGGGCCGTGATGATACCCCTGAGACTTGTGGGTGCTAACGCGTACCGGGTCCATCGGTACAGGACTCCAGCAGGTGGGAGTAACTCTCCCCAGATCTGAGAACCTTCAAAGGCTCTCCTCTGGTGCAATGCAGGCAGGGCCTCGATGGGGTCCTCAGCCCTCGCGCCCCCTTCCCCACCTTCTGCCAGGAGGAGATACTCAAGTGTCCCCAGGCTCTGCAAGGACCATCCTGGGGCCCACTGGAGACCACCCCCCAACCGTGCCCTAGGGTCCTCAAGGCCACCCCAGATGGGGCCGGCAGAGGCGTCCAGGTTCCAGGCTGCTCCGAGGGGGGCCAGGCTCAGCATGGAGCCCAGCGCCCCTGGAGGAAGGGCAGGAAGGCTCCCACTGAGGTCACTGTGGCTCCCGGGACCCCTCTGCTCGCCGCTTGGCAGCCGCGTGGCTATTGGCTGAGCTGACCCTTCACCCGTGCAGCAGGGTGAAGGCAGCACCTTCCTCATGGCTTGTTCTTGGGTTCATTCATTCATTCATTCATTCATTCGTGTGCTTGGTCAGTCAGCCCATCATTACGGAGAGGCATCCCCGTGAGACGGCGCTGGGCAGGGAGCTGAGGGTCCTCAGCCGAAAGGACCAGGCTCTCTGAGCTCACACTCTAGTGGGGGCATCAGGCAAGCAGGCAGGGTCCCCAGCAGGCTGGGCCACCTCCAGGGAACCTGTGGCCTCCCCTCCCGTCTCTGCCCTCCAGCTCTTCCTCGTCCCTTTCCTGTGGGTCCCTCTGGGTCCCGAGTGTGCGCTGTCCCCGCCCCAGGGGGGTCAGGGCCGTCTCCGAGCATCCATAGGCTGTCCTGTTCCCCATAGACCTTCCATCCAGTTGTTTCCACGGAACCCCCTTGAGGCTCTGGAACTTGTTCAAAGAGTGAGTGTATGAATGAGTAAATGAATGAATGAATGAGTGAGCGAGCCCTGGGGAGTCAGGCAGCCTAGTTCTGTCTTGCTTCTGCTGTGTCCCTCCCTGGGCGTGTTGCTTCCTCATTCAAGCCTCTTTCCCAGCTCCCAGCCACGCCCACAAGGCGCGAGGCCATGACCTCCAGCCCCTCACTTGCTGGTGGGCCTGGGTCTTTCCCGCTGAACTTTGGATGTGGGTTTTGGCAGAGGTGGGGTGGGAGGAGCTGGGGGGGGCCCTGTGGGGAGGGGGCAGCAGACCAGGGGCCAGGTGGGATGTGGGCTGGGGGTTTGGTTGGGGCAAATTACAAAGACCTAGGAACATGGCTTTGACGATTTCAAACAGAAGCTCGTTTCCCACTTTGGTTTTGAAACAGCGTGGAGCTTTGGGGCGATTCCCTACCCAGGGCCCTACCGCCCACTCTTCACACCCCCTTCTCTGAGGAAAGACCGGGTCAATCACTGGGGTCAGAGGCTTGGGCCCCTTGGAGCGGCCCTTCCCCCCCACCAGAGGTCGGGATGGGAAACAGGATGCCCATCTCTGCCGCTCCTGCGCCTGCTGAGCTGCGAGACCCACACCTTTGCTGGCGCCCATCCCCGATCATCCCTGGATGGAGAGCCCTCCCCACCTCTTCCGGAACATGACCTCTGCCAGCACAGACAGCACGAACGGTGGCCGCCCAAGGAACCCCCGAGACGCTGGCCCATTCCCTTGGCTCAGTGGGAGGGAGGGTCCAGAGTGGGACCCCGATTGCCCCAGGTCACACTGTGCAGCCCGACAGCACTGAGATGGGCACCAGGTCACTCATCCCCAGCCTGAAGGTCACCCCCAGCCATCGCTCTCCCAGGGGTCTCTGGGAAAAGGCCCTAGCCATGGGAGTCCCCGCAGGCAGGGAGAGTCCCGCCCTTTCCGTGTGGCCACTGCAGGACATGACCTCATCCCTCACGGGGCAGCTCGGCCCCAGGCCAACAGATTGTGCTGGGAATGCGCTTCCTTTTGCTCAGATCCATCGCAAAGGAGCTCAAACCGGGCCCAGAGGAGCGGGTCCCACGGCCTCGGCCTCTGCCAGTGCCATCCTGGGTGGCCTGGGGGGCGGGCAGGCCCTCTGGGACCAATGGTGCTGACCCGCCTTGGCCCTGGGTCGCTGGCCCACCGCAGCAGAGGCGAGGAAGGGCAGTCGGGGATGAGGGGGCCTCTGCTGAGCTGCAGGAGATCTGCAGGAAACAGACACACCCAGTGGAAGCAGCTGGTGAGAGAGCATCACACACACACCCCCCCCCCCCCCCGCGCCCCACCCCATCCACAGCGGGTGCCCGAGGGGCGGGGCTGGGGGAGGCGCCTCATGGCCTGAGATGCCCTTTCCTGGGCACCAGGGGCTGCTGGGGAGAAGCCCATAGTGAATCTGGTCTGGTTCCCCCCACGTCGTAAAGGTGCCGGGGCCTGTGTCACAGCCAAGCAAACGGGTGCCAGCGGGAGTTCCATCCTTCCAGGGCCATCGTCCTGCCACCACCCCCAGAGGCAACATGCATGCTGTCTGCTGCCTGGTCCCATGTCTCCAGGATGGGTGTGGGCCCCAGGAGATCAGGGTCCTGCCCCAGCTCAGCCGCTAACTCCCAGGTGCCCTGGCCGGGGGCTGGCCTTCAGTGTCTGTTTCCTCCCTTGCAGAGAACATGCCCTGGTCCTCGTCGCTCCCTGTGTGAGTCTGCTTGGGGACCTGTAGCAAAGGCCCACAGACCAGGCAGCTCAAACAACAGACAGTCACTCTCCCCAGTCCTGGAGGCTGGAAGCCCGGATCTCGGTGTGGGCAGGGCTGGGTCCTCCTGAGGCCTCTCTCCTCGGTGTGCCGATGGCCATCTCCTCCCTGTGTCTTCACAAGGTCGTCCCTCTGTGTGTGTCTGTGTCCTGACCTCCTCTTCCTAGAAGGACACCAGTCCTATGGGATTTGGGCCCACCCCCCCATGACCCCATTTTAACTTTACACCTCTTTAAAGACCCCATTTCCAAATACAGTCACATTCTGGGGTGCTGGGGGTGAGGACTCCAACATATGAATTTGCTCGTAAACCACCCCCCCAAAAGGTAGAAGTTAGTGCCGTTGGTTCATCCCTCATGCATTTATCCCACAGATGTTGGTTGAGTGCCCTCTGCATGCAGTGGAGAGGTGCCTACAGTGATGGACAAGATGGAAGGAAAGGTGGAAAGAGACAGGAAACAACGAGCCTAAAGTTCACGTGTCTGGGGTCACCTTGACCCCTTTCTTCTCTTACCTCTCACTTCTGATGTGTGCACCCAGCCAGCCCTGCCTCCTGGACTTGACTGCCTCTGGACGCTGCCACCACCCTGCCCAGCACATCTGGAGCCCAACCCCTGTGGAAACCCCTGCTGGCCCCCTCAGGCCCTTCTCAGCCAGGGGTCCTATCACAGCTACGTCAGATTATGTCACGTCTCTGCTCAGAACCCACCTGCGGCTGCTCATTCCCACCAGAAAACACATCCAAGTCCCCACGATGGCCTCTAAGTCCCTACGTGGGTGGCTGCTATGACCCATCTGTCCTGGTCTCCACTACTCACGCCCTTTCACCTGCTCCAGCGCACTCACCACCTCCTCGCTTCTTGAACTGGCAAACGTGCTCCTGCCCCAGGGCCTTTGCACTGGCTCTTCCCCCTACCTGGGATGCTCTTTCCTCAGGCACTACCTGGCTCTTCCCCTCACCTTTTTCAAGGGAGGCCGTCCTTGACCACTTGATTTAAATCGCCCTCCTGACCCTCTGGATTCCCTTTCCTGTTCTAACACTTATCACCTGCAGGTCATGTCATTTTCTTCATTATTTTGCTTGTTGTCTGTCTCCCCAAGGACAGAAAGTTTCATCTGTTTTCTTTACTGCTGGATGCCCAGCACCTAAAATAAGCCTGGTATTCAATCAATAGTTATTTGTGAATGTATCTGACAAGGAATTATTTTGCTTTTCCTCAAGGGTCAGCAAATGGTTTCTGTAATGGGCCAGATAGTAAATATTTTCAGCTTTCTGTCACACTATCTCCGTCGAAACTAACCAACTCTGCCATTAAAAAGCAAAGCAGCCAGAGGCAATGTGTATGTGAATGGGTGGGCCATGTTCCAGTAAAACTTTCTTTACAAAAGCAGGTGAAGGGCCGGATTTGGCTGTGGGCTGCAGTGTGCAGAGCCCTGGTGTATCTAGTGAGCCAGTGACTGACCTGTACTCACTCACACACGCTCTCCCTGACACCCCCTCCCATCCTGTGCACCATACAGGTGTATTCTCCCCTCCCCCACGTCTGTGCCATCCATAAACTTCCGTGGCCATTAGGGCATTCACAGCCCTCAGGTCTTAGCATCTTTTGAGTCCCCAGGGAGGGGGCTGGCCAGGGATGATTGTCCCCACTTTGCAAATGGCAAAGGTGAGGTGCAGCAAGGTAAGTGGGCTCACAGGGCCACGGCTGGAAGGCATGGCGCCCTCTCCCCTCCCCACTCTTTCCCTGCTTTCTGATGCTCCCAGACCACCTCCCTTTTCTCCCCTCATGGCCGGACCCAGCCACCCCTCTGGGATTCCACTCAAGCCCTCCCCCCATCGTGTGCCCTGAGTCCTCTGTCCTCCAGGTGGGCCTGCCCGGTCCCCCAGAGCTTCTAGGAGAGATGCTGAGTCCTGAGCCTTAGAAGAAATGGCCAATTCATAACCGAGCTGCTGTCAAGTCCTCTCGGTCTCCTGGCTGGTGCTGGGGCCGCTTCTGGGGCTGGACCTTGCCTGTGACTCGGAAGGTCCCAGTTACATGCTGGGCACAAGTGGTGTTTGCGCGGGGCCGCCCGGCCTCTGCTCCTCTCTCCACGTCACCCCACTCTGCCTCTTCTCTGACGACTGGCTTCTCTGCTCAACCTCGTCCCACACACGGCCAAGGGCGGGTGCCCAGCCCTGACTCTCCACAAGCTTTTCGTGGAATCTCCACGTCGCAATCGGCAACTGCCTCTGTGTCTCTTAAGTTCACATTCTTAAAGAACAAGCCCGACAGGCCACCGGTCAGCCGCAGTGGTCACTCGGCTCACGTGTCCCTCTGTGGCCCAACCAGCCTTGGCCAGAGAGCAGGGTGGGTGACATATCACTGAGGGGTCCCCTAGCAACCGATCACACGTGGCTAGTTCCAAGACCCTGGGTGACTAGGCCTAGCACCAGCCTCGGGGTCAAGGAATCGGTGGCACCAGACATCTCCTAGAGGGATCCCAGGGCCATAGGAGCTGGGGACCCTGACACGTTCTGCTGACATGACAATGGCCAAGAAGATCTCCCTTATCTTAGTTTTCTGGGGCTTCTGTAAACAAGTTGGGAGGCTCACAACCACAGAAATTTATTCTCTCATGGTTCTGGAGGCCAGATGTCCAAAATCGGTTATATTGGCTAAAATCACAGTGTCACAGGGCCACGCTCCCACTAGAGGCTCTAGGGGAGGGGCCTTCCTTGCCTCTCCCAGCTCCTGGGGGCCCCAGACATCCTTGGCTTGTGGCCACATCCCTCCCATCCCTGCCTCCGTCTTCGTATGGCCTCCTCCGTGTCTGGCTCAGAATCCCCCTGCCTGTCTCTTACACGGACACTTGTCGTTGAAGGTAGAGCCCGCCTGCATAATCCAGGGTGATCTCATTTCAACTCCTTAATTTAAGCAGGGAGCCCTTTCCTCAAGGGAGATCTCAGAGTTCCATCTCCATGACAACTGACAAAGTATTAGTATCCAGCATACATGACATTCGACAAACTGTAAGAAATCCCACTGATAAAATAAGAAATGTAGAGAAGCAGCGTGGATGGCCATGTCAGCCAAATCAGGGAAGCGCAAAGTCAAACGATGCAATGTCATTCGCACCTCCCATCCTTCCTCCCGGATTTACAGAAAGTGAGTCTGTCTGACAGTAGCAAGTGCGGCAAAGATGGAGGGAAATGGGAACTCACTCACGGCCCACCAGAGTGATGGGCGTGGTCACTGTGGACAGCACTGTGGCCTTGCCTGGTGGAGCTGGGACTGTATCATCCCCTGACCCAGCAACTCCGCTCAGAAACCCTCGCCCACACTCACATGGAGACCAGCGTGAGACTGTCCACTGCAGCATTTTTTTTATTGTTGAAGTCTAGTTGATTTATTGAATACAATGTGTTAGTTTCAGGTGTACAGCAAAGTGATTCAGTTATGCATATATGTAGATACATTCTCTTTCAGATTCTTTTCCATTATAGGTTATTACAAGACACTGAATATACTCCCTGTGCTATACAGTAGGTCCTTGTAGTTTATTTTATAAATATATAGTAATGTGTATCTGTTAATCCCAAGCTCCTAATTTATCTCTCCCCGACCCTTTCCCCTTTGCTAACCGTACATTTGTTTGCTATGTCTGTGAGTCTCTTTCTGTTTTGTAAATAAGTTCATTTGTATCATTCTTTTAGATTCCACATATGTGATATCATACGATGCTTGTCTTTTGATTTACTTCACCTAGTGTGATAATCTCTAGGTCCATCCATGTTGCTGCAAATGACAATGTTTCATTCTTTTTTATGGCTGAGTAATATTCCATTGTACCTATGTACCACATCTCCTTCATCCATTCATCTGCTGATGGGCACTTAGGCTGCTTCCATGTCTTGGCTATTGTAAGTAGTGCTCACGTCATTTTTAACATGACGTGTGGACACAGCCTAGACGTCCGTCCGCAGGAGAACTGGGCTGTTTCCACACAATTACATACGATGGAATAGTGGAAAGGAAGGAATGGGAGGCCGCTGTATCAACACGGGTGACTCTCACTGAAGCAAATAGAGGCCAAGGGGATGTGACCTCGAAGGCAAGGTGTGGTCCTGGAGGACATCCTGGAGCAGAAGAAGGATATTAGTGGAAAAACGTAAAATCTGATAAGCGCCTGAGATTTAGGTAATAGTGT
The DNA here is from genome assembly GCF_028021215.1 of Eschrichtius robustus. Lineage (NCBI taxonomy): Eukaryota > Metazoa > Chordata > Mammalia > Artiodactyla > Eschrichtiidae > Eschrichtius > Eschrichtius robustus. The sequence goes on along the minus strand of NC_090834.1, from coordinate 110,388,726 downwards.
TGTGCTGATGTGAATTTCTTACTTTGGATGAGTGGACTGTGGGTCTCTGATAAGATGTTAACACTGGGGGAAGCTGGGTGAAGGGTATAGGGGACACCACCCTGCTCCCTTGCCCTTAGCCAGCCCTGAGCTCCCATCTCCAGGCCCCGCCCTGAGCCCCCTGGACCTTCTGCCCTCACTTAGGACCTTGCTTGTACCCAGCCCCACATCCTTGCTCTCCTGGCCCCTGCCTTGACTCTTGACTTTTGCTGCTAAACCAGGTGAAAGGGCAGCCACGTAGCATGTGGGTGGGAGTGGCCCTCTAAAGGTCGTGGGGGGGGGTGGTCCATGGGTGTGGGGGGGGGTGGCCACCTGGGCATTAGTACCAGAGGTGCTTCCTTTGCCTAGAGAGGGCGCGTGGGAGAGGGTGCAGGGGCAGAGAGGTCCACAAACACTGCCCGTTCTCCTTTTTTTTTTTTTTTTTTTTTAATATTTATTTTTGGCTGTGTCGGGTCTTCATTTCTGTGCGAGGGCTTTCTCCAGTTGCGGCAAGCGGGGGCCACTCATCATCGCGGCGCGCGGGCCCCTTCACCATCGCGGCCCCTCCTGTTGCGGAGCACAGGCTCCAGACGCGCAGGCTCAGTAGCCGTGGCTCACGGGCCCAGTTGCTCAGCGGCATGTGGGATCCTCCCAGACCAGAGCTCGAACCCGTGTCCCCTGCACTAGCAGGCAGATTCTCAACCACTGCGCCACGAGGGAAGCCCTTTCCTTTTACTAAAGCAATGCACCTCATGAAAGAAAACCTGAAAAATGCAGAAAAGCAGAAGAATTTAAAAGCAAATGAGAACACTAACCACAGCCGCCTTCCCCCCCAGTGACCCCCCCGCCATTAACCACCAGTTACTCAGACTCTGAGATTTCCTCCATTTCCTTGAAGGGCAATTACTAGGACAAAGTGGACGAATAATTAAAGGCTTGGTGGCCAAGGCTTGACCCAGTGTGGAGCGCGTGTCCCTACCCCTGCAAGGGGAGAGGATGATTTCTCTTTCATTTTTTGTAAGAATCCTATAGCGCCAACATTCAACAGCGCTTGACCAAAGTCTCTCTGCCCAGAAGCGCATCATTGGTTCTGAGACTGGATTCATTTCTCCCGCGTGCCAGTCCTCTCTGCAAGGAGGCACGTTCCCACTCAGCAGGGACGGCGGTGACAGCCCATGGAGACTCAGTTTTCCCTGTAGCTGATCTGATCTGATCAAACTGCCGTTGTCTTGTGACCGTCTGGGGAGGAACAAAGACCTGTAGGTGGAAAGGACTTAAGATCCCACGAGAGGAAGAAATGCATCTGTGGGGGTCAAGGACCAGGAGCAGGGACTCCCTGCATCACCAGGGGCTTACGGCCCTGTTCCTAGACCTGACGTTACTCTCACAGCTGATCCTGCAGTGACTGCCACATTTGTCGTCTGTCCCCTCCGTTGGATCGTTTCTGCAGAGAAATTCGCAGCTCAGAGCTGCGTTTCCTGGTGCTGGACGTGGAATGGGTAGCAGTTCGCCTGGCAAGGAACTAAGGTGAGAAGCAAGCGTTGGCTGGATGGGGAAAGCTTCCTAACAAACATCCCCTCCCCAAGGCTTGATCGCCCCATCTGTAAAAAGGGGCAAGTTATCCCAACCTCATAGAGCTGCTAAGGGCAAATTTTGATAGAGGCCTTAAGGCTTTTAATCCCGGAAGCCCCAAACTTCCTTTGCTGCGTTCCACTACTGGGAAAAAAGTTGAGCCTGCATCCCCAATAAAATATGTATTTCTTTGTTTTAATGTGTGTTCATGTACTTTTACCAGACCAATAAATGACAGAACATTAGAAAACATAAGAATAAGAATATGGAAATTTTAAAGAATGAGTTTTTTTAAATCTACCAGTTCAATTTCTTTAAAGGTTAAAGGACTGATGAAGTTTTCTATTTCCTCTTGCGTTATTTTCGGATGCCTTGTATTTTTTTTAAAGGACTTGGCTGTTTCCTCTGTATTTTCAAATTCATTAGGCATGTAGTTTTCCTTCAGATGCACTATTTTGTAAACAATTTCTAGTATATCTGATTTCTCCCCTTTTTTATCTTGTTCTTTTTTATTTTCATCTTCTCTTTACCTAGCACGTAGTCCGTCTTGCTAAAGCTCTCTCTATTGTCAAAAAACAGTTACTGGCTTTGTCGACCCTCTCTGTTGTTTCCTGTTCTTCTATTTTATTAATGTTTCCTCTGTTATTTCCTTCTTTTTACTTTCATTGGCTTTATGTATTTTTTTTTCTGTCTTGTTGAGTTGGTCACTTAACTTTGTAAAAGTTTTGTCTTTCTTTTTTCAATGTTAGCATTCTGGACCTTAATTTTTCTTGAACTATCACTTTCGCTGCATGCCACAAATGTTGATAGGAAGTATTGCATCATCTTTTAAATACAAATATCATATCATTTCCATAATAATTTCTTCTTTTTTTTGAGTTATTTAGAAGTATGCTCTAAAATCTTCACCTGTATAGGGGTTTTAGAATTATCGTTTTGTTACTGATTTTTAACTTAATTTCATCGTGGTCAGAGAACGTGTTCCATGTTATATCATTTATTAGAATTTGTTGAACTTGCTTTGTGGCCTAGCACATTCCCAGTTTTCATAAATATCCCACATGTTCTTGGATGCACAGAATTTGTATTTTTTTCATTGTTGGAGGCAGGTTATGCTTATGCCTATTAGCTCACCGTAGTTTATCTTATTTTAATTTATTTAACAAACACTTGGAAAGTGCTAACAATGGACCAGAAATTGTCCTAAGTGGTTTATAAATACTGAGTCATTTACTCCTCATGGAACCCCTCTGAGGGCAGTACAGTTGTTACACCATTTTAGAGATAAGTACATTGAGGCACAGAGAGGTTAAGTAATTTTTCTGAGGTCAAACAGACAGCCTGTAAATGACAGAACTGGGATCTAAACCAAGTAGCTTAGCCAGAATTTATCTTCTTGAACACTAGTCTATGCTATGATATTCTAAACTCCTATATCCTCATTAATATTTGTCTGCTTGGACTATCAAATATTGAAATTGGAACATTAAAATATCTCTCCATAATCATGAATTTGTTTCTTTTTGTAATTACACCAGTTCTGCTTTAGATATTTTTAAGACCATACAATTGAATGCAAATAAGTTTAGAATTGTTATATCTTTCTGGTAAATTGTGCCTGTCATTCACTAGTATTTTTTATCTTAAAAGCCATTTAGTTTGACATTAATATAGCTACATTAGCTTCTTTTTGGTTAGTTTTTGTTTGATACATGTTTTTTCAGCCTTTTAATTTCAGTCTTTCTCTATCCTTATGTTATAGACGTCTTTTGTAAAAGCATAATAGCTAGATTTTGTTTGTTTCTAAACAGTTCTCACAAACTCTGTCGTTTAACTTATGTTTTTGATTCATTTACATTTACTGTAATTAATAGGCTGGTAGGAATAATTGTTACCATTCTTATTTTGGGCTTTCTCTTTTTGGTGCATTTCCCATGATTCTTTTTTCTTTTCTTCTTATTTTAAGATCAGTTGAAATTTTATTTATTCTTTTCTTACCCCTTACTCACTTGGAAGTTATATAATAGACTTCTAATCTGTTGGTGGTTAACTTACAATTTTTAACATGCATGTTTGACTTAATTAAGCATAAAATTAATATCTCCACCAATTGCTGAAGAATATAAGGACCTTACAATGCTTAACTCACAGTCTTCTCCTTATTTTGTTATTTTGGATCCAGTATTATTTCCATATCTTTCAAATTATGTATTTTATTATACTAATTATATTTTATACAGCAATGCTTACTTAGGTCTACTTACGTGCTCATCAAATTCTCTCTAATTTTTTCAGATTAGTATTTCTTTCAGTGACAGTCTATAAGTGGTAAATTCTATTTTTTGTCCAAACATCTTTATTTCACCCTCATTATCTTAAATGATAGTGTATCTGCTCCATAAGGCTCATTCGACCATGATTTTCACTCAGCCTCTCTAAGTGTTATTCCTACTGTCTTTGGCTTCTCTTGTTACTGTCAGCTTAATTGAGCTCCTTTGTATGTGACCTGCTTCGTTTTTCTATCAGATTTCTGTAACTTCCGAAGTATCAGCCTGTGGAATCCAGATTTCTGGCTCCCCAACTCCATGAGACCACGGCCATGCTCCTACCCCTGCTCCTCTCTGGACAGGAATCCGGGTGATTGAAAGGCTCAGTTGGTTTGCTTCTCTTCTCCTTCTCCTTGGCATCATGGTCCTGTGCTGCCTGGTTTCAATGTCTTAAAAACCATTGTTTCATACATTTAGTCCCATTTTCTGGTTGTTGCAATATATGAGTAAATCCAACCTCTTTTCATCACCACGGCCAGAACAGAGAATTCCCGAACACTGAGCTTTCATTTAATTTTTTATTTCTAGTAATTCTATTTTGGTTCATTTTGAAATATGGCTGTTTTATGTTCACGGTGACTTGTTATTTTCTTAGGTTTCAATTCCTTCCTGTAGCTCCTTGAACAGTGAAAACATATCATTTTATAGACTCCACCTGAGGCTATGGATTCCTTTAGGGTTGTATACTTGTACATACTGATTCTACTCCTGGTGGATGGTTTCCTTTGTGTTTGCAATTTTCAATTGTGAACTCATCTTCAGTGGGACTTTGTAGAAATACTAAATGGCCTTGAAGTCTCCCTGGTGAGGCTTTGGGTCTGATTCATCTAGATGACCCAGGGGGTCCTTGGTTCAGGCTCACTCACTATGGTCCTTCCTTGGCTTGAGGGTTTCCAAGCCATAAGGGAAATATATTAAACTCTGAGTGTACTGTGAAGACAGAGCAATGTTTATGCGTTCCCCGTGGAGGTGTTTTTCCTCCCCTGTCAGCTCCCTTTTCATTTCCCCCAGGCAGTGGGTGAATGCATCTCCTCCACTCTCTTCTTGGGAGGGAAGCACTTTGGGAACCCCAGCTGCATGTGGGGTTCTCAGTGCCAGCTCTCTGTGCCATGTGGGATGAGAGCCTCATCTCTGGTGTCTTCCTGGGTGTTGGAACCCGGCCTCTGGGTCACCATGACCAGCTAACCCTCCCGGTTCTGCTACAGCATCACCTCACACGCTTCCAGCCCTGGTTTCAGTTCTGTCTCCATTTCTGCACCCCTACCCCCCGCCCCAGGATTTCCCTCACTTTCTTGTGCTCTCAGCTGTGCGCTTAAAAGGGTGTTCATTCTCATTCACACAACACTCTGAGTAGTGCATAGAGGAGAGCTTAGCGCTAATCTATATTCCACATTGCTGAAAGCAGATGATTTTCATTTACTATCCACTATGCTCTCATGAGGTCGGTGCTATCATTGTGCTGTATTTATAGACAAGGAAACTGAGGAACAGAGAAGTTAGGCAACTCATCCCAAAGTCCACAGCTAGCAGAGGTAGAATAAACGAGGATTTGAACCCAGCTGCCTGGTGCCAGAGCTCAGGGTTTTCCCACTGGGCTTACTGCTTCCAGGTGCCCAGGGTGCAGCCAGTGAGGGCTGCCCAATAAAATAAAGGATGCGGCTAGGTGTGACCTGCCACCAATGGAGATAAAAAGGAAAGGACATCTCACAGCTTCTGGGAAACTTCCTCAAAAAGCAAGTGACATGCACCTTCTTCGACACTTCATCCCATGCAATATTTGGGACATACTAAAAATTATTTGTTATTTTTCTGAAATTCTAACGTAACTGGGTGTTTTGTATTTTTCATTTGTTAAATCTGGTAACCCTGCTGCCAGCTGAGGTTGGGACTATCAGGCTGACCCCAGACGGGCTGATGCTCACTTCTGAGCCCTCTGGGACCTGACAGCTCAGCCTTGGTGGCAACTCTCTCCATCCATCTGGTCAAGGGGCCAGACCCCATCCCCCACAGGCTGTCCACCCTACCCCTCATCCAGGTGCTTAACTTGCACCTAAGCAGCCCAGGCATCATCTGTGAAGGCTCCTGCTCACTGCTGCCTGGAGAGGGCAGGACCTCATGATCAGCTTTGTCCAGGCAGGGGCTTCTCCCTGGAGGGTGGAGCACAATCCGCACTGTGGGAATACAGGGGAGAGCCCTGGATTCGGAGTAGTCATGAGAACCAGCCCCTGTAAGGAGAAGGAGCCAGGGTGGGGTAAGGGGTAGGGTGAGCCTCAGTCTGGGCACATTCCCAGCTCTACCCTGATCACCCACACATGACCAAAGCCAGGGCAATGTGGAGGGAGTATAGACTGGGCTGGCCTTTCTAAAGCACAATTTCTCAATTCACATCCAGTGTCAAGCGTATTCCCCTTTGACTCAGCATTTCTGCTTCCGAGAACTTATGCTACTGAAGTGTTCAGAGAGGTTCAGTTCAGGGATGCTCATCCCGGCATGGGTTATGATACCGGGAGACCGGCAACGGTCTAAGCGTCTGTCGATCCTGGTGGAACCATCAAACGTCTGTGTGATGCCATCTTTAAAAATGATCTTGTGAATCTCTGTGGACATGGGGATGATACCCGTGATCTGCTTTTGAATGAAAAAGGTGAGTAACGCAAGAGCAAACATCCTGCTTCCCTACGTTGTGAGATTGTTTGCCTGTGTGTGAGTGTGTGTACACTAACGTTGCAGGAGGGTGAAGGAAGCGTGTTCCCTGAGATGGCAAATGTAGTACTGGCGGGACTGCTGGCTGCCCCCGATATCCATCCTCCCTTCCTTCTTCTTTGGTAATGGAACCTGCACTTTTTAGCTGAGTACATGGCTCACCTATAATAAGGGCCTTATATCCTAGATTCTCTTGTAGCTAAGTGTGGCCATGTTACCAATGGGAGATAAAAAAAGAAAGAAAGAAGTAACATACTGCAGCTTCAAGAAACCTTTCTTAAAAGGCAAGTGGCATGTACCTTCTCTGTCCCTTCTTCCAGCCTGCTGGGTGGAACACGGATGCAATGGCTGGAGCTCCAGCTGCCATTCTGGACCAAAAGGTGAGGGCCACACCTCCAGGGTGATGGCTCAGGGAACAGGAAAGGGCCTCACTCTCTGAAGGCTTTGCAGGGAAGATCCACCTCTCATCCATTTCTAGACGTTTACATGAAAAAGAACTCAATTTCTATCTTATTTAAGCCACTGCTATTTGGGAAGCTGTCTGTTACTCACAGCTGAACTAATGATTAGTCAGTTACTCACCCTGACTAATCCAGATAGTTATTTTTGCTGGTGAGATTTCTGGAGGTTTAAATTTTACTTTTAAATTGTTGTTTTGGTTCTTTTAAGTTTGTGCCTTGGACATTTGCGTATCATTTATGTGATTTTTAGAAAACTTTTAATTTTGAAGCAAATAAGAAAGAACAAAAGAAAGCTGATACATATACAGCATCTATGAACGCCAAGCAGCATTCTGAAAACTTTACATAAACTATCTTCTTTAGTCCTTGCAACGTCCCTGTGGGGCATGTCACTATCCCCACTTTACGGAAGGGGAAACCGAGGCACGGATCAGGTGAGTTGTCCACGGTCACTCAGCTAGTCCATGACAGTGGGCAGGCAGCCCGGCCACAGAATCCATGACCTTCAACACTACTCTGCCTGCCTCCCTAGGGTGCTCCAGCCTCAGAGGCTACCCTGCCCCCGCCCCTTACCTTCTCCTTTGCCACCATCTAAGGCTCTTACTTGGAAGGTGCCTTGACTTGGGCCTTTGCTGTGCCCGCCGGGCTGAGGGGCGGGGGATCGAGACTTTGCAGGCTTTGCTTGCTCTGCTCTCATCCAACAGGTAAGTTTGAGTGCCCACCCTGGTCCTGGCTCTGGGCTGGGCCCTGAGAGGCAATGGCGAGCAAGAAGGCATGAGCCCTGGGTACCCAGTCTACTGGGGAAGATGATCATTAAATAGATAGTCCTATAAATCAGTGTGACGTGGCGATTCCTATAGAAGAGGGTGCAGGGGGGCTGTGAGGGTGACCCCGGTCAAGGAAATCAGAGGAGGCTGCTCTGGGAAGTGACACATGACCTGGGACCTGAGGCAAGAAGAGGAGTTACCTGAGTGAAGGGGGTGGGGAGGAGAATCCACTAACCGGAAGGAGTGGAGTGTGCAAAGGCCCTGTGACAGGAAGAGCTCCAGGCACACCCACAAGTCTGCTCGTTAGATGCCCGACACAGCCCTGCCTCCCCCGACCCCCACCCATGAGACAGACAGTCCTACGTTCTCCCCTGAGGCTGGAGGTCACAGGCCTGTCTCTGGCTTCCCGCCAGGGAGCCCTGAGCTGTGTCTGGCCTGGGGCCACCTGCAAAGAGGGAAGGGGATCCAGAAGATCGGGCCCCCATCCTCCCACCCACTGAGTCTTTCCACCACCCTCGGTGCCTTCCAGATGGGGGTTGGGTCATCAGCCCTCTCGGCTCTCCGGCTCTTGCGCTTAGGCCCCAAACTCCATGAGAAGCAGACATAGTACCCATTTTCCGAAGTGAAAAAACTAAGGTTCCTGGGAGAACAAGGGGCTGGCTTGGGCCTGTGGCCCCAGGGTGAGAAATCACCCTGCCCCCTATGTGGTCAGTTGCCCAGATCCTGGGGCCAGTACTGCCCCAAGTCAGAGGGAGACCTCCAGCCCGGCCCTGCCTCTCACTTTTCGCTTCATTGAAATACACAGACACACACGGACATACACACACGCAGACACACACAGACACATAGAGACACACGCACACAGATACATACACACACAGACTCACACAGACACATAGAGACACACACACACAGATACATACACACACAGACTCACACAGACATATACACAGACACATACAGACACACACACACACATGCACAGACACACACAGATGCAGATACACAAACAGACATGCACAGACACATAGAGACACACACCGATACACACACATACACACACACACAAAACGTATGGCGGTGCCCTTGCGGCCTCCTGGTTGGCAAGGGGCCACGGGCAGACGGTCTCGGGGAGGGGGCTGAATCCTGGTTCTCCTCCCCTCCTGCTGCATCCCTGCCAGCCAGCATCCCCCTTCTGCTGGGTCCCCAGTTTCCTCATCTGCAGGGCGGTGCCCCAACGGTCCCCAGCTGGAGTTCCCTAAGGAGGGCACAAGATGACACAGGAGGAGTTCTTGGAGCCAAGCCCCTGGCCCAGGGACAGCTCAGGAGGAGGTCACTTAAAGTTGTCACCCTGCCCTGTGACCTTGGCCCAGTGCCCATGGGGTCAATGCCCCTCCCAGCCTGTCAGGGGTCACTGTGCCCAGCTGTCCTGGACCCTCCAGAGGAAGCAGGCTGAGGGCACGGCTCCCCTCCCCCCAGTTCCTCGTCCCCCCGGAGGCTGACCAGGCTAGGAGAGGGGACCACAGAGGCTCGGCTTCCTGGCCACCTGCATCCTTCGAGCTGCAGGACGAGATCATGCCGGAACTCCAGGGAAAGCCCGTCCTCGCTGGTGGAGGATGAGGAGGGAGCCTCTGCCTGCAGGGATCCCTCGCCCCGGGCTCAGCATCGCTGAAGGTGAGAACCAGCAAAGGCAGCTCCTGACTCTGCTCCCGCCTTCCACCGCTGCCGCCACGGAAGTGGCAAGGGCCCTGCCCCAAACCCTCTGCCCTGCTGGCGCCCCCAGAGCCTCCCATAGGGGCCCCTGATTCCTGCCCTCAAAACCCCGACTGAACCCGCTTTCTGGGGCCTTGAGGATGACCTGGGACCCCTTTGGGCCTGAGTGCCGCTAAATCCATGGATTCCTATTTAAAATGTCACATTCATCACCCACATCTTGCCCCTAATTCACCTCTGTTACCCACTGTGTTATCTTTCTAACGCAGGCCATGCTGCCTGAACTTCCTGAAACATTCCTCCGATCCAGGGACCCTCCCTCTCCGTCCTTCAATGGCTCCCTACTGCCCTCAGTCTAAACTCTGAGGCCTCTGCCGCCCCAGAGGGTTGGTGCCAGGCGATCATCCCACATGCGGCCTCGCCTGTCGGGTTTCCCTGAAACTTCGATGTCCACCAGCCCCCAAGGGAAGGGGCGAGACTCTCAGTCTGTGCTCCCAGGAGCAGTTTCAAAAGAGTTTGTTTTCTTTCAAAACAGAATGTATTGAGCGTCCAGCTGACCAGTGAGTCTGAGGCCAGAGCAGAGGGAAAAGCTGTGACCACTGGGTGTGCTGAGCTGACATCGTGGACGGGGCAGTGCCCGCAGGAGCTTGGCCGGACCATGAGCAGCGGGCAGTGCTGAGCCTCCCCCGCCTGGTCCACTCCCAGCCAAGTCTCCTGGGCTCCCAGTGGCTTCCACTCATCCCGGGGCCATTGCTACGAGAGCAGTGATCACTCGGTCTGTGCCCTGTCTGCACGCCACCCGCCAGGGCTCTCCTGGGCAAACCTCCTCACTCCACCACCACCCCCAACCCCCAGCACGGGGGTCCTGGGGGCAGAGAGAACAGTAAGGGAGTTCCCATTTCTTGAGGGTGTGTACTGTGCCCCAGGCATTTTCTCTTCTAAGCAACCCTCACTACGATTACCCTCACTTTACAAATGAGGAAACTGAGGTTCCCAATGCTTATTGGCTACGTTCTTGGGGACCGATGGTCCTTCCTTTCCTCCCGTTCCACTGCCAAGTAACAAATGCTGAGCTGGGCACGTGGCTTCCCGACTAAACACTACATTTCCCAGACTCCCTCGCAATGAGCCATAAGTTCCGACCAAGGCACGGTGAAATGGTATGTCTCCCCTCCTCCTTCCCCATCTGGGACCTGAGATGGAAGCTACTTGCTGAGGATGGCTGAGCAGAAATGTGGAAGGAGTCTGGAGGCCTGCCTGACCTTTTTCTGAGATGTTAATTCCACAATGGAGCCATTGTGTCTTCAGGTCTTTTGTTACACAGCTGTGTACTGACTAATACAGGATTGCCCACAGCTTCCAGCTGGAGTGCTCACACCTTCCATCACTGTGCGGTCCACCTCTGGATACACTGCTTTGGCAGATGGAGCCTGAGATGTCTTACCATCAAAGTGAGCCACCATGGTGTGAGTGGCTCTGGGCACTGTGTACCAGCCTAGGACCTGGTCCCAGAGGTGACTGGCATGGCCTGGGAGCCCAGAGCCTGGACCTGGTGGGGGTGCTTTGGGAAGCACAGAGTGAGGAGAGACCAACGTTTACTGGGTGCTGACAGGGGCAGGATGCTGGGCGGGCAGTTCTCTGTGTGGTCCTGATTCATTTATTATTATTATTTATTCTCTATTATTGATTAATTTCTTTTTTGTCTACAAGGAGTAGAACACTGGGCTAGGCACTTTCCACATGGTCTAGGTTCCTTTACCTTTAACAACGTTATCGAGACATAACTCACATACCCTGCAATTTAGCCATTTGAAAGTGTGCAATTCAATGGTTTTTAATATATTCGGGGTTGTGCATCCATCATCATAATTAATGTTAGTACATTTTCATGCCCCTAAAGAAACCCATGCCCCTTAGCTGCCACCCCCCAAATCCCCTCAACCCAATTATCCGCCACATCCACCCCCTGGCAACCACTAATCTACTTTTCATCTCTACAGATTTCCCTGTTCTGAACATTTCGTATCAATGGACTCGTCCAGTATGTGGGCTTTTGTGGCTGGCTTCTTTCACTGAACATAATGTCCTCAACATTCATCCGCGTTGTAGCAAGTGTCAGTGCTTCATTCCTTTTTAGGGTTGAACCATATACCCTTGTATGAATAGACCACATTTTATTTACCAGTAGTGGACATTTAGGTTGTTTTTATTTTTTGCCTGTTATGAACCATGCTGCTATGCACACGCGTGTACACGTTTTTGTGTGGACTCGTGTTTTCCTTTCTCTTGGGTCTATACCTAGGGGTGGAATTGCAGGCAACTCTGTTTAAGCAATTAGGCTTATATTTGCACCAAGACGGTGGTGGGGGGAGGTGGCGAGCGGGGGAAGGGAGGGTCAGACGGCCTGGCTTTTGTTCTGTCTTTACCATTTGCAGGCTGGGTGGCCCTGGGCGCGTCCCCAGGCTTTGCTCATCAGTAACTGGGGGTTGGGGGGGTGACAACTGCCACTTTGCAGCGGGGGGTTCCATGGTTATTACCTGGCACACAGACGTGTGGGACTTAGGGGTGCTGGCTGAACACCAGTCCTCTTCAGGCTGAGAAAGGGCGGGGGGGACAGGACAGAAAGAGCCGCCCCCGCACCCCCACCACACTACCCTGAACCTCGCCTCCTAATCCCTCTGGGCTGGGCCTGGGCATGTGCAGCTCTGCCCACCAGCCCCTGCTTCCCCCATCTCGACCCCGAGCCTCATCCTGTGGCCCCAGGTTGATTGTTGGGGGCCACAAAGCCCTCTGCTCTCTCCCGCGCCTGTGATGGAGGCCGGGCCTGACCTGGAGCAGCTCGGGGTCCTCAAGAGGGGCTGCTGCCGTCTGGGGTCCTCAAGAGGGGAGTGGCTGAGCCGCACTCACTCCTCAGGGACTCTGTCCTGCCTCCACCCCCAGCGCACCAGCCCTTCTCTGCGATTCCAAGTGACCTTAGCCCCGCTGCGACGTTGGAAGGGACGTCAGCCTGTGTGGGCGGCGGCCGGTATGTGGGCCCAAGGCCTTCGGCACCTCTCAAAGGCCCGCGTGGCCCCTGGACACCACTGGTGGCCCTGCCCTGACCTGGCCACCTCGGGCGTAAACACGGCCAGCACTGACCAAGCAGCACTCGCCTGGTTAGTCTGACTCGGTCCCCACCTGGACCCCGTGAGGCAGGTACTATCCTCAACCCCACTTTGCAGATGAGCAAACCGAGACACAGAGAGGGAAGAAATCCTCCCGAGGTCCCTGGTGGGAGGATCCAAACACAGCCCCAGATGTTGTTCTCACTCAAAGACCCCAGACTGGCCTTCACCACTCAGAGCACCTCCCGGGACCAGCACCCCATGCACCCTTGGGGCCCCATAGCAGGGATGGGCCCCTCACGAGGTTCTGGGCACCTGCAGACCAGCTGATCACCCCACCACCCCCACCCTGGATGCCCTGGGCAGGGGGAGGGAGGGCAGAGCCCCACAGAGCCCAGCCAGCACCTGGGCATCTGGGCAGTGCCTGCGGCTTCAGCCTCAGGCTCTGGCACTCGGGCACCGCCCTGTGCCGGGCAAACCACAGGGCAAGCTGGATGTCCGAGCACGGAGGAAAAGGCCCAAGGAGCTCCAGGGCAGCGGGGCCCCCAAGATGGCAAGAACAATGTTGCCCCGAGAGTTGTGCAGCGCACGACATGCACACCGTGCAGTGGCCTGGAGCGGACCCAGGGCCGACCCGAGGGCAAATGCGCTGGGGGACACTTTCATACCCGCATTGGGTTAGCCAGGAGACAGAAGCCAGGTGGGCACAGGCAAGTGGGGACGTGACCTCTACTACACCCTTCTTGGATATCCAGGTAAGGCCGTGGATGCGTGGGACAGTGCCCTCAACCCAGGGGAGCTGAATCCCGCATTCGGAAGGCAGTGTGGACTGGGCAGGGCTCCAACCTGGACCCTGACCCCAGCTGCCACTTGTTCCCGCTGTGTGGCCTGGGGATTCCCCCTTGTGTCTCTGAGCTCTGAGAAACAGTTCCTTTCTCTACGAAACTGCAGACCTCCTGACAGGAATGTTATAAAGGTCATTAGCATTTAAAGTAGCAGATATCAATAATGATAATAAATTGTGAGCTGACTATTTGCTTAGCCTTAGACTGTGTTTGATAACAATTGCCTCATTCACGCTGAAATTTGAATCCAGATCAGATTCCAGAGCCGACCTTCGTAATTGTTCTCTGCTCCCGCCAATAATAATTCAACAGCTGCCATTTATTGATCAGGTACTGGCAGGCAGCAGGTGAAATGATTTTATGTGCCTCGTCTTATCTGATTGTCACGACAACCCTGTAGGTACTGTTAATGCGATCCCTACTTCACAGATGAGGAAACTGCAGCTCAGAGAGGGCAAGTGACCTTCCCAAGGTCACACAGCTGGTTTGTGGCAGAGCCAGGATTTGAGCTAGGACTGTGTGACTCCAGGAGACATGCCTTACAGCCACTCTGCCTCCTAAAAGGCTCAGCCTGGTGCCCCCAAACCAGAAACTGCAGGTATCCATCAACAGGGAAGGAGACAAATGAATGTGGTATGTTCATATCACACGATGTGCTGTCACCCGGCAATGAGAGTACTGAACCTGCTCTACATGGAACAGAATGGATCCCCCTTACAGTCGTTATGTTAAAAAAGAGCTAGGCACTTAAAAGTACATACAGTATGGTTCTGTTTCTGTGACATTTGAGATCAGGCAGAACTAACCAATGGTTAAATAAGTCAGAATAATGATTACCTTGGGGGAGTAGGCACTGACGGGGAGTGAGACTTTTGGAGGAATTAGAAATGTTTCTTATGCTGATCAGATGATGGTTACACGGATGCACACATAGGTAAAAACTCAGGGATCCTGGTCCGCTGTGGTGGTGTAAGCCCCCCTACAGCTCAGCCCTACATGGACTACAATTATATACTCCGGACAAAATGCACATGGTGAAGGTGCTCAAAACTTAGAGCAGAGACCTGCATAAAGGGTTTGTTTCCCTCCTTTTATTTTGTCTTATAAGACTCTAGCCCCTAATCAGTGCTGTGTGGGGAGCTAAACCTATGATAGAAACCCCGCTGCCTTCCTGGCTGGAGAAGAAGAGCCCAGACTGGCTGGAGTGCGAGGGAGAAATCCTGGAAGGAGAGAGCCGAGGACAGGCTCGTCCAACTGTGTGCAGGAATCCCCACGAGTCCCAGCCTCACCTGAGCCGTGTGTGCAGGGTGGGCCCAAAGCAGCCAAGGCGAGCACCAAACTGAGCACTGAAATGAGACACGACCCCCTCCCCACAGAGAAGGTGAAACAGATCTCAGGGTCTGAAGCCCATTGGGTTCATTGCCACTAAAACAAACACATCAGCATTCCTCAGAGGATTTTGACAGAACCCAGAGTCTACACAACATAGCGTTCACATTGCCCATGGTATAATCCAAATCACATGCAGAGGAACAGGAAATTTCAGCCCATGATCAAGGGCTGAAACAATCAGCAGATGGAAACAACAAGATGATTCAAACGTTGGGATGATCAGGCAAAGAATTCAAAGCAGTTACTGCAACGCTACTCAATAAGGTAAAGGAAAACACATCTGAGATGAATGAGACCATAGGAAATCTTAGCAGAGTAAGTATTGCACGAGGATATTGAAATGTTAGACCTAACAAATAAAATATGTGAAATTTTAGAAAATCACTGGATAAACCCAATAGCAGAATGGAGATGACAGAGGTAAAAGTCAGTAAACTTGCAGACCAGTAAAAATTACCCGGTCTGAAGAACACAGAGAAAAAAGAACAAGAAAGAAGACGAACAGATTATCAGGAATCCACAGGACAACATAAAAAGATGGAACACGTTCTAACTACAGTCCAGAAGGAAAGAAGAAAGAGATGGAGTAGAAAAATCTTTGAAGAAATAATACCCCCAAACCCCCCATATTTAGTAAAAGATCTACGTTTATGGATTCAAGAGCTCAGAGAACCCCACACAACGTAAATCCAAAGAAATCGTACGTAGACACATCATAAACAGAGCGATAAAACACAAAGCTGAAGAAAAAGATCCTGAATGCAGCTAGAGAAAAATGACACATTTCATACCGAGATGAACCGTTTCAATGACCTCAGATTTCTTACTGGAAACCGTGGGAGCCAGAAGACCGTGGAACAATTACATCTGAAATGCTGAAAGGGGGAAAAGCTCTGTGCATACAGAATTCTTTATCCCCTGAAGATATCTTTTTTCTCTTAAGTTCTTTAAAATGCAGGTGAATGTTTAAAGCAAAAATGATACCACTGGTGGGGTTTCTTTGGGTAAGACAACCACAAACATTTAAAAATGGGAAGGCTGAAAGGAACCTATAGAGTCGAAAAGCTTCCATATGTCACATGAAGTGGCACAATATTAATTCTAATCAGGCTGAGGAAGGCTAGGTAGGCACACTACAATTCCTAGAATCACCACACACGCAAAGAAATATAGCCAAAAAGCCAGTAGGTGAATTGAAAGGGGATGCTAAAAATATTCAAATAATCCAGAAGCTTGCAGGGAAGAGAGAACTGAGGAACAATAATTAGAAAGGACCAGTAGTAAGTTGTAATTCTAAGCACTCTAAGTAAAACTAAGAAACTGACCGAATAGATTAAAAAAAAAAAAGCGAGACCCAAGTATGTGCTGCCTATGAGAGATTCATTTTAAATATTACGACACAGATAAGTTGAAAGTAAATAAATTAAAAACAATAAGCATAAGGTGGCAGGTGACATATTAATATCAATTAAGATGTATACTAAACAGTAAACTTCAAGACAAAAGAGATAGAGACATTTTATTATAATAGCAGGGATGACTAATCAGGAAGCTAGAGCAATTATACATTTTTATGTGTCTTGTAATAGAGCCTCAAGACAAGTGAAGCAAAATTGACAGGGTAAAGGAAGGAAATAGACAATTTCACAATCATAAAGGGAGATTTTAACACCCTTCTCTCAGCAATGAACAGAACAAATATACAAAAATATCAGTAAAGACATGAAAGATACAAACAGCTGTATTAGTCACTTTGATCTAATTGATATTTATAGAACACTACACCCAGCAACTGCAGGGTACTCATTCTTTTCAAATGCACATTCACCAAGGTAGACCGTATGCTGGGCCATAAGACAAGTCTCAGTAAATCTTTTTTTTTTTTTTTTTAACACATTTATTGGAGTATAATTGCTTTACAGTGGTGTGTTAGTTTTGCTGTATAACAAAGTGAATCAGCTATACATATACATATATCCCCATATCTCCTCCCTCTTGCGTCTCCCTCTAACCCTCCCTATCCCACCCCTCTAGGTGGTCACAAAGCACCGAGCTGATCTCTCTGGAAAGCACCAGTCTTATTATTATTCCTCTGTCACAAGAAAGCCGTGACCTAGATAATGAGAGTTGCTTCTTTCTGGATGCCAGAGAGAAGTACTGGTTTTCTCCTATTGACCTCCAAAAGATCTACTGATTCTCTAAATAAAATATTATAACACTATTCTGTAGGTTATAAAGGATGGAAATCATGTAGGGTGTAGTCTCTAACAATTGAATCTAATTAGAAATTAATAACAAAACATCTAGGAAAACCCCAAATGTCTATAAATGATTCATGAATCTACAAATGATTCATGAATTAAAGATGAAATCACAAGGGAAATTAGAAAATAATTCAAATTGAATCATAATGGAAATCTATCATATCAAAATCTGTGGGATGCAGCAAAAGCAGTGCTTACAGGGAAGCTCAAAACTTTAAATACTTTTATTAGAAAACAAAAGCAATCTAAAATCAATTACGCATGGATCCACCTTGGGAAGCTAGACAAAGAAGACCAAAGTAAAGCCAAATGAAGAAAAAAGACGGAAATAACTAAAAGAGCAGAAGCCAATGAAATAAAGAACAGGCAACAGAGAAAAAAAAGCCAAAAGCTGAGTTTTTGAGAAGATCTACAAAACTGATAAACTCTTAGCCAGACTGTTAAAGTGAAAAAGAGGGAGTGATGGCAGGGATACAAGTACCAGTACCAATATCAGAAAGTGAAAGAATACTAGTATCACAGATCCTACAGACTATTAAAGGATATTGTGAACATCTTTATACCAATAAAGTAGAACAATTCAATGAAATGGATAAATTTGAGGAAAAATCAAAATTAACAAATTGGTATGAGAAGAAATAGAAAACCTGGATAGCTGTACATCTGTAAACAAAATTTAATTCATTATATTAAAAAAAAAAATTCCAGAATGAAAAATCCAGAGATAGATGGTTTCATTGGTTAATTTTATCAAACATTCGAGGAAGAAATAAAATAATCATACACAATTTTTTTTCAGAAAATGAAGGAGGAGGAAACATTTTCAACTCATTTTAAGGCCAGCACAACCCTAATGTAAAAACCTGACAAAGACATTTAAAAAAAGAAAATTGTGGACTAACATTCCTCATGAATATAGACAGAAAAATCCTTTAAATATATCAGCAAGTCAAATCCCACAATCTATAAAAATAATAACATGTCAGGACTAATTAAGGCTCAAACCAGGAATGTAAACTTGGCTAAACATTTGAAAATCAATCAGTATAACTCAAAATATTAACAAAATAAAGGAGTTAAACCTCATGAATTTTAAAATAAATATAGAGAAAGCATTGCATCAAATTTGACACTTATTCTTAATAAAACAATTTCAGCAAACTAGGATAGGAGGGAACATCCTCAAACTGATAAAAAGCGTTTACAATAAACCTACAGGCAACATTATAATTAATGGTGAGTCTGAAATTTCTTTTCCTTAAGATCAAGGAAAGGTAAAGATTCCTGCTTTTCACCATGTCTACTCAACACTGTACTGGAAATCCTAGCCATTGTAATAAGGTAGAAACAAACAAATAAACAAAAGCTCTAAAGGGACTAAAAATTAGAATTGAAGAAATAAAACTGTTCCTATTTGCAGCTGATATATTGTTTACATAAAAAATCCCAGGGAACCTACAAAGCAACCAGTAGAACTAATAAGTGAACTTAGTAAGGTCACAGGATACAAAGTTAATATATCAAAATTAATCATATTCTTATACGAACAGGGGCAAACAGTTGGAAAAGAAAAAAAAAGGTTCTGTTTAGAACAGCACCAAAAACAAACAAACAAACAAAAAACCCTGAGGAATAATCTAATGAAAGGCAAACAAGACTCCACACTGAAAATTACAAAACATTGTTGAAAGAGATTTAAGAAGACCTAAATAATGAGGAGATATACCATGTTCATAGATTGGCAATTGTTCTCAAATTTACCTATATATTCAACACAATCTCAATAAGAATTGACAAGCTATATATCTAAAATTTATATAGAAATGCAAAGACTTAGAGTGAGGAAATATTTTTATAAAAAGAATAACAAAGTTGGAGTACTTTAATTGCAAGACATACTTGAAAAGCTACATAATTTGAGACAGTTAGTATTGGTGTAAGGACACACAGATCAAGGACACAGAATTGAGAGTCCAGAAACTGACCCATACATATATGGTCAATTGATTTTTGACAAAGCTGCTGCAACAATTCAACAGAGGGAGAAAACAATTCTTCTCAAAATATGTTTGGATCAACTGGATTTTCAAATGGAAAAAAGAATGAACATCAACTCTTACTTAAAACTATAAGACTTCCTGGGTGGAAAGAGATGAGAAAATCGTTGTGACCTTGGGGTAAGCCAAGATTTCCTAGATAGAACACAAAAAGCACAAACCACAAAAGGAAAAAATTGGTAAGTTGGTCTTTATCAAAATCAAAAAAGTTTACTCTTTGAAAGACATAAGTAAGAAAATAAAAAGGCAAGCAATAGACTAGGGGATAATATTTACAACACATATATCAGACAGAGGATTCATATCGAGAATATATAAATATTTCTTACAACTCAATAAGAAGGCAGGCTAATAAAGATTTGAACAAATATTTTATTAAATAAGGTATACAAAGGGCTCCAGGAAAAAAAGACTTTGACCTCATTAGCTATTATAGAAATGTGGATCAAAGCTATGGTGAGGTACCGCTACACACCCATCAGGATGACTAAGATTAAAGATCAGGAATTCCAAGTCTAGGCATAGACTCTCACATATGCTGGCAGGAGTTTAAAATGGTGTAACCTGTTTGGAAAAAAAGTTTGGCAGTTCCTTAAAAAGTTAAACAGATATCTATCATGTGACCCAATTATTCCACTCCTAGATATTCACTCAAGAGAAATGGAAAGCTATGTTCACACCGAGATTTGTACATGAATGCTCAGAGCAACTTTATTTGGAATAGACTGAAAGTGGAAACAACGAGAAGGTCTATTAGTGGGTGAATGGATTCACAAAGTGTGGAGTGCCCACAAAACGGAACTTTACTCAGCAACAAAAAAGGAGTGAATTGTTGAGACATGCTACCACATGGATGAATTTCCAGATAATGATACTAAGTGAAAGAAGCCAGGCCCAAAAAAAGAGTACGGACTTTGTGATTCTATTTGCATAAAACTGTAGAAAATGCCAGGGAATCTATAGTGAAGGAACGCAGATCAGCGGTTGCCTGGGGACGATGGTGGGGAGAAGTGTAGGTTACAGGAGTACAAGGACACTTTGGGGTCAGGGGATATATATTCATAAAACCTTGCTTGTGTCAGTGGTTTCACTTGTGTTTACGTATGTCACACTCACGAAATTGTACACTTCAACTCTGGACCGTTTGTTGTACATTTATTATGCTTCAATAAAATTAAATTTAAAATTCATTGAGCTGGACACTTAAATTTAATGTATACTTCAATCAAAAAGCAAATAAAAATTTAAAATGCGTATGTGACCATGTAATCCCCGTCCCCCTGAGCTCTCTCTGCTGTCCCCCCAAGGTAGTCCTCCAATGATTCCTGCTGCATTTGGGATGATAGCCACACTTCACCATTCTCACTGGGGGGGGGGGGGGCTTCCATTTCCTCAAAACGCTGTGTCCTTTCCCGACTCCAGGCCCTTCTCATTTAAACGAAGGGACCCCAGTGTATTAGTGTGTTAGGGCTTCTGTTGTAACAAAATCCCACAGACAGAGTGGCTTAAACCACAGAAATGTTTTGTCTCAGTTCTGGAGACTGGAAGTCCAAGATCAAGGTGTCGACAGGGCTGGTTCCTTCTGAGACCTTCGTCCACGGCTGTCTTCACAGGGTCTTCCCTCTGGGTGTCTCTGTGTCCCAACTGCCTCTTCTTATAAGGACACCAGTCCTATTGGATCAGAGCCCACCCTAAGAACCTCATTTTAACCGGATGACATCTGCAAAGACCCTCTCTCCAATGGGGGTTAGGACTCCAACATATGAATTTAGGAGGGGGACGTAATTCAGCTCATTACACCCACTCCTTCTAGAACCGTCTCTTCCTTTCCCACCACACTTCTCAGCTCACTCACTCTTTCACCAGGAGGCACTTCCAGGACCCCCAGGCCAGGTCAGCCCCCAGTGGAGGACATGAGTCTCGTTCTCACCTCTGGACTCCCCGTGGCCTCCGAGGCTGGTGTCTGCGTTAATCCAGGTCCTGGTGAAGCTCCAGGACCCAGCTGTGCTCAGTGGGTATTTGCTGCATTTGCTGCGTGATGGATGGATGGGTGAATGAACGAATGAGTGAGTGAGTGAGTCCACCGGGCCACGCTGCCCCTCCCCCTCCCCCAGACCCAGAGGGCACTGAGAGCTCTGTAGCCTGTGGCGTTTTAGCCAGCTTCTCCCAGGCCCCCAGGGAAGTCTCTGGAAGCCTGAAATTGCTGTTTTTTACCTTCTTGGGCTGGAAGGTGATCAAACAGACTTATGTTTAGCAACAAGGCTGGCTAGAGGCCACTGCCAGATAGACGGGCCTGGGTTCTGGGTTCCTGGAGACCAGCCTTCAGGCTTCCCCAGCCCTCCTTGCGGCCGCCCTGACCCACTTTGCCCTGCCAGGCCCTCTGGGTGGGCAGGACAGCTGTGGTGCCTCAGAGCCGTGTGCTGTGTGCTATGTTGTGCGGGCAGGAGCCCTGAGCCCTGATTCCTGAGTGATAGGACAGGAGGGGGCAGAACTTGACTGTAAAATGGGGTGGCAGCCCCCACTTTCCGGGGGTCCCTTGGGGCTGGGGTGCACCATGCTTGTGGGTGCTTCCCGGGGGCAGCAGGTACTGCCTGCCGCTGGTGGGGCAGAGCCCTAGAGAGCTGGGTTTGCGCCCTGCTCAACCCCATGTTGGCTGGGGGCTCCAGGAAGCCAGCTCGACATTGCCAAGCCTCAGTTTCCTCACCATAGCCCCCTCCACGTGACCTGAAGCCTGGGGTCCTTAGCCCCGGGGTTCTGCAGACCTGGTGGACATGGAGACCTGCGATGGAGGCAGAGTGGCCACACAGCCGCTGTCCTGCTCTGACCCCTGTGTCCGACAGCAGCTCCTGTGTTCTCTTCATCAGAGGGCCACCCTCCAGCTTTCGGCCCCAGCACCCACTTGGTGGACTGGCCTAGGAAATCCATCCCCGGGGGAAGAGTGATGGACAGGTGGGGAATGGCACAGGTGTGCCAGGTCCTCGTCCTTGACTGGGGCACCTTGAGGTGTGACCCACACGTCTCAGGGCCCCTTTCAGGACGGGGCCAAGCTGCCCTCCACGGGACTCTGCATAAAATCACCCCATCTGGGCTCCCTGCCCTCTCTGCCCTGCTGCCCCGCCAGCCCTCTGTCTTCCCTGGGTCACTTCCTAATAAACCCCCTTCACAGGTACCCCTCTCAGGATCTGCTCAGGGAATCCTTCCTTGGACGGGTGGCCGGCGGGGTCTGGGGAGATCAGAGCAGGCCCAGGTGGCAGAGGGTATGTGGGTGGCGGGATTCTGGAGATGAAGCCCTGTCCCAGTGTGGGCCAGTGGTGGCATGTGGGGTCCTTACTGTCTGCAGAGTACAAGCCAGCCGCCCCCGCGCCCTCCTGCTCCAGCCTCAGCCCTTCCCCGGCCGCAGGGAGTAGTGGGCAGCTTGGTATAAGGCCTCCCTCTGCAGTCCGAGCCACCGCCAGGGGGACGCACATGTGACCAGGACCCCGACCTCACGATCCCGCTGCACCGTATCGCCTGGTCGGTACAATGAGATGATAAAGGTCCCACCCCAAGGGATCATGGAGCAAAATGCACCATCAATAAGAGAGCATTGAAGGTCCTGGCACGTGGCTGTCCCCAGGCTGGGCAGGGCCCTGAGAGCATATATATCTTTGCGGGGTGACAATTTGAGTCACCCTAAATCAGCATGGCAGAATTGTTCTGACCCAGGCCCGCTCCATCCCACAAGAGAACCCCCAGACCAGCCAGGGGGAGCCATTGGCTTGTCAAGCTGCACCCTCCACCCTGGACCCAAGGCTTTGGATGACGCCACCCGGATGACCCCCATGTCATCACGGCACCTAGATGACCCCACATGTGCATTTCCTGGGGCCGCCACAACAGACTGGGTGATTTAAACAACACAGACATATCCACTCACAGTCTGGAGGCCAGAAGTCCAAAATCAAGGTGTGGGCAGGACCACGCTCCCTCCTGAGCCCCAGGGGAGGGTCCTTCCTGCCTCTTCCAGCTTCTGGGGGCTCCAGACATCCCTGGCCTTGTGGCTGCCTCCTTCCAGCCTCTGCCTCTGCCTCCACATGGCCTCCTCTTCTCTGTCTGTCTAGTTTCCTTCTGCCTCCCTCTTAGAAGGACAACTGTCATTGGATTTAGGCTAATCCAGGGTGACCTCATCTCAAGATCCTTCACTTAATCACATCCGCAAAAGCGCTTTTCCCAAACGAGGTCGGGGATAGGTTTCGGGGATTAGAATGTGGGCATATCTTTTTGGGAGGTCACCATTCATCCTTCCACACCGCACGTGTAAGGAGGCTTGGGGCAAGGAGAGCAGGAAAACCCAGACGGGGAGAAGCAGGAGTCGGGGCTCCTGTGGTTGAGCCTGGGCGACCCACTGGAGGGGACTTTAGGAAATTTCCAGAAGGCACGGAATCCCCAATACAGGGTGATATGGGGAGGGGCGCCCTTGCCCGGGTCTGAGGGCTGGTGTGGCCACCGCACGGCTGGCACCTAATCACGGTTGGCTGACACCTCCGCCCTTTTCCACACGACGAACGTGGAGCTGCCCAGGAAACGGCCCCAGACCCTGGAGTCGGCCCAGTGTAGAAGCTGTGTGAACCTGGCAGGATACTTGTCTTCCTGAAGCCTCAGTTCTTCCACCTGTAACACAGGGATGATCGTGGTCCCAAGGCCCAGGGCTGCCATGAGGTCTGAATACGACGTGGACCAGCCAGCACCAAGCCCGGCACTGGGTCCCTCCTCTCTCAGGCACGAGGCTGGTCCACAGAAGGGCCCGGGGACCCGTCCGGCTCTGGGTCATTGGTGGGTGCCTCGGGCCCTCGTCCACGGCCAACCTGCAGAGACCCGAGGGCTGGGGAGCTGCGTCCACACACAGTCTCCCACTCCTCGTCCAAGGTGAAAGGCAAATAAATACATAAAAGGTGGCCAAGGAAAAATGTAGACTGTGTACCATTTAAGCGAGTGATTAAAATTCTTTGGCTGGCATGTTTCACCCCACCTCCAGGAGAGAAATAGTCCTTCTTATTAAATTCGAATGCAACGTGTCAGGTGGGGCTGGTTGTTAGGTGCTTTTCTCCCTGTTAGGCTTAGCCCAGAACGAGGGCGGCTTCTTCAAAGGGGCCTGTGGACCACCGCCCGGTCCCACAGTGAGGCCGGCAGCCCCGGCCTCCCCAGGGCTCAGCCTCTCAGCCCCCAGCATGAGGCCCGGCCACTTGGCTGGATGCCCTCCTGCAAGTCGGTCCCAGCCTCCCTCCCGTGAAACTGCGTTTGGGCGGTGTGCCACACGGCCTCAGCCCGCCTAGTGCGCTCTTTCCTGCACCCTCTGCCCTAGACTTAGCCCGTGACCCCCATCGTATGAAGACCAAAGGCTGGGAACGTTGGAGCAGTTCGTATTCCCGCTCCATTGCCTCCCATGTCCCCCACCACATAGGCCGCCAGGACATCCAGGCCGACAGGACATCCAGGCCTGCAGGACCCAGGCCTCGCCCGTCCCCAGCCTCACGGGCCGCCCTCGTCCCATCGTGCACTCTGCTCCAGCTGCATGCCCCACCTTCTGTCCCTCTGGAGACCCCACACTCTGTCTGGCCTGGGCTTTGCACATGCTGTTCCCTCTGCCTGGAATGCTTCCCCTCCCCCTTCTGGTTAATCTCCATCCACCCTCCAGGTCTGTGTGCGTCTGCTCCAGCAGCCATAAAAAAGTACCATGGACTGGGGGGGCTGAAACAACAGAAATGTATTGCCTCACAGGCCCCGGAGGCTGGAAGTCCAAGATCAAGGAGTCAGCAGGGTTGGTTCCTCCTAAAGCTTGTGGAAGGCCATCTTCAGTTTCATGTGGCCTTCTCTCTCTCTGTCTGTCTCTATATCCAAATTTCCCCTTTTTATAAGGACACCAGTCACACTGGATTAGGGCCCACCCTAAGAACGTCACTTTAACTTGATTACCTCTGTAAGACTCTCTCTCCAAATAAGGTCACGTTCTGATATCTTGAAGGTTAGGACTTCAACATACCAATTTGGGAGACACAATTCTGCCCATAACAGGGTCTAAACCCCAGTGTCATTTCCTGGGGAGCCTTTCTCTGACCCCCTCCTCCAGAACAGATCAGATACACTGATGACCTCCTTTGCTTCCCCTTCATGGCCCACACATCCCATGAAATTGCTTGTTCAATATCTACTCATCCCCCTCCAGACTCCTAGAGGACAGGTGTCCACCTGCCTTATAACCACCACCCACCTAATGCCTCTCACAGAGCAGATGCTCAGCAAGGATTTGTCAAAAACCAGGCAACCCTTTTGAAGCCATGCCCCATGTGGTCCAGGCTTAGTGCTGTGGTGCACATGCACACAAACACACACAATCACACACATGCACACACAGTCTATGTATCACTGAGGAGTGACATCAGTAACAAATAACAGAGAACCCAACTAACCTTGACTTAAGCAAATAGGGTTGTTGTTTTTTCTCACACAAGAGGTCTAGCAGTAGGACGCAGCTGTGGTTGGTTCTGTGGCTGGCATCTCTGCAGTTCTCTTGGCTTGCCATTCCTGCTGGTTGCCTCATGGCTACAAGGTGGCTGCCATGGCTCTGGGCATCGCCTCCATCTTCAAAGTATGAAGAAAGAGGAAGGACATTGCCACATGTGTTTGTCTTGCCTTTTCTTCTTAATCAAGAAAGTGAAAACCAAAACCAAAAACGACACCTTTCTCCAAAGTTCCTAGAAGACTTCTGTTTATTTCTCAATGGCCAGAAATGGGCCACACAGCCACCTCCACGGCTGAGGAGGCTGGGAGCAGGAGTGATTAGCTCTCCTGTCCTCTGTAATGGGAGGCAGTGAGTCCGAAAGTGTTCAGAGTGCGGTTGGGTCAGCCCACCAGCAGTGTTCGTCCCCCAGGCAGAAGTCCACAATGAATTTCGAATTTCGGAATGTCTCTGGTTGTTTCTTTGCACTTCCCGAACCCCAGGGAGGGCTCCCAGAGCCTGCACCAGCGAACCTCAGCTCCCCTACAGCCCCTTCCTGGAAGGCCCCCAGGCTCCTGCCTCCTGCCCGCCTCCCTCTCCTTCCCGAATCTGCATCCACAAGGCCCAACACTTAGAGCTGCAAGGATGGAAACTTCCTCCCCGGGGGCAGGAGAGAGAGGAAGAAATGCAGCAGGGCAGGCAGAGGGCGGTGGGACACTCACAACCGACACGAATGAATGAATGAATGAAATAGTGAATGAATGAATGATGCTACCTGTGCATCTCACATAGTGTACACAGGTGATAGAAAGGCCACGTGGGGCAGTGGACATGTGAGCAGTTGGTGTCGAGCCCAGGAGTCGGCCCTTTTCTGGGTCTCTGTCTCCTTATCGGAGGACAGAGTGATTATCCAGGTCACGCCTTCCTCCTGGGTGGTGCCTCTGTGTCCCCTGTATGTGCGTCAGTGTCCCACCTGTTGGGAGGGGCAGGGGCACTGTCGCCAGGAGCCCCTGCAGCCCAGGCACAGAGGCTTGAGGCCCCCAGGACGGGCTCTGAGCAGCAGGGGAAGCCCAGCCAGGGTGCTGGGCTCCTCTGGGGAGAGAATAGGAAATACAGAGGTTTCCCCAAAAACAGTGAAAGAGGGGCTTCCCTGGTGGCACAGTGGATAAGAATCTGCCTGCCAATGCAGGACACACAGGTTCGATCCCTGGTCCGGGAAGATCCCACGTGCTGTGGAGCAACTAAGCCCATGCGCCACAACTACTGAGCCTGCGCGCCATAACTACTGAAGCCCACGGGCTTAGAGCCCGTGCACCGCAATGAAGAGAAGCCCCCGCTCGCCACAACTAGAGAAAGCCCGCGCGCAGCAACTAAGACCCAACGCAGCCAAAAATAAATAAATTTATAAATTTTTATTAAAAAAAAAACCCCAAAAACAAAAAACAGTGAAAGGAAAGGCCCTGGGCGGGGCAGGGGAGAGGGGCAGCTCTAGCCAACACCACTCTGGTGGTCTCTCAGGTGGGGACCCTGTTGTGACACTCCTCCTGTGTGACAGCACTGAGCTTGGCTCTTCCTCAACTTGGGGGACCCATGCTCTTGCCTGATGCCCTCCTGGAGCCACGCCCCGGCCACTCTCCCACCTGTCCCCCTTGCACCCCGTGGAGAGGAGCGCCTTACCTGTCCAGGGGTGTCTGCCTTTGGCTTGGAGTTCTCGGTAACATCCAGTGAATCTATTAAAAACACTCGAGGCAAATTCTGCTTCCAGCTCTGTTGATGTACCTGGCACCGGGCTGACCTTCCCCCCCAGGGATGGCCACATGTCTGGACAATACGTCTGAGGCAGCTCTTGACCACTGCTGGACAGCCAGCCACGTGAGACTGCGGTTCCCAGAGAAGGAAGCTCGGGAAAGGAGCCACAGGATCCACTGGGACAATTCCCACCATGGCTCAGCAAGCTGGCTGGCGGGGGTCCTCGGAAACCATGCCGGGCCCACCAAGCCGAGGAGACAGAGATCAGAGTTCAGGACACCGATGCTTCTGGAAGCTGTGGGGCAGGGCAGGAGAGAGGCCCCAGAGTTGGGGGTGGGATGTGATTCCAGAGGTTGGGCATTGCTGGGGCACATGGTCCAGCCAGGGTACAGAGAGTCGTTGACCCCTGGACATCAAGCTGAGTACAAGAAAGTCTTGCCTTAGGAGTAAGGATGCCATCGTGAGGCAAGACCCACTTTAGACCCCCCCGAACAAACTTAAATCAGCCCTGATAGGATCTACAGGAGACAGTGTGGGAGGGGGATCTCCCTGAGTTAGAGGGTGGTGGGAACACCTTGGGCTCCCCCAATACCCACCAACAAAGTATGAAGTCAAGGACGTACAAGTTCGGGGAAGCAGAAAGAAACGCAGCTACCCACTAGAACAAATACCAACACTCTCCAGAGGGAGAAAAGAGGATAGAATGTCCCCATGATATACCCTTCATAAGTTTCAGTGCACGACAAAAAATAGGTAGATACAAAAAAAAACAAACAGGAAAATGTGAACCATAGTCAAGAAGAAAGTAGTCAATTAAAACGAACCACAAGATGACTCACGGGCCAGTAAAATAATTGCGAGGGCACTAAGGCATTAACCATGAAAATTAAAATTTGATGAATTGGCTTCATCAAAATTAAAATATTCTGGGCTTCAAAAAACATGGTAAAGAAAACTGAAAGCCAGATCACAGGCTGAGAGAGAAGATTCACAATGCACATCTCTGCCACAGGATTTTTATTCAGAAGCTATACAGGACTCTTAAACTCAATCATAGAATAAACAACCCAATAAAAAATGTGGGCACAGGATATGAACTTACCCTCCCCAAAGGAGATATCTAACTGGCCAATAAATACGTCAAATGCTGCTCACCATCATTAGTAATCATGGGAATGCAAATTAAAAGCACAGTGAGGTGACACTTCACATCCACTAAACGGTTTGTGTTAAAGATGGGCGTTACCAAGTGTCAGCTAGGATACAGGGCATCTGGTATCCTCATACATTGATAGGGCAGCATGTGAAGTTGTCCATCCACTTTGGAAGAATTTGGCAGTTTATTATTTTTTTTAATGTGAAGATATTCTCTCAGACATCCAAGGAAGAACTGGCCGACATAAGGAAAAACCTTTCCAGGAGAAACTGCGGATGTCTGGAAATTTGGCGGTTTCTTTTAAATTAAATATACTGTTACTATACAACAGAGTTGCCCCACTCCCAGGGATTCACCCAGGGGAAAGAATAACCTACACCCACAAAAGACTCAGACACTGAGTTCACAGCGACAGGAACCGGGGCAGACCAGTGCTTTTCAACACGTGAATGATAAAAATCCAGGGTAGGTTCGAAGTGAAGGGAACAAAGTACAGATACACACAGGCTCCTGAAACCTCGCTATTGCTCTGCTGAGCAAAAGAAAGATGGACCCACAAGAGTGCCTGCCACACGTGCCACGCACATCCCTGGCAAATGTGAACTGTAGCACCAGATGGTCACCTGTAGACAGGGAAGATCTGATTGATTACAACGCGGCACAAGAGAACTACCTAGAAGCATTCTGTATTCCAGTAAAGGTGATGGTTGCCCAGCTGTGTGTGTGTGTCCACTCGCTGAACTGAACACTTAAATTGGTGGGTTTCATTGTGTATAAATTATACCTCCATAAAGCTGATTAAAAAAAAAAAAAAAAGTCTTAGGCATTGGTGTTTGCCTTCGTTCTCTGCCCCAGACTAGGTAGGGTAACTAACGGGGACCGTGTGTCCAGATCCAGGTGTTCTGTCAGTGGGCTTGGCGAGGGCTTGATTCCCGGGAGCAGGTGGAAGGGGCAAGCATTAACCCAATGGCAACCCAACATGTGAAAGCCACGTCCCCCGGCAGGTTTGTCGTGGCAACAAACCACCCCCACCCCCTCCATCTCAAAGGTCTACAACAGCAAAGGTTTGTGTCCCGTGTACTTTACGTGGAGCCACGAGTCTGTCCACATTCTTCATGCCAGGGTCCAAGCTGAAGGCACAGTCCTGGCAAAGAACACGCTATTCTTGTGACAACACTCAACGGCACTTCAAACTCCTCCCGGGACGGGTATCTGTCACATTCCATTGGCGCCAGTAAGCAGATGGCCTCGCCCAGCAGCACTGAGGCAGGGATGTAGGCCCTTTCTGCACGAGCCACTGCCAAGTCACAAGGTGACTCTGGGAATGTCCTGTTCTCATACGGGAAGGGGACACAGTAGCTGGGAACAAAACCACCATCTACTGTGTCCTCCAATCAACACACACACACAGACACACACAAGACACTTGCACAGAGCTTCACACTTTGCAAAGCCTTTTCATAGCCACGATCCCATCTGATGAAGTCGGTGACTTAAAGGTGAAGGGTGACCTGGGACGGGAGAGCCCACTGTAAGCTCTAACCATTGTCCAACCCTTGACCTGACCCGTTTTCCTCAGACGCTCCTTACTTAGTGGTGGCCCTACAGTCCCCCGTCCCCCAGGCTGGAGACCTGGGTTGCATCTCTGACTATCCTTTGTGACCCTCCACATTGACCAGTCAGTGTGTCATGGAAGATGCTTTCATTACAAGGAACAGAACTCCTGGCTCAAACTGGATTTAAAAACACAGGGGGGCTTCCCTGGTGGCGCAGTGGTTGAGAATCTGCCTGCCAATGCAGGGGACACGGGTTCGAGCCCTGGTCTGGGAGGATCCCGCATGCCGCGGAGCAACTAGGCCCGTGAGCCACAACTACTGAGCCTGCGCGTCTGGAGCCTGTGCTCCGCAACAAGAGAGGCCGCGATAGTGAGAGGCCCGCGCACCGCGATGAAGAGTGGCCCCCACTTGCCGCAACTAGAGAAAGCCCTCGCACAGAAACGAAGACCCAACACAGCCAAAAATAAACTAATTAATTAATTTTTTAAAAAAATGTGCAATTGATTAAAAAAAAAAAAGTATCCACTGTCCTGACTTCTAACATCATAAATAAGTTTTGCCTGTTTTAAACATCATATAAGTAGAATCAGTGTGGGTACTTTTTTTAAAAAAAGAAACACAAACACAGGGACTTCATGGCTTCAGGCACAGCTTGATCCAGGTCAAACCATAGGGCCAGGAATTGAGTTTTCTTTCTCTTAATTTCTTAACTCTGCTTCCTTAAGGTTGGTTCCATTCTCAGTGAAGAACATCCATCAGCGTTGTGCAGTGTGCGACCTGCACATCTGTCCCTGGTGTCTGCTCACATCTGTTGGGTTAATGTGAGAATGGAAGCAGACAGCAGGTCTCTCCCATTTCTGGGCAACCAAACTTTTCACAGGCATGGGAGGCAGGCCGGCTGAGGGTCACCAAACGAGGCAGGCTGCTAGCTTTTAGTGACCCATGTGAGAAAACAACCTAAGGGTGGGGAAAGAACCACCCAAAGGGATGAGAGGGGACAGAACCCAGAGCACACAGGACTGGGGATTGTGCCTGACCCCAACAGCCAGAGTGGAAAATCTCACCGTTCATGGGGCATCCATTAGAATACTGAGAATAATTTTGCCTCAGGAGTGGGGTAAAACTAACCCCAGACAGGACATTGTGCTGATCCCACCTAACAAATCTTAAAAGCAAGACCAAAAAAAGATCAGACTGTCTCCAGGGAACCTAACGGCACCCAAGAACAAGGTCAAGAATACTTTTTTTTGGATACCAAAAAATATATGGCCCCCAGCAAAGTAAAATTTGTAAAAATGTCAGCCATTCAATCCGAAATTATCAACATACAGGGGGAGCGGCCAAGAGGTTGGAGCAGGAAGACCCTGAGCTCACCTTCTCCCACGAGCGCACCAGAGTTACAACTATTTACAGAGCAACTCCTGATGAGAAAGACCAGAAGACTAACAGGAAAAGATCTTCTACAACTAAAGATATAAAGAAAAAAAAACACAACAAGATGGGTAGGAGGGGCAGAGACGCAGTCTAGTCAAGACCCACACCCCCAGGTAGGTGGCCCCCAGATGGGAGGACCATCACAATTGCACAGGTTCTCCCCAAGGACCAAGGGGTCTGAACCCTACATTGGACTCCCCAGCCCCAAGGTCCCGCACCAGGAAGACAAGACCCCAGAACATTTGGCTTTGAAGGTCAGCAGGGCTTACTTTAGGGAGAACCAAAGGGTGGTGGGAAATAAAGCCTCCACTCTTAAAGGACACACACAAAATCTCACAGGCTCCAAGACCCAGGCAGAAGCAGTCATTTGAAAGGAGCCAGCGTCAGACCCACTTGCTGATCTTGGAGAGCCTCCCAGAGAGGCAGGAGGCCACTGGAGCTCCACCTGAGGACACAGGCACCGGAGGCTGCCATCTGGGGAGCTCCTCCCACCGCGTGGACACTGGTGCTGGCGAGCGCCATCTTGGAATCCTCTCTCTAGCTCATTAGCACCGGGACCCATCCCGCCTACCGGTCTGTTGTCCCCAGTACTGGGACGTCTCAAGCCAAACAGCTGGCCAGGCAGGGACACAGCCCCACCCACCAGCAGCCCAGGTGCCTTAAGATCCCCTGAGCCCACAGCCAACCCCCCAGACCCGTCCCTGTCCTCCAGCATACCAGTGAGCTGGCACGAGCCCCAGGACCCCCGGGGCCCCACTGCCAGCGACCCCAGGATGCAACTCCGCCCGCCAATGGGCAGGCACCAACCCTGGGATCCCCTGGGCCTTGGCCCCACCCACCTGCTGGCAGACATCAGCCCTAGGACCACTGCAGCCTGCCACGTTAGGACAGCAGGCCAGCACCAGCTCCAGGACCTTCTGAGTCCCACTCACCAGCAGGCCAACAAAAGCTCCAGGATCCCCATGGCCTTGCAGCCAGAGACCCCTAGGACCTGACCTGATAGAATTAGCATATGATCCAGCAATTCCACTTGTGGGTATTTACCCAAAGCAGACAAAAACACTGATTTGAAAAGATATATGCATTCCTGTGTTTATTGCAGCATTATTTACAATAGCCAAGATACTGAAGCAACCTAAGTTCTCATCAATAGATGGATGGATAAAGATGTGGTATATATATATATATATATGTATACACACACACACACACACACACACACAAAAAAAAACACACAATGGAATATTACTGACCCATAAAAAAGAATGAAATCTTGTCATTTGTAACAACTTGCATGGACCTAGAGGGCATTATGCTAAGTGAAATAAGTCAGACAGAGAAAGACAAGTACTGGACGATTTCATTTATATGTGGAATCTAAACAACAAAACAGATGAACAAACATAACGAAACAGAAAAAGAGTTATAGACACAGAGAACAAACAGGTGGTTGCCAGAGGGGAGGGTGTGGGGGGAGGAAAGAAATAGATGATGGAGACAAATGGGTCGTGGGTATGAAATGCGCAGTGCAGGGAATATGGTTAATAATTATGTAATATGTGTGTACGGTGACGGAGGGTAACTAGACTTATCGTGGTGATCGTTTTCAAATGTATAGTAATAATAATGAATCACTATGTAGTGTAACAGGAACTAACATAGTATTACAGGTCAATTATACCTCAGAAACAAAGAAACAAACAAACTCATAGAAAAACAGATCAAATTGGTAGTTACCAGAGGTGGGGGTAGGGGGTAGGGGTAGGGTTAGGGGGAATTAGATAAAGGTGGTTATAAGATATAAGTACCAGAGATGTAATGTACAACATGATAAATATCATTAACACTGCTGTACGAAAGTTGTTAAGATAGTAAATCCTAAGAGTTCTCATCACAAGGAAAAACTTTTTTTAAAATTTCTTTAACTTTGTATCTATATAAGATGATGGATGTTCACTAAACTTACTGTGATAATCATTTCATGATGTATGTCAGTCAAATCATTATGTTGTCCACCTTAAACTTTTACAGTGCTGTATGTTGATTATATCTCAATAAATTGGAAGAGAAAAACAAAAAACAAAATTATCAGTATGCAAATCAACAGGAAAATACAACCTAATATGAGGAGAAAAATCTATCTACCAAACTGACAAAGAAATGACAAATATGATAGGATTAATAGACAAGAACATTAAAACAGATAATAAAACTATATTCCTACACCACGGTAATGTCATGTGAAAGCATGAGCAGGAATCTGAAACTGGGTGAGAGGTGTACCTTTGTACACCTGTACTACCTTTGCACATTTTCTATAAATCTAAAGTTATTCCCAAATTAAATGTTTATTTTTTTTTAAAGCTAGAGGAAATACTGAATGTGTTAAGTAGAAACATAAAAGATATAAAAAGACCCAATTTGAATTTCTAGAGATGAAAACGAAAATGTCTCAGATCAAATACACACTGGTGGGGTTAATGGTATATTAGACATTGCAGAAGGAAGGAGAAGTGAACTTGAACACAGAAAAACAGAAATTATTCAAAATGAAACACAGAGCAAAAAGACTGACAAAGAAATGCATGGTGACAATAAACTGGGAGAAAACTTCAAATACCCAAATACATGCATCATTGGAATCCCTGGAGGAAGGAGGGGAGGCAGAAAAAAAATATTTGAAGAAATAATGGATAAAAAGTTTCTCAATTTGAGGAAAACTATAAGCCTACAGGTCCAAGAAGCTCAATGAAACTCAAACACAAAAAACATGAAGAAAAATGTACCAAAGTACATCATCATCAAATTGTTTAAAACAACAGAGAGCTTTAGTAATCTATTACTGTATAACAAATTACCCCAAATCTTAGCAGATTGAGAAGAGCAGACATTATCTCACAGTGCTTCTGAGGGTCAGGGATCTGGGAAGGGCTTTGCTGGGTGTTTCTGGCTCATGGTCTCTCGTGAGGCTCTAGTCAAAATGTTGACCAGGACTGCAGTATCTGAAGCCCGGGACATCCAAGCCCACTCACAAGGCTGTTGGCAGGAGGCCTCAGCTACTCACTGGGGGGATTGATGGGACCATCTTGGAAGTTGCTGCTACAAAGATGGAATCTTGAAAACATCCAAGATGACAGCAGATGTCTTGGCCTAAATGTAGACAAACAGATCAATGGAACAGCATAGAGTCCAGAAACAGACCCACACACATAGGCTCAGTTGTTTTTCGACAAAAGTGCAAAAATAAATCAGTATGAAAAGATAATCTTTTCACTGGTTCTGAAACTACTGAATATCCACATGCAAAGAAAAAGAAGAAAAAAATTTCAATTGACCCCTTATGCCATATTCCACAACGAACTCAAAGTGGATCATAGCTCTAAAAGCAAAACTTAAAACTGCAAAACTTTTAGAAGAAAACATAGGAGAAAATCTTTGTGACCTTGGGTTAGGCCAAGATTTTTAAGATACAGCACCAAAAGCATGATCCATTAAAAAAACTGATAAATTAGATTTCATCAAAATTAAGAATCTCTGCTCTTTGAATGATGCTGTTAAGAGAATGAAAAGTCAAGTCACAGATTGGGAGAAAATATTTGGAAGTCACAATAT
The DNA here is from genome assembly GCF_028021215.1 of Eschrichtius robustus. NCBI lineage: Eukaryota > Metazoa > Chordata > Mammalia > Artiodactyla > Eschrichtiidae > Eschrichtius > Eschrichtius robustus. The sequence goes on along the minus strand of NC_090834.1, from coordinate 110,353,521 downwards.
GTGATAAAGGACTTGCATCCAGAATATACAAAGCCAGTAATAAGGAAGCAAACAATCCAATAAAAATGGACAAAAGATTTAGAAAGATGGAGAATTAGCACATGAAAAGACGCTCAATATCATTTGTCATTAGGAAATGCAAGTTAAAACCTCAGTAAGATATCGTTATGTACCTATTAGGATGTCGAAAATTAAAAAGATTCATGATGCCAAGTGTTGGCAAGGATGTGGAGGAACTGGAACTCCCTTGTACTTTGCTGGTGGGAATGGAACATGGCTGTTTCTTCGAAAGTTAAACATTCACCTACCATTTCACTCTTAGGCGTGTACCTAAGAGAAATGAATGCACACGTCCAAAGACTAGTATACAAATGTTCATAGCATTCGAACATAAATATTCAAACGTTATTTGTAACAGCCCCAAACTGTAAATGACCCAAATGTCCCTCAACAGGTGAATGAATAAAAACAAACCGTGGACCATCCACACAGTGGAATCCTACTCAGCAAAAAATAAACTCTTGGTACAGCAACAACATAGATGAATCTCAGAATAATTATGCTGAGAAAAAATTTCAGGCAAAATAAGGGTACATACTGTATGATCCTATTTATATAAAATTCTAGAAAATACAGTCTAGAGAGACAGAAAGCAGGTTAGTGTTTCCTCAAAGTGGTACACGTCATCCCGGGGCCAAGGCGAAGGAAACAACCCATTTGGAGAAGGGAGTTCTGGGTTCAGTCCCTGCTTGGCCACTCAGAGCTGTGTGACTTTTGCCAAGTCACTCCCCCTCTCTGTGCTGTTTCTTCCTCTGTGCAGGATGGTGGTGGGACAGGTGAGACCCAGTGAGCCTCCAGGCCTTAGTACCCTCACCAGGAGAACTAAAGCAAAGAGCCTTCTGCATGGGAATGGGCAGAGCATCCACCGGGTTCCAGGATTCAGAGGACCCGGGGCCAGTCTGTGCTGCCAGCCCCTAGTAGCCAGGGGCCAAGGCGGCCTGTGCACTTGGCCTTGTGGCTTCTCAGCACACGCTTTCCCAGAAGCCAGCGCGCGAGGCACCATCAGGACTCGTTGTCCCAGAGACAGGCACAGGGTGACCCAGCGGTGCTGCCGGGGCTCCAGAGACAGGCCCCAGGAGCTAGAAGTAGGAGGCCAATTGTCCTGGTCTGCTCAGGAAAGGGAACTTTCAGGCCGGGGGGCTTTCAGTGGTAAAGCCGACCAGGAAGTTCTCACAGAGCCACCACCCACGGCGTCACCTCCCCTTCCCCAAGAGCAGAGTAGCCCGTACCGAGCACAGAGGAAACCACTGCTCCTAAAAGTGGGACCTTCTCACCAACTTTTCTCTCCTACCTCAAAAATGATTTCTTATGGGGTGAATAAAAACCCAGCATTGTCATGATTATGGAGTTAGGCACCTTCCTCCACCTGGACCCCAGACTCCTTGGGAACCCTTGGGCAGAATGTACCAAATGCCTTTCAATTATTCATATTCTTTAACTCTGAAGTTCCTTTTCTAGGAAATTCCCCCACCGAAATGCTCAGACATGGGAAATCTGAACATATACATATGTTCACCGCAGCGATGTTTAAAATAGTAAAAAAAAAAAAAAAAAAAAAAAAAAGTTGGCAATGACCCAAATATGCATCACTGGGGATTGAACCATCCATCCATGGGGTTCTGCTGAGCAGTTCAGCTCTGACGAAGCAGGAAGCTGTGTTCCGTGGGCAGAAGTCGCCACGATGTGCTGGTACCTGGATAAAGTTCCAGGGCAGCAAGTATTTGACCCACCGACAGGAAATGGAGCGTGTGTACCTGAGGAGACTTGGAGAGAGGTCTGCAGGTGTCCCAGGGTTATCTCTGGAGGCAGGGGTCACTATCGTGTGGTTTTTTTACTTTTTCGCTTGTGCTTTTCTATATTGTTTGAATTGTTTAAATGAGACTTTGTTTATATAATCAGCAAAAGTAGTCATGGCATTTTACACTTTATAACAGAGCTGCCCTATAAAGGTATCCCCTGGGGAAGTGGCGGGGGATAGCGACAGATCTCAACCTTTGTGCCCTGATATCTGGAAGCTGGGTCAGTCCCAATCTGTTCCCTGAAAAGAGGGGGCAAAGGAGCCAGATTGGGTCTGGCAAGACAATAGTCTTTTGTCCTCAAACTTGGAAGGCAGACTGTCATAAATTTTGCTTTCTTGGGAAGGTTCTGGGGATTCTAGGAGACTGAGGACATTAGAGGTATAGGGAAGGGCACTTTGCTTGGCAGAGTACAGACATCCAACTCAGGCTCCCGGAGACTGTTAACACAGTCTGTATAACCTGGAGGTTCAGGGCCAGGTCAGGCTATCTTCAGGTATAGCTGGATCCAGGTGCTTAAACAAAGCCCCTGGGGTTCTCTTCCTCTTCCCCTTTCTCCCTATCTTCTACTTTCAGTTCTTCTCATCTCTGCTGAGATTGCTTAGCAAGCCCCAGGAAGAACTCGGCTTGCCCAGCCTGGACCGCAGGCCCGTCCCTGTGACCAGGGGAAGTGGGGTATGAAGACTGCCAGCTCCCCCCAAGCCATATTGAGGGGGAGAGAAGTTGTACGAAAGTTTCCAAAGGAAAGAGGGTGCTGCTGCCTGAAGAAGGAGGAGACTCCTGCTCCACAAAACAAAATTGCAGAAGCCAAGATCCACGGCAGCCACATTCTAGAGATTCTAGTCCTTGTCGGAGCGGGCACATGCTGTACATCTGCCGGGATTTCCACCTGATTATGAGCACTCACAGGCCTTGGTCGCTCTGACCCCCAAACAGTCCAGAAAGGCAGATGGGATCATTCTCCCTTTACTGATGAGGAAACAGAAGTTCAGGGAGACCGGGTAGGTGGTCCAGCTCACCAGGTAGTAAGTAGCAGAAGTAGGACCAACAGTTAGGTCCTCTGATGTCAGACCGCCCTGTACTTCTCTGCTCTCAGGCTCAGGCCGTGAGGCATGACCCCCATCGCCACCATCCCCGTCATCGTCACCACCGCCATTAAAAACAACCCACCACCACCACCGGGATCACCTCCGCCGTCATCAACAGCCATCACCGTAACAGTAACAGAAACACCCCGAACACCATCCACCGGGCAATTCATCACAGAGCCGTAGTCCACAGCTATAGGCACTGCCAAGGAACTGTGAACCTAAACCGAAGAGGAGAAGTTGACTGAATCAGATTCTCCTAGTGGGAACTCCTTTCTCGGCAGCCAGGCCTGGGCCTGGCTCTTTTGTGGCCGGAACCCAGCACTGCACTCACAGCGTTGCGATGCTTCTCCCAGATGACTGGGCTGATCCCAAAGGCCTGGGATGGTGTTTAGGGATCAACACACGTGAGTCACCGAGGCTGACATTCTTTGGAATCTGACAAGGTTTCTACTTTGGGAACCTGCTTAGTTGACTCAGCAGTGGTTCACCAGCAAGCAGGCGGTGAGGCTGGGAGCACGCCCTCCTCGTTAGCTGTGCTGGGGCTGCAGGAGGCTGGGGTGGGTCCTGAGGGCTGTGCTTTCAGGCTCCGGTTGTCTCCTTTGTGGAACTTGGGATGGAAATTAGGTGCCGAGAGATGAAACGGTGCACCCCAAGGCTGCACGGTAACAGGAAGAGGCAGAACTCGAGCCCCAATCTATGAGACGGCAGAGCCCACAGACATAATTGCCCCGCCCCGTCACCAGGCTGGCCCTTTGGTCCTGCCATTCACTCCGCTCTGCGACGGGCTCTCTGTGGCTCTCACCCACCTTTGGGCGAGGATGGCTGGGTGGGTGGTGCTGGGTGAGGCCAAGGGTGTGCCCCATCTCCCCGCACTGAGCAGTGGCACGTCAGGAGCCTCTTTGGGGTGCAGAGTGCCCCCCTGGGCTGCCACGGGTTGGGGTGACTGTCAGTCTGGGTTCCACCAGGAAAGAGAGGACTCACGCTGGGAAAACTGCAGAGTGGAGGGGAACCATGCAAGGTCGGCAGCCTACCGCACCCCAGGCTGCTGTCACCCTTAGGCCGAAGGGATAAGGGGAAAGTACCACTGCCAGAGCCTGGGAGGAGGAAGTCCCGGAGAGAGAGCTGCTGAGGGAGACGTGACCTTCAATCCAGGGACACAGCCTGCCCAAGGTGACAGCCCAGGGGAGATGCTGTGACATGGACATTCACACCTTACCCTCCTCCCCTCTCTTACCTGCAGCCACAGGCCCAGGGCCAAACCCAGTGGGAAGCCAGAGAGTATGGGAGCCCAAGACAGGGGTCCATCAGGCTCAGCCCCCGGGGGCAGAGAGTGGACGTCTGGTCTTGTGTCTCCTATGATGAAGAGAAAACGTCCTCACATCTTAGGATGTGTCTGAGGCCAGAGGTTGAAATGTCACAGGAAGTAGAGGTATCCGTTGGAGTTTCCCTACCAAAAATGGGGGGGGACATTGGGAAGGGGAGATAGGCGGCCAAAGGGAATCTCCCCCCCGTGAAGCACGCAGGAGGAATAGGACATCCATCCAATGTCAGGCCTTCCAACGTGTCTGCAGGTCTTCCAGGGGCTGCAGCTGGCCCTGGATGCATCATCTGGGGACAAGTGTGCACACAGCCCTGTCTGCAGTACCTTCTCATCCTGGTATGTCCACTATTCCTACAATGAGCGCTCACTATCTCTTTCCCTGTGGGAGACCCTCAGGGACCAGAACCCCCAGAATCATTGCCAGGGGCAGTCAGCCCATGGAAATATCCTTTCCCTCCCTGGGGCTTGCATCCCCCTGGGGAAACCCCCAGGCTCCACCTCCAGCCTCAGGGTGCACCGACACCTCCGCCCACTGGTCCCTCCATAGTCCTGGGCACTGACTCTTTCATCACACAGTGATGGGGCAGGTCCCCCAGCCAGACTTTGGGGAGACACAGTGAAAGTGCCATTCCTCTGGTTTTTAAAGACCTGAGAGCCGGCTATGATGGAGGAAATGCAGATATTGCGTTTAGACATAGAAAAAGCATCTAACTCAGGCTTGGAAGACCAAGGAAGGTCACATGAGCTAAGATCTGAACAGTTGTTATGCAAAATACCCAGGGCATGGCATCCCGCTTACCCACCAAGTGAGGGCTCTGAGATAAGAGGTGAGGTCACCTGGGAGCTGCAAATAGGCCCGTGTGGTGGGAATGCAGAAGGTGGCAACAAAAGGGGGTGTGGAGATAGGTGGGGACAGATCTCAAGAGTTGCCCCCCGAGACAACAGCAGCAGTGCCAAGGCCAGAGGGTCAGGTTGAGAAGGAGCTCTCTGCTGCTGGGTGGGGAAAGGACTGGAACGGAGCGAGACTGGAGGTCAGAAGGCCAGTGAAGAGGCAGTCAGAGTGGCCCCAGGGAGGACAGACTAGGGCAATGGGGGTGGAGAAGGAAATTTCGTCAGACCCAAGAGCTCCCCTGAATGTCAAAGAGGCCCATGTGGCTGGTGGAGCCCCCACCAGGGAGGATCACCCCCAGGGAGTGACTAAGAGGGTAGCACCAAAGACGAGTCCCAGGATTCTGTTTTGGAGAAATGGCTAGCTTGTAGTAAGTCTTCAGGGGGAGAACGTCGGGGAGGAAGGTTTGGGGTACGATGCTGAGTTCCTCATTTCTGGTCACAACACAGTAACTGGAACTGGATCAGCCCCCCTGTCATAAACAATCATAAAACCGCACAGAATAGATGAGACCACTGTTTTCAACATTGCATCAAAGGCAGGGCAAGGCTGTGAACCCCAAGAGAAGAGAATAACATGAAGTGAGCCGTGAGATCTCCCTGGCTCTGTACTTGGGGATACTTCCCGGACCGCGGTGCAGCATGTGGACATCCACGTAGAATCCAGAAGTCCCACTGAACAGACGGTGCACAGATGAGAGTCTGGTATTGTTGAAGCAGCTAGAACCTTCAGAGCTGGAAGCTGTATGGGGAGAGGGGAGAAAGTCCACGTGAGGGTCCCTGGGTTCTGATGAGACCACCTGAGTCTTTTTTTTTGATAAATTTTTATTTATTTATTTTTGGCTGAGTTGGGTCTTCGTTGCTGCGTGCAGGCTTTCTCTAGTTGCAGCAAGCGGGGGCTACTCTTCATTGCGGTGCGCAGGCTTCTCATTGTGGTGGGTTTTCTTGTTGCGGAGCATGCGCTCTAGGCGCAGGCTTCAGTGGTTGTGGCACGCGGGCTCAGTAGTTGTGGCTCACGCGCTTAGTTGCTCCGTGGCATGTGGGATCTTCCTGGACCAGGGCTCGAACCCATGTCCCCGGCATTGGCAGGCAGACTCTTAACCACTGCACCACCAGGGAAGTCCCCACCTGAGGCTTAACAGGTGGTCTCAAGCCCTAAAGTTTTGAGAGTGGAACAGAGATACTAGATGTCAAGCAACACTAGGGGACTTTGGGGTTCTTTCCCAACCACGGTGGAATAACCTCATTAACACTAGGGCATCGAGCTGTGACACCAGAAAGGCCTCATCTTAGTAATAAGGTTCACACCTTGGAGTAAAGCCTATTGTAGACCTTCTATAAAAAGAAGCCTCAATAAGATTTGCTTGGAGCTTGATTCTCACCAAGTTAGAGAAGTTTGGGAGATGCCTTAGGCTTTCCACAGATCTGCCATAACAAATAATAAACCAAGACCACACACATTCAAGTAATCAACCAGTAATTGCAATGCCTGCTAGAACAAAAATCAACGCTTTTCAGAGGGAGATATTCGAATCCAGAGTTTCTACAATATATCATGCACAATGCCCAGTATATAATCAACAATTACCAAGTACACAAGGAAACAGAAATGTGACTCATAGTCAAGAGGGGAAAACAACAGTCAATAGAATCAATCCTGAAATGGCCAGGATAACAGATTTAGCAAACAAATCTTTCAAAGCAGCTATTATAAATATGTTCAAATATTTAAAGAAAAATTTACTCAAAGAATTAATAGAAAATCTCTTCGTTATAAGGGAGCAGGTAAGGAATCTAGGCAGAGGAATGGAAACTGTAGTAAAGAAACAAATGGACATTCTAGAACTGAAAAGAACAGAAAGTGAAATAAATACACTGGTAGGAATCATGAGTTACTCGGTGTGAAACATACCACGATGCCTGTAGGATACCCAAGTGGAGACATTAATATATACAATTGGAGATATGGGTCTGACATTCAGGAGGGAAACGAGGCTGGGAGACAGATATTTGAAAGTCATCAGCATGCAGATAAAAATGGATGAGCTCGCAGCTAAGGCTGTGGAGAGTGGTGTAATCCTCAATTCAGCCAAAGTCTTCAATCTCATTGGGAAGTGAAAAAAACCAAATAAGCAAAAACACAAACACTGAGCTCCAGAGAGCTTAGGTAACTGCAAATAACACCCACCCTTTCAGTCCCACATCTCAGAGGACCCTGCCCCCCAAGAAGAGCTTCAACTAACCTTGCACCTTTTGATGCCCAACTACCAATTACAAGTTCCTTATGAAGCAGAGAGGGGCCTTGGGGATCCTTCTCAGCCAATGAGAGCCACTTTGGGGAAATTGCTGTGAATGGGGCTCCGTGCTAGGAGCCTAGCAGACCAGTTCTCTTGCTCCCTCCCACTCTTGCAAAATGTGCTCTGTGACTTGCTTGATCCTGGAACCAACAGCGTCCCCACGGACACCCCATACCCTTAGGCTCCGGAACCTGAGGAGGGGAGTTGTGGGGGGTGGGGGTGGCAGCTGTTAGGAGCTGCTCTTGGCAACCCAGTTTCTAGGGTTTGTTGGAACAAAAAAATAGGAACAGGGCTGCTGAGATGGGGGTGAGGAACTCCCCATCCAGTGGAGAGGTAATGATTAATAGTAGTCTTTATCTGAGCTTTTACCTCGTGCAGGCACCGTGCCACGCATGTTACATTAACTGTCATGACATCCCCATTTTCCACGTGAGGTCACGGAGGTTCAGAGAAGTTCAGCGGCTAACACATAGACCGCGGTAGGGCTGGGATTTGAACACGGGTCTCTCTGTTTCCAGAGCCTGTATGTTTAGACTGAGGTGTGTGCCCACTTGTTTTTTAGACCTATTTCTTAGAGTCGTCCTGGTCTCTGAAAATGGCTTATCATCTTCCCAGTTTCTTGGTCCAAACACCCGAGAATCACACCGCTCCCCTTCTCTCCCCAGACAATTCACAAACCAACTCTGTCGTCTCTACCTACAAAATAGGTCCTGAACCTGCCCCACCTCTCCAGCTGTGTCTCCACTGCCCTCTCTAGCCTGGTCTACTGTGATACCCTTCTCACCACCTTCCTTGTTTCCACCCCTGCATCATTCTGTACACCTCCACGTGGGAGCCAGAGACAGCCTTTGAAAAACTTAGACCAGTCATTCTCCTCTTAACCCCCTCCCTTGGTTTCACATGCGGCTCAGAACAAAATCCATAGTTCTTACCTCCAAGGCTCTGCATGACTTGCCCCTCCCAGGTTCATACCCTCATAAGCTCCATTATTCTTATTCTGCTCCAATTATACAAGCTTTTTAAAATTCTTGAAAAATTTAACTTTGTCGCTGCCTCAGGATCTTTGCATGTTTGTTCTTATGTCTTCTTCAGGTCTTCACATAGCTGACTCCTTGTCAGGTCTCAATTCAGTGTTACTTCCTCATCAAGTCTTTCGCTGATAACTGAAGTACACCTTCTCTGCTACAGAACTTCCTTGAGTCACCATAGGGATTTATTTGTTTTCCGTCTGTTTCCCTTGCCCCCGCCCCCATACACACACACGCTGGGAGTGCCACCAGGGCAGGAACAATCTGATCATTTTCTAGGTCCCTGGAGCCCAGCAGAGGAGGTAATTGAGTGCAAATTTTGTATGGATGTTGGATGGAAATATTGATGGGCGGATGGATGGATGGATGGGTGGATGGATGGATGGATGGATGGATGGATAGATGGATAGATGGATGGGTGATGGGTAGATGAGTGGATGAGTGGATGCATAGGTGGGTGGATGAGTGGATGGGTGGATGGGTGGATGGATGGATGGATGGATGGGTGGATGGATGGGTGGGTGGATGGATGGATGGATGGATGGATGGGTGGATGGACGGGTGGATGGATGGATGGATGGATGGGTGGATGGATGGTTGTGTATAGAAAGGGTCCTCACACCTTCCCTTTCCTCCAAAATGGTTAGTTTTGTGGCTGTCTCAGTGTCACCCATTGAAGAATGGGTGCCAGGGCCAAGCCTTGGAGGCCTGGAGGTGAGGCCCAGGCCCTCCCACCTTCCCCCCACACATTCCTCTTCTCTTCATGGTCCCTCCCCAATTAGGCCTAGTACTCTGACACCCCTGTGAGGGGCTCAGCTTTCCAGGAAGCTCCGCCAGAACCGAATCGCCATGATCCCCTCCATGAACCACCCGCTGCAGATGCTGCTGGCCTTGGCCTCCCCCCCAATCTTCCCAAATCCAGCCCCTCCGCCGACCCCCACCCCCAGCCCAGAGCCGCCCCCATGGCTGCAGCTGTCCACACTTACAAAGCCCGACTGTTCGATAAGGCTGTGCCAGCTGGAATGAGACACTTCCCGTCCAACGGGAGGTTCTACACGGAGCCTGGGGGCAGCTGTCAGCTTGGGGGGCGCAGGACCGGATCTGGGGCCTCCTGGGGGCTGGCCCCCTCCTGGGCCTCAGCAGAGTCTCCACCAGGCCTGAACTGGCTTCGGGTCCCTGAACTGGCTCCACAGAGTGGAGGGCTGGAGTTGAGGGGGCTGGGGAGAGGGGCTTCAGCTGCTGGAACCCTCTGAGACCCCATGTCCAGGGCCTTAGGAAACGTGCCCCTTTAGGAGGCATGGGGGTCAGGAGCTGCCCTGGAGTCTGGGGACTGGCAGGATCTGCTGGTCCCCTCCCCACGGTGACGCTGTCTTCCTTGGTCATCAGCCACCAGTGACTGGGGCAGAGGCTGCAGGAAGAGGTGAAGGTCAGTATACACACCAGGCAACGCAGGAAGGTCCCCCACTGCTGGGATGGACCCTGGTGTTGACCACCATGGGGAACAGACCTACGTGTTCCGGCAGAGTCTGGCCCCAGCAAGGAGCTGCTGCGTCTCTTCTGGAAAAACCATCAGCCGAGGGTCTTCGGGGCAGCTGAGACTGTCACCCCTCAGCCCTTCAACGACTCCACAGCTATTTCTTGAGCACCTACTGCGTACCAGGCATGGGGATACCACAGGCCCGCATCCCTGCCCTCATGGAGCCTGTGTTCCCCTGGCCTGGCCCCCCTCCACCTGGGGCCGGCCCTGCCCACTCACTGGCCCGGACCCCAGGCCCAGACCCCAGGCCCGCCACAGCCTGTGCCTTTTCTGGCTCTGATTCCTTCTCAAAGGCCCTAATTTCATCCTGGGAGAAACAATTAGAACGAAACTAAAGGGTTTTTTTTTTTTTCTGTCTCTCTCGCAGGCCGGGCCTATTTAATAACTTAATTAAATAAACAGAATTATAATTATAATGTTAATATTTCCTTTCTGTAATGCCAACACCTTCTGCTGGAAAAAGCCTCTCTTGGGAATGGGGGCTCCCCGCGGCCCCCAGCACCTCCCTGGTCCGAGGCTGGCTGCCCACCACCCCAGTCTGGGCCCACCCGGTTCTGGGTCCCACAGAGCTGGCAGGAACCCCAGCCAGGGGAAAAGCCGTGTCCTCTCCATCCTGAGTGTTTACAGTCGAGCTCAAACCACACGATGGAAATTCCTCTGAAGCTCCTAATTGCACATTTCCTTCCTCCAACCATTTTCTTTTGACAGTCGACTTTGAAAACATTCACCACTTAATTCTCCCCAGGCGGGAAGGGGGAGGGAAGAGGCTGCTGCAGCAGGAGACAGCCCTGCCCCCCACCAGGAGCCGGCCTCAGGGGCCAGGGTGCTCGGGCATCTTCATGGGGACCCCAGGGTTCCGGGCGGTGAATCTTTCCTCCCTGCCTCCTGTCCCCCATCTCTAGCTGACCTGGAGAGCAAGGAAGCTCAGTATCATTTCCTTGTCTGTAAAATTAAGAATATTCATTTGTCGGGGCTTCCCTGGTGGCGCAGTGGTTGAGAATCTGCCTGCCAATGCAGGGGACACGGGTTCGAGCCCTGGTCTGGGAAGATCCCACATGCCGCGGAGCAGCTAGGCCCGTGAGCCACAACTACTGAGCCTGCGCATCTGGAGCCTGCGCTCTGCAACAAGAGAGGCCGCGATAGTGAGAGGCCCGCGCACCGCGATGAAGAATGGCCCCCACTTGCCGCAACTAGAGAAAGCCCTCGGACAGAAACGAAGACCCAACACATAATTAATTAATTAACTTTTTAAAAAAAGAATATTCGTTTGCAAAGTAATGGTAGGAAATCAGCGAGCACATAGTAGGTTCTGGTAAATGTTAGACTCTTCCAGCTTCCGGGAGGAAACGCAGCACATAAAAACGGGATTCTCCCAGCTATTTTCTCTATGTGTGTAGTATAGACAGAGGTTAAGATCAGGCTGTCTGGGTTCGCACACCAGCTTGGCCTCTCAGTAGCAGAGCAGTGAGGCCCTGGGAGAGTGTCTTGCTTTCTCTGGGGCTTGGTTTCCAGGTCTGTAAGAGGGTACCTTACGGTGTCTACATCACTGAGTCGTCCTGAGGCCTATGTGACTTTACCCTCGTAAAGGGCGAGGTGCAGAGGAAAGCTCAGCTGATACTGGCAACGACCCCCATGGCTCGCTCTGGAGGTGGCTGGTGGGCTTTGGAATCAGACTGACGTGGGTTCCAGTTCAGGATGTACAGGTACTTGGAAAGGTCACCTGAGTTCCCGCACCTTCCGCATCCCCGCTGTGAAACGGGTGTGAGAATATACCAGGCTTTTTGCAAGGTTTGAGGCAGGCAATGGGCGTGAAGACCTCAGCAGGGAGTGACAAGGCTCCCGCCCCAAGGCTGGGGATACTGGGGGACCTCAGTCCTGGGGGTGATGAAGGGGAGAGGCTGCAGGGTCAGGAGACACCTTCTGTCGGGGTTGAGCCACTGCCGAGGGAGCACCTGGGACCTCCATGTCTCACCCTGCCCAAGACTCAGACCCCCGCCACCCACGCCCAGGCCCTGGAGCCAGGCGGCTTCAGCCCTTACTCGCCGTGTGGCATTGAGCAAGTCACGGAACCTCTCTGAGCCTCCATCTCTACATCTGCCAACTAGGAGTAGTAAGTGGGTTGCTGGGACGGTTGGTGAGTGAATGCCTGTCAAGTGTTGCCCAGGGCCTGGCACACAGTAGGCGCTCAATAAATGTTAGCATAACATCCGTGACTGTTATTTATTCATCCCCAAGCTCAGTGTCAGCCCTGGGTGGTCCCGGAGCTGGTGGAGACCCAGCCAGCCCCCCAAGCATCATCACGGGCGGAGGTCAGGATCCACTTTCTCTGCCTGGCGTACCTCTCGCATCCCCACAGCCTGGACTCCCGTGTCCTGAGGCCCCACTCTGCAATCACCCTCCTCTTGGAGGCTTTCCGCAGGCTCATGCCCCAGGACCGGACTCCACTCTCCCCAGACCCTACACTCAGCACGTCATACCTCCCTGGAGTATGAAACTTATTCTAATGTCCCACTGGATTTGAGTCCTGGAGGGCAGGGACCGGGGGCTTATCTCTGCCTATCTCTCTGCTGCTCTTCCCCCCTCCCCGGGTGCCGTGGGAAACCACAGGAGGCTGGGGTAGGACCTGGACCTAGAAGCTTTCACTCTAGTGCGCGTGGGGCATCAGAGGGCCCGGGGGGTTGGAGGGAGGGACCTGTCGTGAGGCATGACAGCTGAGTGAAATACAGGGGAGGTACTGGAGATGCAGAGAATGAGATGGATTGAGAATCGTAGAAGGAGCTGGAACGCCGGAATGAAGTGAAGAATCTGAGAGCCGCGTCCGAGAGACGGGGTGGACGGAATGGGCTTTGGAAGGACTTGTGGACAGTGATGGCCGCATGTGAGGCTTGGCACCATTCCCTGAGCTGCGGAGCACCCTGGAGGCCCAGGTTGGGGCTGGTGGGGTGGTCACCAGTTTGGTGTGGGGTGTGTTGAGTTGAGGGAGACTTTGAACACCTAATTGGTGGTTGGGAGATAGATTTGGGGGTGCCTTTGTGCACATGATGATGACATTGAATAGATGATTGAGAGATAGGTCTGGGGGTGCCTTTGAGCACCCAAGGGCGACATTTTGATGGTTGGAAGGAGGGGATCTGGGGCTCGGAGGAGAGATTGCAACGGTGAGATGCCTGGTCATTACTGTTCATGTTTTTGTCCCAGGATCACACAGAGAGCTACGAGCAGAGCTGGGACCAGGACCTGGGTCTCCGTTACCCTCCAGCCCAGCCTGGAGCCTCTTTCCAGCCCTCCTTGTGGCTTCCCAAGAGGAAGAAGGGTGGACAAAGCCCAAAGAGGAATGTTCCCTTGAAAACACAAATCCTTTCAGCTGTTTTCCTCTTGAAACATTGGCAAGAGCCCAAAATCTATACATTTTTTTCTGGTGAAAAAGAATAGCAAATCTGCCTTGGTCACTCACACTGTGAAATCGGAGGCAGCAGACAGGGGACCCTCAGAACGTCCCCAGCCCTGGTGGTCTCCTGCTTCAGAGCGAGCCGGGAGCCAGCATCTCCGTGCCCAAGAACAACAGGTGCTGTGGGCGGGAGCACCTGGCAGCGGCTCGTGGGCCTGGAGCTGAGACAACTAACTGCCCTCTCTCCTCCAGGCGCCCCCTCCTGGAGGAACCTCACCCCTCCATCTGAAGTCACCACGTGAGCACTAGGACCCGCAGATCGTCTTCTCTGGCCAAGACCTCTCCTTGGGTCCAGAGCTGCTGAGGAAGGAGCCCAAGGCTCTCCCTTGCCCTTGAGAGACTGTAAGCGGCAAAACCTCAGCACGCCCCAAGCCAGACACCCCTCTTCACCTCCTGTCCCCTGACTTCTCCGCCTGTATCCAATCACCGGCCACCAACCTGGGGATGCTTCGACCCCTCCACGGAGCCCCACTGAGGGCGGAGGACGGAGGCTCAGTGGGGCATTTCCCCCAGGCTGCTGCCTCACCTGGCTCCCTTCCTGATGCGCCCTGCACCTGTCACAGGAGTCTTTCAAGCAGGACCCTGCCACTATCACCTCCTGCTCCCACTGGCCTCCAGGTGGAGGCCCTCTGCCCATGCACCTTGCCACCCCTCAGCCCTCCTCCAAGCCGTGTCCTGTGGTCCCCACCACTGCCCCCTCCGTGGGACCCAACGGGGCAACGCAATCTTCCTGTTTGCTGCCTTTGCACACACTATTCCCTCTCCTAAAGTGCTCTTCCCACACCCCCAGCTCAGCCAGATCCCTCCTCCCTGTCACCTCCTCGAGGCTCAGCCCAGGGGCTTCTGCTCCGGGGATGCACCCCCGGGAGCAGCTTGTATTCTGGGTGCTGCCTGGTGGCCTCCTCCCTCACCAGGAGGGGCTCTCTGCGCGAGCGGGGAGCAGCGGGGGCCTTGGTGAAAAGCCGGGTCTCGCAGTCAGGCAAAGCCAGGTTCAAATCCACACAAGAACAGGGACACCGCAGGCAGGCCATCCATCTCTGTGACGACAGGCAGCTTCTCCACGTATGAAATGCAGGCAACAGCGTGCCCTGTCCGGCAGGGACCTTCCCTCATTCGTTCAGTGAATCTTTATTGAGCATCTAGTATGTGCCAAGCATGGTTTAGGTGTAAGGGACAAAGCAGTAGACGAAACACCAATGTCCCTGCTGCCAGGCTGCTGACGTCCCGGCAGAGAGAGACAGCTATCAACACGATAGACACAGAAACTACCCCGCGTGTCGGGTAGTGAGTGTCACAGCGTCAGGGGCCGGGGGTGGCGATTATAAATAGGGGGTCGGGGGAGGCTAACCGAGCCGGCGAGTGTCTGGGAAAGTGTCCCAAGCCGGGGACACAGCAAGTGCAAAGTCCCTGGGGTAGAAGGCTGCCCCTGAATTCCGAGGAGCAGCAAGGCGGCCGCTGTGGCTTGAGTCCAGGAAGGGGCAGGGAGGAGGTCAGAGAAGGGACCGGAAGGGGGCGGGGGGGGCAGGGATGTGTGGCTGCAGGTCCAGGGAAGACTCTGCCGTTCCCTCTGAAATGGAACCGTGGGAGGTATGACCAGGCTCAGATTCTAACAAGATCACTGGGGGGGCCAGAGAAGACCTCTGAGGAAGCCAGGGATGCTGGGGCCGGAGGGAGGGGGCAGTGGCAGGACCCAGCAGATTCTGAACGTGCATGGATGGGGCGGACCAGGACACGGAAGGCGCTTCGCAGTGTGTCTGGCATGAGTGATACACTCAGGGTGCGAGAAGAGTTCGGTCAATAAATAACACAAATATACAGGGGACGATGAGCCCAGCTAAAGCCAAGGCACAGGGTGTGGGAGCCCGATGGAGGGGAAGGTGGCTCTTCTGACCTGGAAAGGTGGGGCTGGGGTCAGGTGGCCCTGATGGGAGAAACTAGAGGATGCGCCCTACTCCTGTTTCCCCCTCATCAAGTCCCAACCCTCTAGGCCTGGCTGGGCAGGACCCGGTGTCCCCCGGGGTCTTGGAGTGAGAGGAACCACCAGGACCCAAGGTCTTCTGGGAGACATGGCCCGTGGCCAAGGGGTCTGGGTGCAGGGGAGCCGGGTGCCCACTGGTTCCTGAGCCAGCACCTCCTAACTCAGCTGGCTGCTTGTGTGACCCTAGCCCTGCAGCTAACTTCCTGGTGGCAAAGGGAAGTGGTGTCTGCAATCATGCAAATGCTCCTTGAAAGGGAAGGAAGAACATTCTGGGGTCAAGCACAGCAGGGGTTGATGGAGAGCGTTTCTGCCGGTCAGCAGTTTTAATTTTGACGTGTTTCTTTGTCTGAGAAGTCGCAGGGTGACCCCAGTCCCGAGCCCACCACATGGCAGAAGCAGAGGGGGACCTAGGCTCCTGGGGTCCTCCCAGTAACTGGGTCTGTGCCCCTGGGTGGGTCCCCTTCCCTCTCCAGGCCTCCGTGTCCCCTGCTTGTGTTGTTGGGTATATTCCTGAAAGGAAGGGTCCACTGGGACTAACATCTATGACATCTAACATCCCCCACTGATCGGAAGAATTCCAATCCCAGGCCTCCTGGCCTCAAGCCCCCTCCCTCCACCTCTGTCTACACTGCCGGCGCCCAGCACATCGTATGTATTGATATATCACAGTGCCCTCCCCGACCCTGCATCTTCCTGGCTCGGTGCTGGGTGAGTTCCAGGAGTGGCAGGTGCCCCTGGAGGCCCTTCCTACCCCAGGACGGCCAGCAACGGCTCAGCTGTACACAAATGTGTCCTAACTACACAAATAACATCCAATAAACCCAAACTAAACAGATCCCCAGCTCGATCTCCCCTTAACCGAATCCCAAACATGTCTACGGCCATGCCAACGTCCCCCAACGCAAGGGGAGGGATGACAGAGAAAATGTGATGGAGACAATGACTGTCGCCAGCTGCAGCTAAAATCTCTTACTTTAGCAAATTCTGTGGATACACAGGAGCAGGACCGGGCCTTGGAAAGGGTCCGTGCACGGAAGGGGCCAGGATCTGGCCATCATCAGCTTCAGGATAGATCATGCTCTGGCTGGCTGGGGTCTTTTTTTTAGGCCTAAACCCCACCCTCCAACCCCAGATGCCCTCAGGATGTCCATCGGTGTCCCTGTTCCCTGACCACGCCGGGAGCAAGAAGGCCTTGGTGATACCTGTTGCCAGGTACCCAGTGTCCTGGCAGGCCAACCCCATTTCAAAGATCCTTCTGGGTAAGTTCCGTGTTGAGAGGCCTCCAGGCACGGCGCTGGACATGAGAACATGCAGGACTTCTTTCGGGCCTCCTGCTACCCATGTGACTGTAAACCCGTCCTCGAGTCACCCCATCTGTGAGATGGGGTCCCGCCTCCCTCACTGCTCTGAGCACACAGATCTCTGCTCTGGACGGAATAGTGAAGGTCACCTGCAACTTCTGCCCACGGCCCCGGCTCTGCCCCATACAAGGGAGCCACTTCAATAAGAAAGCAGCTCGTACCTTTGGAGCTCTCACTTGGTGCCAGCCGCTTTACAAATATTACATATCTTACATCAGCCTACGTAGATTAGCCCATTCAATTCTTCAAACAACCCTGCGAGGGAATTATTATTACCATCATCCCCATTTTACTGATGAAGAAACGGAGGCTCCAAGAGGTTGCCCAAGGACGCACAGCTAGAAAGGGGCAGCCTGAGCCCAGAGGCCCTGTTCTTAACCATTGCACCACACTGCTTCCCTTCCAATGAAGCAGAGAAGGTCCAGAGAGGCAAGGGGCCTGTGGAAGTTCACACAGCTGGTTACTGGCTGCACACAAACCCAGGATTCTTGGACCAGGAATCCCAGGCCTCTGTTCTTGCTTCTACGCCCCTAATCCATATCTTCCGGGAGTAACCTGGGCCGGTTTTTCATGGGAGAGAAACACAAAAGAAATTTCTCCTTGAAGGAGGTGCCTCATGAAATTCCTGTGAAAGATTAATAAAATCTTATCCAAGAACACAATGATTCATGCCAACCCACCAAGTCAATCAGGAATCGGCAGGACTGTAATTTCTATCAAACTATAATTAGCTGAATTTCCTTTTGTAATCTTGGGAACCTGAACAGAGTGCAGCCTATCACTGGAGCCGTGGATAATGACCAGCCATCCCGAGTACAAAACGTTTAGGAGTAAAAACGTCCTACGGTTCCCTTTGATGTTTAAAGAGGAATCATGAATGCAAAGACACGAAAAAATTAGTGGAATTTCAAATACAAAACAATTGTAGCCTTGTTGGGATACATGGTTTCCCAGGGGGAGGGACGTTGGCAAGGATGTTAAAGCAGGTTTGTGTTCTGGCCGTGACCACCCCCTCCTTGGGCAAGATCTGCAGAGAGTGGTCGAGGCGGGGCGGGGGGGGCCAGTGTTTCTCCAGGGCTGTGAGCTGGGTAGACTGAATGCATGCAAGAAATATGTAGGGAATGAATGAATGAATGAATGGAGGGCAGGACAAGGGTGAGGGGAGCAGCTGGGCCATTTCCCTCTCCTCGGCCCAATGAAATCCAGTGAGCTGTGGGAGGCCCAGTGTTCCCAGGTCCCCAGATCTCAAGGTGGCAGAGTCAGGTCTTCACAGCAGCAGGGACCTAGCCATTGAAGCTCAGAGGCCGTCTATCCCCTTCCTGGGAAGTCACACTGTCTGGTCCTCTCTCCCTGCCAGGGTTCCAGGGACCAAGCCCTTGGTCCATCCGGCCAGGGCAGGCTGAGTGCCCCCCACACCCTTGGCAACTGCCCCAGGAGATTCCAGGGAGGTGGCCTTTGGGATGAAAGAATGTGTGGTAGGAAGTGACAGTGGTGACTCAGGGTTACTCAGCCTGGAGCCTGCCAGGGGCCTGCTGAACGGCCGGCCGTCTGTGGCCTTGGCAGCCCCTCCTCCTCCAGCCTCGGGGCAGGGGCCAGTCCTCCTTTCCCCAGGGCCTGTCTCTCGGCTGGCTTTGTGCCCAGAGTCCTGGAGAGCAACGGGAAAGAGGGAGCGCAGCAGGTGCCTGGACAGAGTCTGGGAAAGGAGCAAGGGAGAACCTGTGAGCAGGAGGGGGAGGGGCTGAGCTGCTGCCCCCCACACACACAGAGGACCCGGAAGCCTCCTCCTGCCTTCCTCAGAAGCCCATCTCATCCAGCACCTTCACGTTACAGACAGGGAAACCAAGGCCTGGAGGGGAGGCAACTGACCAGACTCAAGGAGCCAATAAAGCTGAATCAGGAAGAGGATCCAAGCACCCCTCCCAGTTCTAGCTTGGATCATTGATCCCCAGGCTATTGCCCAGGTGGTGGAGGATGTGGGCATCATGCTATGCGCGCCAATACTCCCTCCAGGAGGTCCTGCTGGTCCCAGCAATGTCACATGGCCCACATTCCCTCTTTGAGATGGACTCATACGTTTATTCCACTGTCTACCAACTCACCAATCCAACCATCCATCCACCCACTCATCCATCCATCCACCCATCCATCCATCCATTCATCCACCCATCCATCCATTCATCCACCCATCCAACCATCCATCCATCCATCCATCCATCCATCCACCCATCCATCCATCCATCCATCCATCCATCCATTCATCCACCCATCCATCCATTCATCCACCCATCCAACCATCCATCCATCCATCCATCCATCCACCCACCCATCCGTCTAGCCACACTGTCATCCACCCATCCATTCATTCATCCATCCATCGATCCTCCCTTAGACTATCCAGATATTGGTCAATCCACTTATCCTTCCACATATCTATCTGGCCATCCATCCGTCCATCAATTATTTAGTCATTGAACCAAGCTTAGTAAGCCTTGACAAGACAGCCAGTCCTGTGCCTTTCTTCTACCCAACCCCCTCTTCCATGGCCCACTCCCTCTTCTCCAACCATCAAACCCTGTCCAGCCCAGTAGCCTCTGTGACTCAGGCCATGGCCCATGGTCTGCAGGAGCTTACAGTCACCGGTTTTCTGGGATCTGGACCCAGAAAGTTCTAGCCCAGGCAAAACTGCCCCCTCCTTCCCTCCTTGTTGTCTGTGGGGCTTGGTCTTGCCCCTGTTGCTACTGATCTTCACCCTTCATGTGGTTGGAGCTGGCGGAGAGGCCACCAATCTCCCCATCCTCCTGCCAGTTTGGTCAGGACCAGCAGGCTTGGGGCCTCCGGAGGAAGCCAGGGGCCCCAGACTCCGGGGCAGCAGTGACTGTGAGCAACGCTTGCTGCTTCCTGTCTGGCCCCAGCCTGCCCCCCCCCACCCCGCCCCCCCAACCCCGTGCTCCTAGGTGCAGTCTGCTGTCTTTGGCTGCAGGGCCTAATTAATTCTGGATGGGCCCAGCGCTTTGAGATGGCTGGATAAGAGGGAATTCCAGAGGGGCAGCTCAGCCTCGTAAAACCTTAATTGGTTGTGTTTTGAATAATCGTAATAGTATCTTACAGCTTTTGCATCTCAAAGTGCTTCTCTCCTAGGCTTGGATTTAGCGCCTGCAGCAACCATACATGGGGGGTCAGGAGAGTGGTGGAGAGACCACTGGACCGCACGGCCCTTTGCGACCCTAGGCCGGAATGTCCTCCAGAGCCTCTGTCTCCTCCCACCTGGCCAGGGGGGCACAAGGTCAAAGTGAAACCCTCTACTGGAGAACCCAACACGGTGCCCTGTGGGATCGTTACAGGAGGCTGTGGTCAGCTGGGCGAGGGTGGCAGAACGGGATGGGGCTCTCCGGCTGGGCGCTGGGACTGCTTGTTCCCTTGAGTGGTCCAGAGGTGCCTCAAACATGGGGATCCATGGCAACCTCCGGCACCTTCTTCATCCGGCCACGCCCTGCGGGTCACTTCTAAGCATCCGCCAACCTCTTTTCTTTTCCCTGTTACATTGACACTCTCTGTTATTAACTGTGAGACACAAGCAAGGTACCTGAACTAGTCGCTACAGGTAACAAATGGCCGCGGATGACAGATGGGGCCTACAGGGCAGTCGGGAACCCACGTGGCCAAGCCCTGACATGGACCCAGCACTATCGGCCAACTGATGGCTGCTCTGGGTCATCCCTGCCCCCTGCTCCTCTGGGTCCCAGAGCCACTGGAGCCTGCAGAGACGTCTCTGGGGAGACTCCCAGGGATACTGCTCTGCTCCGGAGAGCGGGGCCCAGGTCCTGGGTGGCCGGAGCAGGGCTGGCTGTGCCTCTCACTCATAGGACTTCCTCTTTGGTTTCAAACTCAGGGCTGAGGGCCACCCCACCTCCACCCTGCCTCAGCTCTTCCCAAACCCACCAAGGTGCCGGCTCTTAGATTTCCCTCTGCCTGCCGGGCCTGGGGGCATTGCTGGCACCCTTCTGGGGCGGCCCCATGGCTCGGGCAGGGGCTTGGCAGGAGGGGGGGTAGCAGTGCCTCGCCTGCCTGGCCCCTCACCCAGGCAACCCCTCCCCCATCCACCCTGCCCGAGGAGGCATCCAGAAGCCAGCTCCCGAAGCAAACCAAGCCCACGACCGCTCTTCGCCACTCTTGGGAAACGTCTGAGCTGCTCCGTTCGGCCTTCTAGTTCAGCAGCGGCCCCGCCCCGTCCCAGCCTCTGTCTTCCCCGTCCTGGGCCCCACCCCAGAGCCCCCTGCTCAGATGCCCCGTCGGCTCTCAAGGCCTCCAGCACGCCCCAGGTCTCTGCTCCAAGCCCCTTGTCCCTCTGCCTGGGGCCCTTCCCCGCCACCTCCCCTCCACCCGCACCCCCGGCTGATGTCTCCTCACCCGTCAGGCGTCTGCCCAGGCGCCCCCTCCTCCTGGAAGGCTTCTCTGACCCCCTGGCTGGGCCGGCCCCCTTCTCTGCACGTCTCCTGCTAAGGCACTTCCCACCCTGTGTTCTCACCGTCTAGCGGCCCGTCCGTCTCCGCCATCAGACTGGCAGCTCAGGATGTCGGGATCGCATCAAGTCACTGATGTGCCTGGAGCACCCTGGCCCTGAGGGGCTCCAAGACCAGCTCACAGACGAGCAATGTGTGACGCTGGCGAGACCCCAGGGCTCCCTGCAAGTGGCTGAAACGCTGCCCCGGGGAGGAACACACAGCAGAGTTTGGGAGTTTGTGCCCCAGTGGCATCCTTTTCCTCTCACCCCTTTATCTTCCCTCACCCTTCTCTCCATCCCAGCCTGGGAGGTGGTGACCACAGAGGGCCCATCGGGCAGGAGGCAGGCTGCCCCACAGGGGCCCTGGCATCCCAGCCGCCTGGGAAAAAGACCATTTTGTCCCCCGGGGAGGACCAACGCCTCTGTGACCAGTCCCGACCTCCCTTCCCTTTTCCCTGTCTCTGCTCCGCATCCATGCCCCCACCCCCATCCCTGCCCCAGCCTCCAGGGAAGATGAGCCAGGAGGCTGGAGGGAGAGGCCCAGATAGACGCCAGCCGTGTGGATGCACGAACTCGGGCCTCTTAAACCCCCAGGAGCACACCAGCCCCAGCAAACCTGCAAACACCACAAGCCAGCAGGACGTGGGAAGCAGGCAGGTCCTATTTTTGTGAATGAAACGGTGGCCTGGCTCTTCCAGTTGCCCAGGCCCTGCCGGCCTTGCCTGACCACTCTGTAACCTCAGCAGAAACGCTGACAAAAAAGGGAACTTCAAGATCTAAGTGTGAGTCAGACAGAGGAAGAAAAGAGGGAAATTCTTCTTAAGGCTCACTCAAGCCTCACACTGAGACCTGCCCCGGGATTGGAATTACACGCCCAGCCCCTGCAGGAGCCCCCTGGACTCAGGATTGTCCACAAGTAACCTTGGCCTGTCCCCTGGTGCCCTGTCCGCAGGGAGAAGCCACCCACGCTCTTGACAGGGGACGGTCGCGGCGGACCCTGCGGCTGCTCACCCGTCCATCTGTTCGTTCTGCAGATTCCTATTAACGCTTAGCATGTGCCAGACCTTGTGCTGTAAACAAGACGCACAATGTCCCTGCCCTCACGGGGCTGACAGTCTTGGGTGGGGGAAGCCAGTGAACACACATTGAACAGAGCGCGGTGGGTTGTTACTCACGCTGGCAGAGCTAGCAAGCTCTGTGACAGGGCCTGGCAGGGCCACATCGGAGGAGGGGACGGGAAGGAGCCCTAAAGGAGAGGACAGAACCACAAAAAGCAGGGACATGCGTTCCAGGTGGCCGGAGGGGCTGCCCGGGAGGCAGCTCGGGATGTTCTGGAAGAATGCAGGACAAATAAGGTGGCTTGCAAAGTTCTGTTGGCCTTCTGAGCTCGGGCAGGGTTTCTGGCCAGGCAAGAAGCAAGGTCGCCAAATGCCCGGGGGTTCCCGCCCTGCAGTCGGTCAGCCCTGGGGTGAAATCACAGGCTCCCCTCCCCAGGAGAGGGCAGGAAACCCCCTCCACGTCCAGGGAGGGGGGATGGAGGGATGCTGCCTGCCAGAGATCCCCAAGCTTCTCCCTAACCCCCTGTTCGCCCGCCCGCCCGGAGGAATCAGCTCTGCTGTCCCTTTAAAGGGGTCTGAGTCAGAGAGTTAAGAATGAAACTGACTCATGATGGGACGGGTGGTCACTGGGCTGGCCAGGTGCCAGGGCTGCGGCAGCAGAGGAAGCCGGGTGACCGCAGCTGCCTGTGTGTGCTCTGCTGAGAAGGGCAGAAACCACAAAACCCCATTTGAAATTCCACCGTGCGGCGCAGCTTGTGTAATGAGGTTACCCCTCATAATGGGGGCATTCAGGGCCCACGCGGGCCTGTGGGGCTGGGGGCCTGCCCCCCAGGGCCAGCTGATGATGATGTCATCTTCCGTTAGGAATCTCCCCAGCTCCCCCCAATGAAAGACTTGAAAAAATGCACCAGGAAACTAAAGTGAGAGAGAGCCAGAACGGAAGTCTTCGTTTTATTTATAGTTGATAACTTACGTCCGGCCTGCTCCACGGGAGGCCCAGCAGGGAGGATAAAGCGCCCAGAGGAGAGGGTAACAAAAATGTCCCAAAGCCTAGGCTAATGGGGCACCTGGGAGCAAGCCTAAAGCTCCATTCTGAGCTCCCTAGCAGCCGAAGCAAAGAGGGGAACGGGGTATAGCAGCATGACACCACAGAAAACTGGGATCCTTGGAACCTGGGTTCAGATCCCAGCTCTGCTGCAGATGAGCTGTAAGACCTTAGAATCTTCTTTCTCATTTTAAAAGGGAGAGAAGAATTTGGAATTGGTTTGGAGGGCCAGGCAAGGCACCCAGCACTGCCTGGATGCATATTAGAGGCTCTGCTGATTTGCGGTCTACAGGTAGACAGCACAGTAGCCCCCGCTCCTGCACCTCCGTTCATGGCAGACATCACTAATGGATTGCAGCACACTTTCCCAGAGCCAGATTCTGCCTCCCAACCCCCTTGCACACAATTCTCCAGGAGGCCACCACCAACGCGCCAGAATCAGCCTGGGGACTGACCTGCTTGTCATCCAGCAGCTGAGGAGAGGACCAGGAGGGCCTCGGTCACCTTAGTCTTCCCAACACCTGGCTGGCGCCTGCACACAGTGGGCATGCAATAAAAAGTCGTCCAGTAAAGGAGGGAGGGAAAGAAATGGGAGAAAGGAAGGGGGAGGAGAAGGGGAGGGGGGAGGACAGAAGGAGGGAGGGCAGCAGGGGTTTGGACTTGGGCAAGTCATTGGGCTTCTCTGGGCCTCAGTTTCCTCATCTGTTAAAAGGAGGCTTTTAGTAACTAGCTCTTGGAGTTGTCTCAAAGATGAAATGAGGGCTTCCCTGGTGGTGCAGTGGTTGAGAATCTGCCTGCCAATGCAGGGGACACGGGTTCGAGCCCTGGTCTGGGAAGATCCCACATGCCGCGGAGCGACTAGGCCCGTGCGCCACAACTACTGAGCCTGCGCGTCTGGAGCCTGTGCTCTGCAACAAGAGAGGCCACGACAGTGAGAGGCCCGCGCACCGCGATGAAGAGTGGCCCCCACTTGCCGCAACTGGAGAAACCGCTCGCACAGAAACGAAGACCCAACACAGCCATAAATAAATAAATAAAATTAAAAAAAAAAAAAAAAAAAGATGACATGAGGCTAGGCCTGTGGACCACTTGGAGGCCCCCCTGCCCCCGGGGGACAAGGAGGAAGGTGACAACGACGGGCATCGTTGTCACCACCACGAAGGGCCTGACGGGAGGTGGGAGTGGGGTGACCCAGCCGGCAAGTCCTCCTAGCTCACAGGCCCCAGGCCCCAGGATCGAAGCACCCAGTGGGCGCTCAGCAGGCACCCAGCGCCCCCAGGGCAGGGCCCAGGGTTGCCGCTGTGAGGGGTCGTGGCAGGGTTGTCAGGCCTGTCACAGTCAGAGGCAGCTCCGCTCGGGCCACGGGCTGCTGCCTGGCCCCCTCCCAGCTCGGGGTCGTGCAGGGTACCCTTGGCTCTGGCCAGAGGACACAGCAAGGTGACAGCTGAGTGCTGTGCTCACGCGGGACCATGTCATTTCCGTCCAGAGCCGTTTCCTGTGGACCTTCTCGCACCAGAGTTAATGGCCTTTTCAACTTCCCCTTGAAAGGCCGATCTCAGGGTGAGCAGTGCTGGGCCTGGCGCCCGCCACCCTCGCAGAGCCGTGTCCCAGAATCCCTGCACCTCATCCCGCGTGGGGCTCGCGGTGGCATCCGTGGCCTGCCCGAGGCGTGTCCGTGTCCCGGCCTCCTGGCTATCCTCCTCCTTCCTCTCCCTCGGTCCACCCCCGGCTCCAGGGGCAGGTGTCACCCCGAGACGCCTCCTCCCCACAAGGCAGAGGGAAGGATGGGGCTGCGGGGGCCCAGCTTTGGATCCCTCCACGGATCATCCTGCCCTGGGCTCAAGGGGGGCAGCAGTGGACAAGGGGACAGGCAGTGACACTCCCAACCATCAGCAGGCCGTGCTCATTGCCACAGAGGAGACAGACGCAGCCGAGTCAGGGAAGTGCCACCGCTGCTCGGGGTGGTCAGGAAGGCTGGCCAAGGAGGGGACCGGAAACCGAGGACCAAAGTCCAGAAGGAGGCAGGGAGGGGAGGGGCAGCTGTTCCAGGCGGAGGGAACGGCGTGTGCAAAGGCCCAGCTGGGGAGAGTGCATTGTGGGGACAGGGTGTGGGCAGGACGCACCGGCGGGCCAGCCCTCCGGGGCGTGTGGAGTGGACACCAGACATTGTCCTAAGAGCCAGGGAAGTAAATCGTTGGAGGCGGTGACTAACTTGATTTACGATCTGGGGCGGAGCACACCTGCTCCCCACCGGATCCTGACTGTCGCCGCCGCTGCGCGGGGGCTGCCCCCCTGCAGGAGACCTGCCACCAATGTGTCACCTCCTCGGGCTGGGCGCTCCCACTGCCTCCGTCAAGCCGAGGGCCAGCGGACGGTCCGGGCCTGGGTCCCTCGGCCTCTGGGTCCCTTCACATCTGCACTCACCAGCCCGGGACCTGAGAGGTGGCGCGACCTGCCCAAACCCACGACGGGGTGGTCCCAGCCCAGGAGTCCCTCCCACTGTCCTTGGAGACAGTGGGTGAGCAGCCTTATCAGCCCCAAGTTACAAGGACACTGAGGTCCTCGGCCCTGGCTCTGGGGCCTTGAGAAGCATCCTGCCCTCTTCACGCACGAGGCAGCGACCAGACAGAAGCCGCCGGTCTATCTTGGGCGGGAGCTGGAGGCCTCGCGCCCCGTAGCAGCCTAGCACCACCACCGCCTTGGGTGGGAGGTGCCCAGCAGAGGAGGACCTGGGCAGCTCGGCAGTGGCCCCAGCCCTTCCCAAAAGAGCTGTGGGGTTCACTTCCAAAATACCCCTCCGTCTCTACCTGCAGCCCCACCTGCCTGTCGGAGCGTGCCCGGCTCTGCAGGGATGACCGCTCCAGCCTCACAGTGGGCCCCCCGCTGCCCTCTGCCCCCCCTCCAGCCAGTTCTTCACAACAGCCAGAGGGCTTGCCTAAAATGTAACAAACACTCCGCTGTCCCCACTCACACCCAGCAGGGCCCGGCCACCTCACTCTGAATAAAACCCAGACTCTCCCGCTCGCCTGAAGGCCCACGTGATGGCGGGCAGTCGTCTGTCCTCCAGGGGGTCCCAGGCCGGCAGACAGACCCAACAACTGCATCACCAAAAGGTATGAGCCCGAGGGAGGCTCCCCATTCACTCTGTCTGGGAGACACCCACCGTGATCTCCCAGATCTCCACGGGGGCGGGGCCTGAGCTAAGCTGTCCCCCCGCCCCGCCCCGCCCTCCCCCCCCCCCCCGGGAGGCAAGGCCGCTGGCAACGAGCAGAAACGTCCAGAAAAAGTAGCTTATGGCTCAAAGGCTGGTGGAACTCCCTGATACAAGTTGCCCAGCAGCTGAACAGGCTGTCTCTGAGGTGGTGAGCTCGCTGGCCCCAGAGGTATGAAAGCTGGGACCCTGGATATGGGGGTTGGGGGCAGGGGGATACAGCTGGTGGACGTGCCCGATCCAGAAGTGATGACACCAGCAGTTCCTTCCCTCTGTTTCCTGGCACAGGAGAGGCAGAGGGTGGGGGACAGTCACAGTAACAGGTGGGAGGGAGCCCCGGACACCTGGCTTCTAGCCCAGCCCCAGCCCTGGAGCAGCAAGTCACCTGCCTTCTTCCAGACTTACCTTCCTCCTTTCTAAGAGAATGGGCGGGTAGATGGGACCCGGACAGGAACAGAAAGAGAACAGAACCGAGACCTCGGAAGTCAGGTGGGTGGAGCAGCCTGGGTGGGCGGAGCTTTCTTCCCCCCACGGATTCCTTCTCCTGGGGTTAAGGTCAGGGTGGAGCGACACCCAACCCAAGACCTGCCCTGGGTGAGTCAGGCCTCCCCAGCTAGTCTGGGTGCCCCCTGTGGGAGATCTACAGGGCCAACTCCTTCAGGGATCCTGGAGGCCCCAGGGTACCAGGGGAATGATGCAGCCGAGCGCCATTCCTTCCTTCCTTCCTTCATTCGTTCACTTTCCATTTATTCATTCACTTCATCATCCCTTCCTGGGCAATATTAATAATGTTCATAACAATAGACGTACAGATACAGAACATTCTTGAGGATTTCCCATACATGAGGCGCCCCGTAAGCCAGACACACAGTAACTCATAAACCCACACGGCCCCCCCATGAGACAGATGGGTGGGAAGAGGGGGGAGAGTGAGTGTGCAAGGCCCAGAGAGGAGAGAGCCCTGGCCCTGCTCAGAGTCAGTTCAGTCTGCCCGGACCCTGGCGGCAAGCTGGCCCTCCACCTGAGACAGAGCTGCCACCACCAGCCAAGAGCTGGCCCAAGACCTCACGGGGCCTCTCGGGCCTTGTCAGGGCCTTGCATTTTTTCCCGAATCTGGGACCCTGCATGTGGCAGTAACAGGGCCTTCTCTGACACTTTAGAAGCTTCTTCTGGACGCTGCATGGAAGGGGGTTGGAAGGGGCAGGAGGGGAGGTGACCATGGTCACACAGGTCCCTAGTGGGAGATGGTGGTGGGACAGAAGGTGACTCTGACAGGGCTCAGGGACAGAGTCAAGGTGAGGGTCAAGGAGACAGGGTGTCCAGACAACTCCTGGGAGGACAGAGTCTCCGTTTGGTGAGATGGGGAGGCTGGGTTAACGCAGGAGGGACTTCGTTACCCCTCATTTGGTTTACACTGAGCTGCAGATGCCTATGGACAGCGGCTGAGACGTCCCAGCAGGGTCTGCACCGCCACTGAATGGAAGGGAAGAGCTTCTGACAGCAGCTAGCACCTCAGCTCGGGAATTCCAGGGCCCCCGCAGCTCGTCCACACCCACTGCCCCCCTCCCACCTGCTCCCGGGTGGCTTTCATGCCCATCAGCACCATCTATTGGCTGCTCAAGGCAGGCCCCCAGTGGTGTCCCAATGTGTCCCTCTTTTAGAGAAGGGGAAACTGAGGCCATAGAGGCCTGTCTGAGACCATCCAGCGAGAGAGAGGTGGAGGTGGCGTGAGACCTCTGGGGTCCTGCCAGGCAGCCCCTCTCCAAAGAGTCTCTTCTGAGGAGCAGGTGGAAGGAGGTGGGTGCCAGGAGATGCCTCACCCCACTATAGTTTGCTATCAGCATCCCAACAATCCTAGATACTTCCAGCACCCAATGCTGACCCAGACTCAGTCCCACCAGAGCCTAGTTTTGGACAGCGAAGTTCATTCCTTTGGGCCAATGTCTGCTTCTGTGACCACCACCCCACCACCACAGCCCATCTGAGCCCTGCTGGGAGGTGGGGAGTACCATAGAATTGTGACCTGTCTCAGCTGGATTCTCTCCCTCTGCCTGCAATACTCAGGGTTCAAGCCCACCTGTTAAACCAATGATGATGATGATGATGGTGGTGGTGGTGATGGTGATGATGATGATGACGGTGATAGTGATGGTAATAGTGTTGATGATGGTGATTATGATGGTGATGATGATGATTGTGGTGATGATGATGGTGTTGATGATGATGATGGTGATGATGATTGTGGTGATGGTGGTGGTGGTGATAGTGATGGTGTTGATGGTGATGATCATGGTGATGATGGTGATGATGGTGGTGGTGGTGGTGATAGTGATGGTGTCGATGGTGATGAAGATTGTGGTGATGATGGTGATGATGATGGTTGTGATATAGATGGTGATATGGTGATGATGGTAATGATTATGGTGACGGTGGTGGTGATACTGATGGTGATGATGGTGGTGATAGTGATGATGAAGACAATGATGACGATAGTGATAACGGTAATAACGACGATGGTGATGAGGATGGGATGAAGGTGATAATGGTGAGGGTAACTTTTATGGAGCGTTCATTACATGCCAACTGCATTCCCACACTATTTCGTGTCATCCTCATGACAACATTTTGAGCTCGGTCCACTACTATCTCCACCTTACAGAGGAGGAAAATGAGGCTGAGCTCAGGGAGGTTCAGTCACATAACTAGTTAGTCGTAGAGCTGAGAAGCCCACCCAGGCGGTTGCACCAGAATCTGCTCACTAACCATTACCTACCCTTCCTCTGTTATGAAAGAGCCTGTCTTTGTGGCCCCTCATATGATACTCCTTGTCTGCCCCCAAAGGACAACACTGTCCCCGTCAATACCATTCTGGCCAAACTTCCCCAATAAGACATGAGGAGGAAGCTGAGGTCCCTGAAAGGTGGGACACAGGGTTGTGGGTGCCCCTCAGGGCACTGCCAATGAGGGATCACCACTCCACTGCTGTGGGAACATGAATGTTCCACCTGCCGTCACTCCCCACGCAAGGCTCCTGCTCTGAGGGGACATGGCTCTGTAGCAACTGGACAGTGGCAGGGCCAGGCTGCAACCGCCAGCCGGGGCAGGCACTGGTCAGCACATGGCATGCCTCTCAGGGACCCCATCTGGCAACCAGGCCCTTCTCTGGCCACACTTGGATTTTGAAAGATGCCTAAAGTGTACTTGGATGTGTTTGAGCCTGAAAACATGCTTTATCATCAGTCACATCCTGCTGGAAATGAAATGGAAGGCTGGCCTGTTTTAAAAACCACGGCACAGCAGCCTCATTCATTGCACAAAACCAAAACCCTTGTCTGCTTGACTCATTCAGCTGTCCAGCTGCCCCACCAGTGGCTCTCATTCCATTTTACAGATGAGCAAACTGAGGCCTGGAACAATTAAGGCGCTTCCTTGAGGCTCTCAACCATTAGAGAGGGAGCGGTGATTCCAGCCCGGGGTTGCCTAGAGCCAAAGGCAGCCCACCCAGCCCAGCCCTGCACCTGCTGCCCCCATGGGAAGGCAGCACCTAGGACCAAGGTGATGCTGATGTCATGGAGTGCGTTGTTACGTCGTGGCGGGCTGAATTCTAGGATGGCCCCCATGATCCCTCCAGCCCTGTACACGCCCCATGTACTCCCTGCTGCTGTGAATATGATGGATTCCACTCCCATAATAGCTTGCGTCACACGGCACAACTTGTTCACTGTAAAGAAGGGACGTCACTCAGCCAGGGGGGCCTGACCTAATCATGGGAGCCTTTAGAAGCAGAGGGTTTTCTCCAGCAAGGAAAGGGGGACATCAGTCCTACAGCTTCGAGGAATGGAATCTGGCCAACAGCCTGAAAGATGTGGCAGTGGACTCTTCCCGGAGCCCCCAGAAGGAATGCAGCCTGCCCAGCACCTGGAATGCAGCCACATAAGACCCCAAGTGGGGGATCCAGCTAAGCTGTGCCTGACTTCTGACCTGCAGAGCTGTGAGCTAGTAAATGAGTGTTGTTTGAAGCTGCTAAATTTGCAGTGATTTGTTACACAGCATAGATAGCTGATACAGACAGACATTCAGGTGGCCTAGGCTGTGAAGAGAGAGAGGGAGGGAGACCTTGGTCCAAACCCCCACCTTGCACCGCCTTTCTGGGCCTCCCACTTCTCAGATTGATGCCAGCAAGTTGCAGCAGGATGAAATACGGGAATGCACTGAAAAGTGCTTAGCTGTGTCTGGAACACAGTACGTATTTAAGAACTCACGGGTGGTAATACTATGCTAATATTAACAACAATTGTATTATGATTTTCAGGCAGATGGAAGAGGTGTCGCAGCCAAGTCCTGTAGCAGTAAAACAGGCTTTAGCGTCTCAGCCTCCCCGGTCAGAACCCCAAGTGGGAATCTCACCCCCAAGGGGCAAAAAACAGGCCGGCTTGTGGCCGCCCCCAGCTCCTGGGGCAGACAGGGACCCTGCCTGTCCAGTCGAAAAGTCCACATACTCACACCCTCAAGAACCTTTCGGAGGAGTTTAAGAAAGTATTTATTGGGCTTCCCTGGTGGCGCGGTGGTTGAGAATCTGCCTGCCAATGCAGGGGACACGGGTTCGAGCCCTGGTCCGGGAAGATCCCGCATGCCGCCGCGGAGCAACTAAGCCCGTGCGCCACAACTACTGAGCCTGCGAGTCTGGAGCTTGTGCTCCGCAACAAGAGAGGCCGCGACAGGGAGAGGCCCGCGCACCGCAATGAAGAGTGACCCCCGCTCGCCGCAACTAGAGAAAGCCCTCGTACAGAAACGAAGACCCAACACAGCCAAAAATAAATAAATAAATAAATAAATTTTAAAAAAAGAAAAGAAAGTATTTATCAAACAATAATAAAAAGTAAATCTTAAAAACCTGCAAGGGCCTTTCTTCTGTGTCCACAGACTCAGGATGAATTGGACCCGGGCCCTTCGTTGGCACCATTAGGACCAAAATGAACCAAGTCCCTGGTTCTGTGAGCTCTGGGAGAGACAGACTCAGAAATAATGGCTGACACAAGGCACCAAGAGGAGATGTGATTGTACTGTGACTCTCGGAGGGCGCCTGCCATGTGGCACACCCCAGGCTGGACTGTGTCTGGGCCCCTGGAATCGAGCTGTGGACAGAGACCCAGCACACATGTTGTTTACCACGTGGTGTGATCCGTGCAAAGCCCAGGTCTGCTGCGAAGGCTGCAGAGCTCAGGGAGGGTGGGCCGAGTAGGGCAGGAGGCTTTCTCTGAGCCCCGTGGAGCCGAGAAGTGCTTTCCAGGCAGACCAGGTGAGGAAAAGCATCCCAGACAGAGGGAACAGCCTGAGCAAAGGTACAGAGGCTGGAATAGACGTGGCTTGTCAGGGAACCGCAAGCTGCTGGGCACGAGGTGGGCCATCTCCTCTGGGAAGGAGCCCTGGGCCTCACTTCTGGAAAGGAATTCCTTTGCTTCTATTCCTTCCAAGACTGACTCAGATGATTAATTAACCAAATGTACTACTTTCCCAGGAAGCTTTGCAGATGGCAAGCCAGCAGCCAAATAGGGCACAAGGAAGACCCCAGAGGGTGAGAGCAGCGGCCATAAAGCTGGTGATTGTGGGCTCATCAGGTAGAGGTTTAGCCCTCATTGGTGTCTGAGGCCATCAGGTGACCCTGGGCAATGGACGGGACCAATGTGGGGTTTTAACCTTAGACCATGTCACGAGGTATTCCAGGTCCCTGAGATAAAGTTCCATGGCTTTGTCCAAGAGCTTTCATGATTTTTCCTCAAATGCTACTTCAATTTAGACTTTAGAGCAGGGTCAGCACCTGCAGAGCACACGTGCTGTCACTCCGTTTCTGCACTCACGGCAGACAAAACTAATCAATGGTAGAATTCTCAGTCCAGTTAGGCAACTGATCCTTGGGGATGTCTGGGGTCTGAGCCACTGTTCTCAGTGAGATGGACACCCAGCTTTGTCATGAGCCCACTAGGTTCTGACTCTCCTCTCCACACTCTGACCACTTTTGGCCAAGACAGTTGGAAGATTGTAGAAACCAGTACAAAGGGAAAATGAGACAGCTTTCTCTCTCTCTCTGTCTCTCTGTCTCTGTCTCTGTCTCTCTCTCACACACACATGCACACACACACACACACATGCACGTAGGAACATAGGCAGAGCAAGGCCACGTGCATCACAAATGATCTGAAGCAGAGTGAAATGTAAGCCACATGGCAGACAGCACGGGTCAGGCCCATCTGTGGCTCTGTCCCAGTGTCTAGGACAGTTCCTGGTACACAGAAGGTGCTCAATTAATGCCTGTTGAGTGAAGGAACACCTGTGGGTCCAAGATGTCTTCAGACCAGCCCTGGCCTCCCCAGCTCTGTCTCCTGGCCACATCAATGTCTCAACTCCCTTGTCCTAGCGCCCTGATGGTCATCTCTCCTCCCAGGAAGGGTTGGCGGCCTAGGGACAGCACTCCCATTAAACAGTTGATGAATTAGGGCCTGGAGAAGTTTTCCTGGAGTCTTTAAATTACTCTTGAGATGAAGTTCTAGATAAATGCAGAATGAGTGATTGAGGTGGGAAAACAGCGCTTTCCAAGGGGTCTCTGCCTCTCCCCCACCATACCCCTGCTCCTTCCTCTGGGAAATTAATTGGTATCAAGAGAGGATTTTAGGAAATGGCCGTGTTTTAAAGGCCCCTGCTTAATGTTCCCTTTAATTAGAATGGGTTTCACTTGACGTTTCTGCTGACCCGCAGGGGGAGGGCGGCCCTGCCCGAGTGAATGCCCATTGACCCAGGAATTCCTGCGTCTCAGTTATGCCCCGTTCGTGGGCTCACTTAGCAGAGTTCAAAAGAATGGCTTTCTCTGCAGCAAAACAACAGCCAGAACTCAGAGTCACTCCCCTCGGTTCGGGCACCTCTGTGGGAACCTGGATCCAGGACATTCCTCAGGAAAGAAGAATGCGCACGCGGGGGACAGCTGGGTCCCCGCCAAGGCCAGTCTCCCAACAGGCTCGGCTGGCAGAGCCTGAGCCCCAGAGAGGATGGACTCTGAACTGGGCCTGGGGACAGAGACGTGGGCAGGGTGGCACGCACCTGCCTCAGGGTGTCAGGCCAGGAGGGGGTCCCGCGAGCTAGCGACTCCAGCCAGGTGGGACGTGATGGAGAAGTCCAAGTTCAGGGAACCCAGGAGAGGTGTTGAACCCACCCAGCGCAGGGCACCATCTCCCCAGGGCCAGTTCTGGCTAAGGTGGGACCTTGAATTAGTCTGGACGAGCGAGGCTGGGCTGCCATAACATAGAAACCCAAACCGCGAATCCATTCTGTCCTCTTCTTGTGGTCCAGTGAGGGTCTTCTCGGTGGGTCTCCTCCAGCAGGGGTGCAGGAGGGAAGGGCTTGGGTGAGGGGCTGGGTGTGGGCCATGTGGGCTGGAAGCACTGATGAAGAGGTTCTGGCCTTGAGCCCCCAGGTAGAGAGGGGTGCACTTGCTGAGCGGGAAGAGCAAGGACAGGAATGGGGGGCAGGTGGCTGAAACCCAGAGCCCCTGGGGGACACGCCAGGTGTGCAGCGCCACGAGCAGCCCTAGTGGGGATGCTGGCAGAGGCTCGGGTACACAGAGCTCGGGGGCATGGGCTGACCCTAGGATGGAGGAAGCACATTTGAAACACTCCCTCATTCTGGAAAGAAGACTTGGCCAGTTTACCAAATCTAAGCAGTGGGGGTGGGAGAAAAGGGATCAACAAACCATTCTTACAGGGCGGGGGGGAGGGCCTCCCCATTTTACAGGCAGAGGCACCAAGGCCCAGGAGGGACACAGCCAGGGGTTCTCAGCATGTGCCAGGCACACCCCCAGCCTCAGTGTGTTCGGTCCACACCCAGAAAATGATGGGAACCATTAATATCCCCATTTTACAGATGGAGAAACTGAGGAACAAAGCAGTTCAGCGAGATCCCCAAGGTCACCTAAGAAGCCAGTGGCTGACCTGAGGTTTAATCCAGGCCGTCCGACCCCACAGCTCATGTTCTCACCTACACAAAGCCAACTTTCCTGATTCCTTTGCCCTCTCGTCCAGGGTCAGTTGGAATTCCAGAGCCTTTAGCCCCCAGAGAAGTTATCAGCATGTATCTGAAACTGCACCTTGTGTGAAGCAAATTTGGGTCTAATTCTTCCCCTGCTATCGTTTTCACCGGCATTCCTGGGCATAAGACGTCTCAGCTTGGCCCTAGGGTCTTATCGATGAAATTACCGGGTGTGGAATGTGGGACCCAGCAGCTTTATCTCAGAAGACAGGTGGTAATTAAAGTATCCTGTGCTGCCATGCTGAAACTACAGAAAGGCCACCACGCCTGGCCCCCTGCTGAGTGGCAGTTGGGTCAGGCTGGGGTCAGGCAGAGCAGTGTCACCGTTTCTGACCTTAGGGGTCGAATCAGGAAGCATCTACACCCCCCCACACACCCCAGTCATCACATTTGACCCCGACAGCTGCCCTGTGAGTCAACATCCCCATTCCATAGACGAGGAAATGGAGGCTCAGAGAGGGCAAGCCACCTGCCGAGGTTCACCACAGTTCACCCAGCCAACAAGTGGCTGACCCAGGACACAAGCCCAGGCATTTGGACCTTAGTCATTTCTTCCATAAATGTATCTTGAGTAAGGCTGATTCAGGGCCAAGTTCCAAGATATGTGCTGGGAACAAGGAGATAAGTAAAACTTCTTGCCTGACCCCAACCATCTCATGGTGGTGATGGGAGCGGAAGGGAAACAAATCAAGAAATCATTCGCTGTGGAATATTACTCAGCCTCAAAGAGGAAGGACGCATTCTGACACATTTTCCAACGTGGGTGGGCCTGGAGGGCACCGTGTGCCGTGAGACAAGCCAGGACACGTGCTACGTGAGTCCACGTACGTGAGGTCCCTCCAGGAGTCAAGGTCACAGAGACAGAGAGTCGGATGGTGATGCCGGGGACCGTGGGAGGGGGATGAGGAGTTGCTATTCAATGGGGTCCGTTTAAAAAGAGGAAAAAATTCTGCAGATTGGTTGCACAACAATGTGAATGTACTTAAACACTACAGAACTGGACACGTAAAAATGATTGAGATGGTAAATTTCATGTTACTAGTATTTTGTCACAAAATATTTTCATTAAAAAAAAATCCCTTCTTCATTCATTAGTTCTGCAGCAGTGCCTGAGAGCCCACTTCAGCCCTGGTCCAGGCACTGGGCCGGGTGAATGTGTGTGGGGGGCATAAGAGGGATGTAAGAAAGTGGCCCTGGTCACAGGTGCTGACACCCCAGGCAGGGAGGTCAGAACCCCACACAGGCAAACGTGGCTGCAGCAACGATAATAGCAGCCCGGTGGCCCCTGGGGATGCCGGGCACAGGGCAGGCTGCATCCCATTCTGCTCTCAGCACAGTTCTCTAAGGGAGTTATGATTAGCCTGTCTTGTAAAGGAGGAAACCAGGGCTCAAAGCGGAGTCACCTGACCCAGGTGACTTAACTCATAAGGAGAAGCACACAATTCAAAGTTCAGGTATTAATTATCTCTTGCTGTGTAACAAATTACCCCAAAACGTAGTGGCTGGAAACCACAAATATTTATTATCTCCCACTGTTTCTGTGGGTCAAGGATCTGGGAGCCGCTAGACTGGGTGGCTCTGGAACAGAATCTCTTAGGAGACTACAGTCAAGATGGCAGCCGGGGCTGCAGTAATCTGAAGGCTTGACTGAGGCTGGAGGATTCACCTCCGAGACAGCTCCTTTACCTGGCTGTTGGCAGGATGCCTCAGGACCCTGCCACATGGGCCTCTCTCCAGGGATGCTTGAGTGTCCTTGCAACGTGGTGGACGTCTTACCCCAGAGTGAGCAGTTGAAGAGAACAAGGTAGAAGCCACAATGCCTTCTATGACGTGGCCTTGGGAGTCACGCTCCAGCATCCCACAGCATCCTATTGGCTACCAGGTGAGCCCTATTCAAGGTGGGAGGGAGCTACACAGGGGGTGAATACCAACAGGCGAGGATCATCAGAGGCTGTCTTGAACTGGCTGCCACCCCAGGCCTGTCGGACTCTCCCACCGGGCTCCTGCATTCTGCTATAAGACCAGCGGTCAGTGGTACGGTGGTATCTGGTGTCAGAGGAGTTTCAGAGACAGCTGGGATTGGGTTGCTCTGGAGGAGGGGGGGTGCCAGGGTGGGGGGTACCATACTGATTGGAGACAGGACCTGTACCGTAGAGGCGGTTGTGGGCCTGTGTCTCCGCTGAGGGGAGAAGCTCACACCAGGCTGTCATCACTTTTGGGGAAACACGATGGATGGTTGGGCCCAGGAGGCACCCTTCTCAAACACAAGCCTCCTTGGAAGGCCCTTGGCGAGAGGATGACCAGGTGAACGGCAGCACCTCTGGCTGTGGCAGCCAGAGCTAGATGCTGGTTTCAGATCTGAAATGTGTGTGACCTTGAGCAAGTCTCCCATATGCACTCTGACCCTCAGTATCCTCCTCTAAAATAGAATAATTGATCATTTCTCCCAGGCAAGAGAGAGAATAAAGCTGCATGGGCCCAGGGGTCTGGCACATACCAGAGCCTCAGGTTCAGCCTCTGACACAGCCCAGACCCAGCAGCAGGCCAGCAGCTGACTCAGACAAACACACGGCCCCGCTGGAACACGAATGTCCCCGTCCCCCCCAGTTCAGCCAGTGAGCCAGGACTCTTAGGCCCGCAAATCCAGATTAGCCAGACTAGTGGCTCCCTCCGGGCAGTGCTTAGGAGAAAGGGCCAACACTGCTCGTGGTTATTGGAATGTCCCATTGATGAGAAATGATCTGGACAAATATTTCACACCTCCTTTGTCACATTCCAGTGGGAAAATAACATGGGCTGTGGAACGCTCCTTCCCAGGACAGCTGACAAAGAACACGGACATTCCTTTATCTCCGCTGGAAGTTTTGTTTTCCTTTTATCAAAAAGGTGTTATCAGTGCTGCTTAAATAAAAAAGAAACGTGCAATTGAAAAACGAGACCCGGCCAGCCAGAAAAAGGAAGGCCTGGGTGAAGGAAAAGCTGCAGAAAGAGATGTTTTTTCACTAACCTGACGTTCGGGAATCACAGCAACCTTTCTTTCTAGTACCATCAGATGAAATTGGACAGTGCAGCCTCTGCCAGTGATAATTAATTATGGCAATAATGCAGATTACTTATCGTGGGCATTTTGCTGTTACAGTGGCTCAGCAAAGACGTGCTGGTGTGAATCTTCACATCATACAACATGGACAAGTTACCAAGTCCAAGGTCACGCAGCTAATAAATGGCAGACCCAAAGCCCATGCTTCCCCACCCTCCATGCCTTTTGACTTCTTCCCAGGAGAGGAAGGGCAGGTGTGGCTGGAGGGAAAGCTGCAAAGCCAGTGACAACGTGTTTGCCTTGAACCAACTTGGTTTTGGCTACATCACCCAGAATTAATGCCAGCCAACCTTGCTTTGTGCCCACTGATGGCCTCAGGCCTGGCACTAGGGATTTAAGGGAGCAGATGCATGTGCAGGTACATCAAAAGGTGGACAGAGGGGCAACTCAATGGGCAGGTGCAAGCTCAGTGGGTAGACGGACAGTCAGTGGCGGATGCTGGTGAGTCCACAGGTGGACCAGTGGTCAGATGACAGGATGGGCGCCTGTGTGAATGGCTGGTTGGCTGGTGGGTAACCTGATGGGATGGCTGCGTACCTTTGGGCGGATGGTGGTAAGTGTTCGTTAGAAGGGTGGGTAAGTGGATGGGCAGTGGAACAAGTGAGTGGGCAGGGCTGTCCCCTGACTCCGGGCCTGACTCCCCATTCCTGCAGGGAAGGGAAAGCCGGCCCTCAGAGGACAGGTCATTCTTGAGCACCTGCTCTTTGGCCACAGCGTCAGTGGTTCCTGACCTTGAGAGTCTGGGATCTGAGAGGTGAGAGGGGCCATACGGTCCCACTGGTTTCCTGGCTGGGGGCCCACGATGGGGAGCGCCTCGCTTCACCTTCCATCCAAGGCTCTCGGCTCCCACCCTCATCTGGGCTCCAGGAGTTGCTGCTGTCCCAAACTCCAGCCTGAGAGGTGCCCCTTGACCCAGCTTAACCTCGTCATAAACATGGGCTCTGAGGTGGCATGATGAACTGGCGTGATGGTGCCCTGTTTGGGGGGACCGGCAGCCGTGTGGTCCCTGTGAGGCAGCGGTGTGGGGTCCTCCGAGACCTGAAGACCCTCAATGCCCCAGGTGAGTGGCTTGGGAGAGGTGACCCACGTGTGGCCGTGGCCTGGGATCCCTGGTCAGTTCATCTACTCCTTTGGAAGCAGATGTTCATGGGGTTAGAGGAGCTAGCTCTCGGTCACCCCGATTTCAAGGGTAGGGGGACACCCGCCCCAGGCCACCCATCCCAGCCCAGAGATCAGCAGAAGTAGCACTGAAGCAAAAATCTAGGAGCTGAGGCTGTGTGTTCCTCCAGGGCCTTCTCCCCACAGGTGGGTGTGCTGTCCTATCACCTTCTAGCATATTCCACTGAGGTCGGTTTAGGGACCCACTCACCCTTTGCAGATGGAACCCTAGGTCACTGCTAATGTGGACTTTTGCTGTGAAATGAGACACGAGGTTGCCCACGGGACCATGGCCCTGAGTACATTTCCATCCTGGCCCCTGGCTAAGAGCCTGGCACACAGGAGGGGGTCAGCAAAGGTTTGCTAAGTGAATACATGACTAAAGAGCACAGACTTCGAAACCAGAGGAGCCTGAGCCCAAATCCTGACTCTTCCCTTTGGGGGCTGTGTGACCCAAGGGAAGTCACTTAACCTCTCTGGGTCTCAGGTTCCTATTCTGTGAACTGAAGACCATAATGTTAACTTAGCAGGATTTTTGTAAGGACTCAGGGAGATGGTGTTTGCAAAGTGCATGGCACGGAGTAGGTGCTCAGCGCATGTGCTCAGCTGGCCCCGCCCCCAGGCTGTGGGGCTCCAGGCTCACCTGTGGGTGGCTGAGGCCCCACCCTCCTGGCAGCCCCAACCCCCAGCAGGTGACTGCAGAGGCTCCGGGGCGCCAGTCCTGGGAGCGTGGGAACTTCCTGCCACCCTGTTTGTCTTGGGCTGCTTGGGAGGGGCTGCCACCCTCTGTCAGCTCCAGCACGCTCCTGCCCTGCCGGGTCGCCCAGCGTGAAAGGGAGGAATTGTTCCCGTGACCTTTGCTTTCCTTGTCAAAGGTGATTTCGGCAAGTCCCGCCCCTCTTCCCTAAAGGCCAGGCCAGCTTCGGTTCCCACTGCCACAGGGGCTCAAGGGACCACCTGTGTACCTGGGGAGGAGGGGCACTGGGGGAACCTATAGCCTCGTTCCTGCCGGCAGGTGCGGGGCCCTATGCCCCTCTGCCCCCATCCCTGAGCCAGCAGCTGGCTGGCGCTCCTTCCCTACCCCAATATCCTGCCACCACTTACCTGGTCCTCATTCCCCTGTGCCCCCCAGGACCCAGCATAGGACCCAGCCCAGGGTCAGAGGCTCTGGCAGTTTGGATCAGTCAATCTCCCCAGCCCAAAAAGACACCCCCGCCCACCTAGAGCAAGGCATCCTCCCCTACTCCTGCCTCCACCCCACCCTCCCCTGGGAGGGTGTTCCCAGTGCTGGTCTCTGGAGGTGGGCCACAGGTCTCTACACAAGTTGGAAATGCTTTCTCCATCAAGTTTTTATGACTCTGCCTCAGCCTCCTCCTCCCCCTAGTTATGTGGCCAGGCCACTGCCTCCTGCCCACTGTCCGTGCTTTGGCATGGCTGGTGGCCTCAGGGTGTAACCCTGGCAGCCACGGAAACGTAGGTGGGTCAGCCATGTGGTGGCCGCTGCAGGCAGCACAGCTGGGGTTAAGGGCAGCCTCGGATCATGGGGGCTCCATTTCCTATTTTCCAGAAGATGCTGATTATTAATGATCATTGTTCTTTCCTTCTGGGGCATGAAAAAGCAGGTTTAGCTCACAACCGGAAAGCAGCAGGTCAAGGTTCCCAGAGTATGAAATGTCAGCCTCTGGCGGCAATGACATTCACCCAGAGGCACTAAAAATAGATGCAGAACAGAAGCATCAGGTCTCTGGAGGCTGAAGAAATAAAGTGAGCTGAGGGCAGAAACAACACTCTCTGATTATGTGTGTGGCCGCATGGCAAGGGTTTTACTTTTTTTTTTCCTTAGAGACAAGAAAGTGAACTTGAGAAGGGTCAGCCCAGAAGGACCTTGCTCTTTCAAGGATGACCTTGCCGTATGTAAAATTCAGATGGAAACAGAACCTGCAGTGAGATGTGACCCCCGGGCAAGTCTGGGGTTTGGCAGAATTCACGCCTTCTTGGCCCCAAAAGGCAGAGGGTTTGCTGTCCTTCCCAGCAATGAGGGCAGCACAGTCCAAGAGAACATCTGTAATGACAAAAACGTTCTGTATCTGCTCCAGCCAACAGGGAGCTGCTATTCCCATGTAGGTGTAGAGCCCCTGAAATGTGACTATCGCGTTTCAGCAACAGAATTATTCATTTGATTTCATTTGATTTGATTTAGATTTAAATAACCCTTTTTAAATGATGG
Source organism: Eschrichtius robustus (assembly GCF_028021215.1). Taxonomy (NCBI): domain Eukaryota; kingdom Metazoa; phylum Chordata; class Mammalia; order Artiodactyla; family Eschrichtiidae; genus Eschrichtius; species Eschrichtius robustus. The sequence continues at coordinate 110,312,340 of NC_090834.1, read as the reverse complement.
CTGGTGGCTACCATATTGGGCGGCATGGTTTTAGGCTCTAGGGGAAGGAGAGCTGCAATTGATTAGCAATGTCTACCAGAGCCACAGGATGGTAAGGTAAGATACGAGTGCTGTGTTGCCAAACGACCAAGGGAACTGGTGTGACCCAGCTCACCCGAGGCCCAGGTCATTGATTCTGATGCCTGCACAGTTTTCACATTTAGAAGAAAAAATATCTGTGAAGTTTAGTGCCACATTCCCCACCCCCCGCCATGGTCTTTAGTCTCATGATCTTTACTCCAGGCAACTGCCAGTCTCCTAACTGCTTTCCTTCCCTGTGGGACCCCATTTCTAATCCATTCTCTACACAGCAGCCAGAAGGGTCCTTCCAAAATACTAACCCAACCATGTTCTACCCTGCTCAAAACCCGTGATCACCACGGCCATCAAGACCTTTGCTTACCATACCTCTCTGGTTTTGTACCCTTTCATTCTTCTTCATTTCCACCCCTCTGATGCTGGCTGGGTCTTTTTCTGCTCCACTGCCCGGACAGCCCTGAAGACCAGGGCTAGCTCTTGTCCCATCTTGGCACCCCCCCCACCCCACCCAAAGCACAGGACCTGAGTACCTCCTACTGGAAGGCTCACGTGATGCCAGGAACTCCCATGTAAATTTTCTTACTGTGCCCTCAAAATAATAAGACAAGTACCATTACTGCTCTGTTTCATAGATGAGGAAGCTGACGCTCAAAGAGGGGAAGGGTTTAGCCAAAGACAGGAGTGAAAATGGCAGATGTGAGACCCAGACCTGGGTAGGTGTCACTCTCAAACCTTGCTTTCTGCACAGAGCACTGAGCTTCAACACTGTGGCTGTGCTAAGACTGGAAGCCAGGTCACAAGACTCCAGTTCACTATTTCTTCCACTACTAACTCAATACATGCTAGGTGAAAGAAGGGATGGATGCATGGATGGGTAGATGGATGATGGATGGATGGACGATGGATGGATGGATGATGGATGGGTGGGGGGGTGTGTGGATGGATGGATGGATGATGGATGGGTGGGTGGATGTGTGGACGCATGGATGAATTGGTGCATGTGTGGATAGACGGATGGGCGTGTGGATGGATGCATGCATACGCTCATGAATGAATGTAAAGTCAACAAAACATGGTAAGAAGTGAAGTAAAAGGTCATGACTAAGGAAGTGGGTGAGATAATGGTCTGCCTTTTTCTTAACCATTTTTCAGGTTTATCAAAAAATCAGGTCAGGCAAAAAATTCTTTGAGACTTTTGTTTTTAAAGAGATAAAGTGAATGGTAAGTCCTGTGTGTGTATCAAGAAAGCCCCGGGCTGTGCCAGGGCCTGCTTCCCTCTCTCCTCCTCCTCTGCCACCGCTCCCACCTCCCCGCCGGTTCCCTGAGCTCCTCCCCTATGCCGCTTTCCCATGGGAAGGCTGAGAAACAATAACAATTTCTTCTGAATGGAGCTCATCCCTGAGCCAAAGAGTAAACAGGAGCCAGGGAAGGGCCGGCCGGTGTGTAGCTGCTCCTCGGCGATTACATAACCAGGACATACCTGGGAGAGGTGGTGATCCAGGGGATTTCACCAGGGGTGGGAGGACGCGGGGCACGCCCAGCGCAGGAATGGCCGGGCAGGTACCTGGCCTCGCTGGGAACTGGAGCCGGGGTGTCCGGGAGGAAGGAAACTTGAGTGTCACTTTCCGAGTGTCATGTATGAAGATAGGTCCCTGCGTGCTCGTTTTGTTTAATCTTCACAACAGCGCCCGGGGCGGGTGCAGTTATGTTCCCTTTTCTAGATGAAAATAACAGAAATGAGACGCAGGGAGGTGATGTCCCCAACCGGTCACAGAGCTGGGACGTGAGCTCCATCTGGCTCCAGAGCCTGTGGGGTTAACGGAGCTGGACCACCTCCCACCTCTACTTCCTCTCCGTCTCCCCTCCTCCTCTCTCCCATTAAATCTTGTGTCCATTTATTCTTCCCATTTTCCATCCATCCATCCATCCATCCACCCACTAGTCCCCAGAGGTTTTCCCTTCCCTCAGGACCGGACCTGCATCGGGAGAGGAGACAGAGAGAAGCCGGACACAGCTGCTGCCAGCGCAAGAGTTGGTTTCTGAGATGCCTTGGCATCCACCTGAGCTATGATTTTAGAACTTCTATGTGTTGGGCCCTTTCTGCGTGTGAGGGACACAGAACGAGCTTTATGATAGTTTTCTCGCCTAATCTGCAAGGCGATTCCCGGGATCACTCTCCCCTGAGGCAGAAGAAGAGCCTGAGGTCCACAGAGCCTCAGGAACCTCTCCCTGGAGACTCGGGGGTCGGGGAGGGCTTCCCCCAGGGGCAGCCTGAGTGGGCTTGGGCAGGGCACCCAGGGGTTCCTCAGGCAGAGGAGGAGGAAAGTGTGGGTGCACTTCTGGCCCTGAGCCACGTGATCGAGAGGAGGCGGTGGGAGGATGGGGTCTGTCATAGCCTGGTTGCCTCGCCTGACCTGGAGGCTGCCAGCCTCGGCGCTCCTGAGACAGGAGCTGGGGAAGACCCCAGGGACACACGAGCAGAGGCTGGCCAGGCCAAGGACAGGCTGCCTAGAGCATGGCTGAGTCAGACCAACCCTTCTCTTGAACAAGCATCTCTCCTCTCTGGGGGTCAGCTGCCCCATCCGTAGAGTGGGGACAGTGGGAGGATTCCGTGAGAGCACGTGGTGATGCCGGCTGGGCAGTGGTGAGCCTGTAGACCTATGTGTGACTCCAGAAGGGCTGCACAAAGATGTCCTTGTGTCTGGACGTCCCTGCTGCCTGGGCCGTCCGCGGCTCCTGGATCAAACAAGTAACCCCCCAGGGGTGGGCACCAGGGTACCAGCCACATCATGAAGGAGGCCTCCCTCTCCTGTAGCACCCAAGCACCACGCTGCCCTTATGTAAGCTGCCTCCTCCGCCACCGCAGACCAGCCATATTGCCACGTAACTAGATTCCTGTATTTACCTACCGTGGGGAAGGGACAGGCCTGCCTGGTAGGTCGGGCAGAGATGAGCTCAGAGGGCTTTGGCTTGGCTTCGGCTACGTACCATGTGTGCACACCTCCTGTGCCAGGCAGCTGGGCTTGGGTAGGGGCACATCGGCAGGGACCAGCGGGAAACTATGTCCTGGGAGCACAGGCCGTGCACCTTTGGGTTGCCTGCTTGGGTTGCAGCAGCCAACCTTGGCCGGGGGAGGCCTGGCCCAGGCCACCTCTGGGTGGCAAGCATCTGATGGCCCCCGACGGCTCCGAAGTTCTGGCTGCTGTTGGCATCACTCAGCTGCACTGCGTGAACAGACGGCCATCTGAACAGGATGGCAAAGAGCTCAGAGACTAGAGGAACAAGCCCTGGGCACAGCCTGGGTTCAACGGTTGTTCCTCCAGGGCACAAACTTTTATTAAGGACCTACTATGTGCAGCCCTCTCTCTGTCCTCCACCATGTGAGGACACGAGAGGATGGCTGCCTGCAAATCCAAGAATGGTCTCACCAGACACTGGATCTGCCAGCACCTTGATCTTGGACTTCCCAGCCTCCAGAACTGCGAGAAATAAATGTTTGCTCTTCAAGAAAAAAAGAAACCTACTATGTGCAGGAAAATCTTACACCTTTTATCTTTAATTCCCAGAACGATCTCAATGTTCATATTCTTGTTTTACACAGGAAGAAACTGAGGCTCAGGGAGGCAAATGACTGACCCAAGACCACACAACTAAAGAGAATATGGAGTTAGGATTTGAACCCCTGTCAGTCTGACCGTAAGTAGTTATTTCCAATATATATGCTGCCTCCTATGCCTCCGTGTTTTCACCTAAGTAGAGATCTTCATACAATCCAAGAAATGGCGTCACTCTGCGCTTTGTGACCACTATGGCAGCCTTGTGTGACATTATCTGTTCATGGATATTTGGTTGGATCAATGAATGGACAGGTGGATGGACAGTGGCATAATTGGACAGATAGATGGATAGGTGGTTGGATAAATGAGTGCCACATTTATAAATAGAGTGGGAAGACAGAGGGATAGATAGATGGTTGGATGGATGGATGGATGGATGGATGGATGGATGGATGGATGGATGGATGGATGGATGGATGGATAAACTTGTGAATGGATGGGCCAAAAGATGGATGAATAGATGGATAAATAAGCAAAGAATGGATCAATGAGCCAATGGTTAGGTGGATGACTACCCGGATGATTGGAATGAAAGATAGAAGTCTGTCTGGATGGAGAGATGGATTGAAAGTTAGGTGGGTGAAGGGACAGATAGGTCCTTCCTGATCCAACTCTAGCTGTGCAAGAGATTGTCTCAAATACCCAAAACCCATCCCAAGCTGAGGTCCAGCTCTGTGGTCCAGGTGCTGCCTGGGGATCATCAGCGTCACCTTATAGAACCAGTGTCCCCGCTACTGTGCCGACAGCCCTGTGGCAGGCAGAGGTGAGTTAACAGCCACTTTCCCTCCCAACCACAGAAACTGGAGGGAGAGGCCTGGGCTGGAGACACATCTCCAGCCTTGACACTGACCTGACATGTATCCCTGGAGGGCCCTGCCCATCCTGGGGACTCTGCCACAGGTAGGCAATCGGACAGAGTGAAAACCCAGGCAGGTATAGGTGGAGTTGCTCACTTGCAGCCGGCGGACCCCTGGAGGCCCCCTTACAGACCCCGGTGCTACTTCTCAGAGGTGAGGGGTCTCCGGACACACGGGCTGGGACCATCTCCAGGGTTCATCCAGCTCCATCTGACTGAGATTCTGGCCAAGAAAACCCAAGTCACTGGAGCCCACACTGGAAAGGCAGCTGGACAGGGAGAAGACACTTTGTTTGTCTGCGCTCCTAATCTCACCTGGCCGAAGGTGTCCCCCTCTCGGATGTGTGCTGGGCCAAGGTCAACCCCTCTTCTGGGACCACGTTCCCATCTCTACCCTGAGCCCATTTGGAAGATGGGGTGGGTGAGGGACATGGGGATTTCTATGGGGCAGGAGTCTGGGAGGTCCTGGGCCTGGTGGTGGTGGGGGGGGCTGTGGAAGGAGTGGAGGGGGTTTGGGAGCCACGATGTGCCACACGTGCCCCAGAACAGGGGGGCAGGCAGCGGAAAGGGCAGCGATGGGAGCAGGAAGACCTGGGCAGGCTGAGGGAGCCAGGGTCCCTTCACAGGCGCCCTCCTCCCCTTCTGTTCTCGCCCCCCGGCCTTGGCTGCCTGGAGCTGACCTCCCACCGTGATGCAACCACCGTCTCAGGGTCGCTGTGCGGGGGCCCCAGCCCTTCCCTCCGATATGCAAACTGAGGGACCAGGCCTGGGAGGAGTGGGAGGGGTGCAGTGGAAGTCAGGGGCTCGCTATTCCCAGCACAGCCTGCCTGGGCTACCTGCCCCCCACTGATCAGCCGTCAATCCTATCCCTCAGGAGGCAGAGCGCAGGCCCTGGACCTTGTCAATCTTCGGGAACATTCGCAGCCTGAGCCCGAGCGTTCCCACAGCTGCGTCAGCTGCTGAGGAGGGGCCCTGAGGGCAGGATCCCCGCCCGGCACAGGCCTGGGGCCCCAGCTCCTCCCGACGCTCTGCGCCTCCCATTGCACCACTCGGCAAACTGAGCCCACCCAAGACCCTCGCAGCCGTCCAGCCACAGAGCACGTGGGGCTGGCTGTTGGCCAGGCTCCTGGCTGGCCCTCCCTGTGGGTGTGTGGAGGGGTTGCCAGCCCACCAAGGCCAGGAGAGCATAGCCTCTGCCGGCTGCTCCTTGGGAAGTTCAGATACTTCTGGAAGCCTCACATGAAGGCTGGGGTGGAAAAGCTGGGGAGAAGGTGAGCCTAGGCAGGGGTCTCCCTTTCGTGCCCAAACCTGCACTCTGCCGCCTCTGGGGATCCCCCTTGGCCTGACCAGGGGCCTGAAATTCCCTTGATCCCAACCATTCCCAAATGCCCTTGCACCGGCCGGCTCCCTCGCTGTGACCTCCCTGAGTGTCTCCCTGCCACCACGTGCTGACCGTCCGTATCCACTGGTTCCTCACTGGTCTCTGGTCAGCCCCGGGTTGTCCAGCTTTGGGCCTGAGGTCTGGGAAGCCCCTCTCTGCCCCGGCGTCTCTTTCTCAGCCTCCACTGTGCACAGCCAGAATTGTTGAGCCCCGGGGTCCTCTCTGCCCTCCCGTCTTTTCTCCCTTTCCTGGGCAGGATTGGGGCGACCCCCTGTCCCCAGACTCCCCAGGGGCCAGCAGCCTGAGGAGAGACCCGCTATGATGATTTTTGTAACTGTGCGGGACCCCCAGCATCCAATCAGGACAGAGCTCACTACTCTTGATGGCCTGGCCATTTTCCTGCCCACCAGAGAGGCAGAAAGGTGTTCCTTCCCAAGGGAACAGACGCTCATCTGCCCCACACAGTATGGAGGGTTCTGGGGGGTCGCTGGTGCCTATCCCTGCCCCACCCCACAAGGGGAAGGATGAACCATCTCAGCGTGGGGCAAGGGCAGCACCTGACCCACCCTCCAGACAAAATCCACTCGAGAAAATAAAGATCACGGCACTGCAGACACCCGCTTAGCTTGGAGAGAACACAGATACACATGGTCTCCATTTCCCAAAGCCATCTCTAGTTCCACGGGATAGCAATAGGATCAAAGAAGTTTGGGAATCACAGAACGAAGCAAAGTCTTTACTGAGGACTGGTCAGAGCCTCTACAATGAGCCTCCAACAGGAGAGAGGAAGCAGAGTTTTTCAAGCTAATCTGACCCCGGAAATTCTTTCCCTGGAACATTTTATGGGACCAGTGTTCCTCGGAACCCTCTTTAAGAAACACTGCCCAAGTTGCCCACAAAGCCCCGAAGGGCTAGGTTCCTGGCTCCGGCCCAGCCCGGTGTGGGGTTGGGGTCAGAGGAGGATGCTTAGAAAGTTCCAGGTGCCAGGCGTGGGCTCCTGGCATCCCCCCCACCCACACTCAGTGACTGAGGCCTGCCGTTGTCTCCCTGCTCTAAGGATCAACATGGTATCAAAGCCCACGACACCACCACCAAGGATGTGGGAGCCAAACGACGGCTTCCCCACCTGGGCCCCTGGAGAGACAGCTCAGTCCCCCACGGCCCAGCAGAGCCTGCAGCCCACAGACTGAAACGAAAGCTTCAGGAGGCATCAGGAAGGCCTAGACAGGTGGCTGGGTCCCCTGGGGAGGAATAAAGCAGGCAGGGTTTGCCCCTCTGAGACCTCTCCTCGCCCCGCTATGCTCTGCCCCAGCCAGGAGTCTCTGGCCGGCGGGGCCCCCAGGGTCTAGGAGGTCTGGCCACAGAGCTGGCAAATGCAGGACCCAGCTTGAGGGGCACGGCAGGCATCCAGGTGGGCACCAGGCAGGTACCAGCTGGCCCAGCTCCCCAGCCACCTGGCTGGCGGGACAACTGGTTGCCTGGCACCCTCCTCCTTCCAGCCTGACCCCGAATAGCCGTCCACATCCCCCAGAAGCACCTTTGATCCGGCTGCAGACTCTTCAATTGATTCAGCATCTAATCTGGCTTCCCATCTGATTTGTGAAGGGCTCTCCACGCCTCTCCTTTCCGCTTGGCGCTTTCCTAATCCTCTGGGCACTGCTTACTTACTGCTCCTTCCTGAGTGCCAGCCAGCTCCTTCTTCCCCTTGACATTCCTGCCCCATCTCCCTCCCGCCCTCCCTCCCAGCCATGGCCTTGCCTCACCACAGGGCCCGAGCCGGGCAACCTTGCGTCCGGGTGCATTGCTGGAGCTCACACCACCCATGCTTTCCTGCCTTCCTTCATGTAACCGGCTTTCCTTGAATGCCTCCTCTGTGCCAGCACAGGGCCCGCATCTGTGGTCCTGTCCAAAAACAGCACAATGCTGGGGGCTCTCACAGGCCTCCCAGAGCAGTTAAGACACCCCCTCACCCCCAAACCTGGAGGCCGATGAGATTACACCCACTGTGCAGATGAGCAACCTGAGGCCAGAAGTTGCTCTCAATTGCTCTGTTCACATGCAAGGAGAGCTGGGCCGGGAGTTTAGGCCCTCTGGACTAAACTACAGAAAGCTGTTCTGGTTGGCATTTCATTGCCCGATACTCACACTGACCTGCACCAGGTGGCCTTGTGACAGCTCTGAGCCTTGGGCCCCAGGGAAGCCATACTTTACAGAAGGTGACCCAGGCTCTGACACTGTCCTGGCTTGAAAAGTCCGTGCCCATCCCTGCTGGGTACCCTCTGTTCATCTACTGCAGGCACCCCAGGAGGCACCCTTCACATGAAACATCAGGCTTTGATGCCCTCGTGGAGAGAGATGATTCTGTTCCTGATCAGCGATTGTCTCCAAGGGGGGGGGCGCGGGCACTGGAAAGGCACGCCTGGCAAGCCTCCATCCCTGACCGGCAGAGAGGGCAGGTCCCAGCCCCGAGTCACCCCCAGCCCTCCTCCCACACAGGAGCACGTGGGGCGTGGCCTGAGCCAGGGTTCCCCAGGCTGGGCTTGGGCTCCTGGGCAGCAGGACCATGGGCAGGACCCGGGGGGGCCAAATGCAGGGGCTCTTGTTCAGAAATGATGACGAGTTTCCAGGTAGCTACTGCAGAGCAGAACCAAGTGTGTGCCCTGCAAAACGTCGGGCCAAGTTGCATGATTGCCGGTCATGTCGCTGGGCGCTCAGCAAGGCTCCAGGATCAAGATGCATAGGAAAGTTTGTGGTGTTTAGGGGAAGGCTGAGCCAGTGCTGTGGCCCCAGCACAGGTGGGAGAAAAGGAGCCACAGAGGCCCAGGGAGCCCTGAACTTAGAGAGGCAGGCCTTGTACTCAGTGGCAGGCGACCTGCTCCATGTGTGGCAGAGGCGGCCCAGTCCCAGCAGGGGCCTTGGGAAGCAGCCAACCCAGTCCCTTCACGGTGTGGGCAGTGCGGACCAAGTGGGGGGACAGCAAACTGCTTGAGGTCACATGGCCAGTCAGGGAGGGAGCTGGGGCCTGTGTGGGTTTTGAGTGCCCTGGTCTCAGCCCGGATCTGGCACCTTCTGCCTCCTTGGAATCCAAGAGGAGCAATTTGGGTGTCGAGGGTAAAATGGGTCATGTCAGCTACCTTTGAGATGCAGCCCAGAGCAGAGAGGGTGTGTGGACTCATGTTTTCAGAACCCAAGTGGGAAATGTTCTCTCTCTTGGCCCTAGATATCCAGTTGTCACTGTCTGTTTACTCAGCTGTCTTCCCACCAGACTGAGGCTGACACAGCAGGTGCTCAGTGAGCGTTTGCGGGGTAGATGGAGGGTCGAGTGGGTGGGTGAGTAGGTGAGTGGTGGGTGGGTGGATGGATGGATAGTTGGGATGAGAGGGCAGATGGAAGGATGGATGGTGCTATAGACTAAATGTGTCTGTTCCAAAATTCATATGTTGAAATCCTAATGCCCACCCCCGCAAGATGATGGTATGAGGAGGTGGGGGCTTTGGGGTGATGAGGTCATGAGGGTGGAGCCTTCATGGATGGGATTAGTGTCCTTATAGAAGAGACCCCAGAGGGCTCCTTCCCCGCTTCTGCCATGTGAGGACACAGCGAGAAATCTGCCATCTATGAATCAGAAAGAGGTCCTCACCAGACACTAAATCTGCCAGCACCTTGATCTTTGACGTCCAGCCTCCAGAACTGGAGGGAATAAATAAATTTGTGTTGTTTATAAGCCACCCAAGTGTATTGGGTATTTTTATTATAGCAGCCCGAATAGACTAAGAGATGGATAGATGGATGGATGGATGGATGGATGGGCGGATGGGTGGATGGATGGATGGATGTGGACAGGCACGAGCTCATTGGTGCAAATGAACTGTTAGGTGGGGACCACACAGTGGGAGGAGAGCCCACTACAGCTGAGGTTCTGGTGGTTCCAGGGAGCCAGGGGCTATGGGGGTGCTACAGGGGGAGTGAGGGCAGACCTTCTGGTCCTACTCTGGGGATGGGGGGCTGTAGGAAGCAAGGAGCCGAGGGGACCACAGCCAGGCAGGTGGGACCCTGAGCAACAGTGGGAAGGCGGAAGGAGCAGGTAAGATGCTCAGGAGTGCCCACACACCCCCCACCCCCGGACCTGGGTCTCTTTATTCCAGAAAGGCAAGTCATGGCTGGGCTATTCTTTCTAACAGCCTTATTGAGACATAACTCACGTACCATACTATTCATCTATTTAAAGTATTTTTAGTATATTCCCAGAGCAGTGTGCCCACCACCACAATCCTTTTTAGAACATTTTCATCAGTCCAAAAAGAAACCCTGTACCCATCTGTCGTCAGCCCCCGTTTATCCCCATCCCCTCCAACCCCAGGAGACCACTAATCTACTCTGTCCCTATAGATTCTCCTATTCTGGGCATTTTGTCTAAATAAAATCATACAATAAGTGGTTTTGGTGACTGGCTGTATTCACTCAGCATACTGTTTTCAAGTTTCATCTATGTTGTTGCATGTGTCAATATCAGTACTTCACTGCTTTTAAAACAATATTCTATTTAAACAATATTCTATTGTATCTGCCACATTTCATCCATCTGTCAGCTGATGGACATTGATGTTGTTTGGCTGTTATGAATAGTGCTGCTGTGAACACTCATGTACCAGTATTTGTTTGAGGACCTGCCTTCATTTCTCTTGAGTATCTACCTAGGAGTGGAATTGCTGGATCCTATGGTAACTCTGCTTTTAACCTTTTAAGGAGGAGCCAAGCTCTTTGGCTGCACCGTTTTATATTCCCACCAGCAGCATTGGAGGGTTCCCATTTCGCCACATCCTCACAGACACTTGGTATTGTCTGTGGTTGAAACTGGAAGGAAGCCAGGAGCAGGTCATCTTGAATGGGTCCCTCCCACCCAAGAAGGTGAAACCACCACCCTGAGCCAGCTGAGGACTCCCTGGAGAGGAGGCTGGGGGAGTCACAGGGGCTCAGCTGGAGGGCTCCTACCCTGGCCAGCGATTCATGCCGGGGTCCCAATGAGGACAGCCTGGTGGCAAAGGCACAGCCAAGCAAGGGCTGGTCATGTCTTCCATCCCGCCAAGCTGGAAGAGGGACCTTCAGAGTGGCCAGGAGGGTGGATCCTGGGAGGAAGGAGGGGCCGCAGGGCCACGGAGTAGGAAGGGGCTGTAGACTGGATATGAGACTGCGGTTCTGATTTAGATCTGACCAGAATCACTACTCCCCGAGAACAAGACTATTTTTAATATGTAGAGGGGACACTAAGGAGGGCTACAGGGACAGACTTCAGGGCAGGAAGGAGGCCCCGCGGAGGAGGTCTGAGGCTGAAGGTCTTCCAACACCTCAAGTAACCATGTCAAAGCTGATGTCTGGCCCTTTAAGTCTTAAAGGGCCCCAGCAGTTTTAAACGTGTATGTTGGGGGCACAGGGGAGGGACCCACTCCTTAATGTCACCATCCACCTGGCAATTTCCAGATGAATCCTGATGCCACAAGTGTGAGCTCCAAGGAGTCTGGGGGGACATCTTGCTCAGAGCTGAACATGGCTCTGGAAATCTCCTCGAGCTGGGCTTGCAAACTGGTATAGCCACGGACCCCACAGAGTAAGCGCTTTCTAGACACTCCCTTTGCCATCACATGTGTTTGGTTTTGCCCTGCTTCCCCCAGGCCTGTCACATCCTAATTCCCTAACCTTGGTGAGCGAGCCATGAAATACTTCAAAATCGGTTTAACAAAGGTAAGATCTCTACGGTGAAAATGACAAAACGCCATTGAAGAACTTAAATCAAGTCCTGAATCAATGAAGAGAAATGTTCTCTAAGAAGAAGATTTTACTCTCATAATTGGCCAGGTCTCCAAGTATTAATATACTTATTCTAGTCCATTCAGAATCCCAGTAAGGTTCTGAGTTTGGGTCTGATGGCATTGCTTTAAAAACTAGACCAAATCTTCATTTTTTAAAAATTGGACCATATGAATCTGATATTCAGGTGGAAAAATCAGTCTGCAAAAATTGTCAAAACAACTTTGGAAAGAGACCCTGCAGGGGATTGTAACCAACCAGATATTAAAACTCACTCCGCAGCCATGGTAATTAAACTGTTCCTGCCATGGGACAGACAGACCAGTGGAAGAAATAGAGTCCAGAAACCCCTCCAAGTACATATAGGAACTTAAAATATGACAAAGGACAGATTCTTTATTTGAAAGAGTTGAGACAATTGACCATCCATTTGGAAAAAGTCAAAGTTAAATCCCTACCTCACACCATATACAAGAGTAATTTCCAAATGAATCCAAAGTAAAGGAGTTTTTTTAAAACTCTAAACATATGGAAGATCATAGAAGCAAATATTCTTATAACACCACTGTGCAGGAAGTCTTTCAAGCAAGATAGGAAACCCAGAAGCCATTAAGACAAAAAAAAAAACAAAACACAATAAAAATTGAGTACACAACACACATAAAAAGTCTTACAAGGTTGTGCTTTAGGAAGGCCACTCTGGTGGCAGGTATGGGAGAAGCATTGGCAGAGGATGCCAGCTGGAAATTTAGGAGGAGTCCAGGGGGAAGAAAGTGCCCTTGGTCCTGAGAGGAGATATCAGAATGAACCAGAGCAGTGGCCAGCAGGGGTGTGAGAGAGATGCCAGGATTACATTAGAGTTTAAATACATATGATAGAAGCAAGTGTTATTCCTTGTCTTTTCCCCAGGCAATCCTTGATGCTAGAGAGAACTTCATCTCCACTGAATCAGATTAGCTCCCTCCCCTGCCCCAAAAGGGATGTTGGGGTGTGTTTGATGGAGAATGGAGGTGTCAGCTGTCAGGTGAGTCAGGCTGAGTGGAGCCCTTGAGGCTTCAGCCCAGGTAGGATGATGAATAAAGACCAGGGGGCGGGATGGGCAAGGGATCAAAGACACTGCCACCAGGAGAGGACTGCAGGGGCCCCTGGGGCTGGATATAGAGGGGGCTCTGCCAATGAGTGGGCCTCAGGACGTGGCTCCCTCTGCACCATCATCCAGCTTTTTTCCTCTCCCAGTGGTTCTCAGACTGTGCCCCAGACTCATCTGGAGGGCTCATTAAAACAGATGGCTAAGCCTGCTCCCAAAGTTTCATCTTTTTTCAGGATTCTGTTGGCTACTCTGTTACCCATACCTTTCTGCCTAGATTTTAGAGTCGTTTCCTTGATATCTATGAAACAGCTTGCTGGGATTTTGATTGGACTCATGTTGAATCTACAGATCAAATTGGGAAGAACTGACATCTTGACAATATTGAGTCTTCCAATCCATGAACATGGAATACCTCTCCATCAACCCTCCACCCTGAGTTTCTGATTCAGTAATCAGGAGGGCCTGAGGCTTTGCATTTCTACCTCGTGGCCAGGTGACCCCACTTTGAGGACTACTGTCCTAGGCCCCCGAAGCCCTGCCTGGCTTGGGAGTTGGGGCCATTCTGAAGACTGGGAACCTTCTAGGCTGGGCCACAGAAGGAGCTTTGGTTCCCATGCAAATCATAGCAGGCCGGTTCTGCTGGGATTTGCATGCTAACAGCTGACTTTTTTAGATTTTTAATCTCCAGCAGATAAACAGTGAGTGCCAGGAATTCACAGGTGTGGAGGTTCAAGGAGACACAGCCACCTGTGGGAAAGGGTTTTTTCTCTAAGTATCTGATTCCTCAATTTCCTGGGTGAATTTCTTGCCTCTTGGGACTCTCCCTTCCCCCAATAAATACCTCCCAGGAAATCTCAGAAAATCAACCCCAGGTCTAAAACTAGCAGGCTGTGGGGGTGGCCTCTGGCTGAGCCTAATGTATGTCCAGCTGGGTGGCCCGAGGAAGGGAATGAGCAATCAGAGGAATCCTTGGAGGACAGAACGTGATGCTGTGAGCAGAGGGCTGGCACACAGGACACCCCACTTCCCTTCCCAGAGGAGATGAGGGCCAGGCCTTCCAGGTGGAAGGAACAGCCTGGGCGAGACTCAGAGACCAACACCAGGCCTCCACTGGGTCACGCAGGTGGCTCTCTCAGTGGCCACATTCCTGCCTGCTGTGACTCTGATCCCAGGCACTCACTCAACCCACCGCCTTCCCTTCCTCCTGGACCAGCCCTCCTAGGCGCCCCCTCACTGACGCCGGCCATGCAGAGCCCCAGTCGGGGATGCTCAGCGACGTGATTGCGTGTCCCATGGGGTGGTGGCTCTGGCCCGTCCCCCTGGCCGGCAGGGTTGGAAGGCTTGGAAGGGCGGCCTCAGTCTCCACTGGGGGTCCTGACAGCTCTGCCTGCTTCCCAGTGTCTGCAGGGGCTCAGAGTCCTCATGGGGCCAATCCAGAGCCTGCTCTGGAGAAGCAGGGACCCCAAGAGGGAGGGGCAGGTGGCCATGGCTCCAGAATGCAGGACAATTCACTGCCACTTATACTGTGATTGGGATTGGGGTGTCTGAACAGGGCACACAGAAGGCCAGAACTGTTTCCATGGACCCAGCCCTGTGGGCCCTCAGAGACCTCAAGCTAGGTCTCACGGCCAGCAGAGGGGCCATTCTGGAGACCCCAGGCCCTGAACCCCACACCTTCTCCCTGTGTCAGGGCCCTGGTGCCCCAAAGCCTAGGCCCCAACGCTGGGGGTAGAGGGGACCAGCTGAGATGTACGGGGCCCGGTCTGGAGCTGCAGAGGGTCCCATACCAGAACCCGCATGGAGTCTTTCGAAAGTGGCCAAGAACTGCCCTTTGCTAAATGTCCACACGCAGCCAGGAATTGAGTGGCCGGGGGCCTGGGCTTCAAGTGGATGTGGGTTCAAATCCCAGGCACGCCACCCAACAGCTGTGTGGCCCTGGCTTCCCGGAACCTTCCCAGGCTCTGGATATCGGGGTGAGGACGTCTGTCCCAGGCTGCAGTGATGGTTACAGGTGATGCAGAAGTGCACACCTGCGTCGGGGCCAGGCCTGGAGCAAGTGAACCGGGGATGCGGTCCCTGCTATTTGTGTTCTGGGGTCCTGGGCACCCAAATGGGGAGCATCACAGAGGGGGGCGCTTGGGAAGTACATGAGAGGCGTGACTCAGATTTCCTAAAGCCATGCAAATCCATGGCCGCTGCTGGCCCTCAAAGCGGGAATCTCTGGGATCTTCAGTGTGGCTTTGACCTCTCTGTGATCTGGCCCAAGGCCAGGCGGGTCCATCACAGAGTCCCCAGCACACACGCTGTTCATCAGCGTCTGCAGGTAGTGGGCATTTGCCTCTGAGTGTCCTGCCTGCTTCGTCCCTGTGTCCCCAGCACTCGCTCTCTCCTGGCCTGAGCCTGGAGCCTCTCTGCAGACCCCCTACTTTGCAACCAGGCATCTGTATAGTCAGTTTGGGCTGCCTTTCAAAAGGTCCCATCGACCGGGCAGCTGAACAACAGAAACTTATTGTCTCCCAGTCCTGGAGACTGGAATCCGAGATCCAGGTGTGGGCAGGGTTGGTCCCTCCTGAGACCTGTCTCCTCGTAGTGTAGATGGCCCTCTTCTCCCTGTGTCCTCACAGGGTTGTCCCTCTGTGTGTGTCTGTGTCTTGATCTCCTCTTCTCATAAGGACACCAGTCCTATGGGATTAGGGCCCCACCCTGGTGACCTCATTTTACCTTAATTATGTCTTTAAAGGCCTTTTCTCCAAATACGGTCACATAGTGAAGTGCTGGGGGTTAGGACCTCAACATAGGAAATTGGGGGGATGCAACTTAGCCCATAACAGCATCTGTCTCCAGGAGCCTCTGTTAATGTGCACACGTGTACTGGAGTGGAGACCCAGCACCCCCTTGCCCTCGCTCACTTTAGGTGGAAGTGGGAAGGGACCCAGGACCAGTAGGCTTTGCCCCTTCCCTTCCTTTTTTCTCCCGTAAGCAAAGCCTGGTGTTCCCAGGAGGCCTTGGGGTTGGATGTCCAGTTGCTGCTTATACAACAGTCCCCTGTGGGGTCTGGGGCCCAGCCAGGCTTGCAGCCAGTGAGGCCAGGATCCCAGCAAAAGTGCACCCATGGGCGATGCTACCCATGCTTTCTGGGTAGGATCCCCCCACCCATCCCATGGAGTCTGTGGGTTCCTCTCTGGGCAGCCCACACATCAGGTTGGCAGGGTCTGGCATCCGTGGGCAGAGGGGAGCAGTGTGACGGTGCAGCTCTCAGGAATGAGGGGGTGTCCGCAGAGGAGACCCAGACAGAAAGCCAGGTGCATCCCTCAAGTGGCCAAAGGCAGCAACTGCCAACACCTGCTAATGACAATTTCCCACCCTCGAATGGGATATGCTTCTCTAGGGTTTACTGATTTATGCAAAACTATTTGCCCCGCACCAAGTGGCCCCAGTGAGTTCATAGGGTTTCTTTACCTCATCTCAGCTGCTACCCTTCCTGCTCTTCTCCTACCAAATCTCGCTCTCTGTCTCTCTCTCTCTCTTTCACACACACACACACACACACACACACACACACACACACACAGCCAATTTATAAGTCCCTAATTTACTATTGAGTAGAAACAGAAGTTTAAAAATCTGTCATCACTTTGTGTAAAGTAAGAGTCATCAGGCTATGACTGAGGGGCTGCATATAGTGGATGGATCAATACAGAGCCTTTTGTGAAAACCTTGTGCTTTCTTTGCTTCCTTCCCACTTCTTGTCTGGGGTCGGAACAGCTGATATTCTCAAAGTTAGGGCTTGGTGATTCTCCGAACCCTCCCCCACTCCCTTCGTCTCCTGCTTGCCCCAGCTCCTAGCTAAGCTAAGCTCCACTCCTAGTTCTGAGCTTAATGTGTGCTTGATCAGCCCCAATTCAGGTATTAGGACAACCCCCTTACCTCTGGCCATCTTGCCTTGTCCAACCCATACTACACACCAGAGCAGCCATCGAATTCTGTCCACAACAGAAATCAGAACAGACCCATGTGCTTGAAACCCTTCAGTGGGTCCTACTGCTTGAAGGATAAACTTCATCTCCCTAGGCTGACTCTCAAGGTTTTTCCTGGTATGATTCTGGTTCCAACTAAGATACTGACACCAATTCTAATGTGTGGGTCGTTCCCTCACACCAAGCGATTCTTAGACGTGAGCTGGGAGTCCTATAATTCAACTCAGTTCTGACACTACCGACCTGGAGATGATAGCACAGACCCCACAGTTACGGGCTCCGTCCCACAAGAGCCCCTGACCCCGCTTCAGACGCCAATAGCAAATCCAGGTCATCACCTGTGCTTCTGACCGACTGACTATAGTTTGGAGGTTCCCACAACCCCCTCCTTGGGTCCGATTAATTTGTAGAGCAGCTCACAGAACTCAGGGAAACATGCTACTTACTAGATTACAGGTTTATTATTAAAAAGACATAACAGGAACAGCCAGATGGAAGAGATGCCCAGGGCGAGGTGTGGGGAAGGGCATGGAGCTCCTCCACGTTTCCAAGCACCACTCTCCCCAAATCTGCACGTGTTCACCAACCCGGAAGCTCTTGGAACCCCGTCCTTTTGGGGTTCTCTGGAGGGTTCATTGCACACGCATGACTGGTGAAATCATTAGCTATTGGTGATGGGTTCAACCTCCAGCCCCTTTGCCCTCCCTGGAGGTGGGACTGAAAGTTTTCACCTCTGTTCGTGTGGTTGGCTCCTCTGACAACCAGCCTCCATCCTTAGGTAATTTCCCAAAACCACCTTATTAACATAACAAAAGACACCTTTATGCTCTCTTCACAGGAAATTCCAAGGGCTTTAGGGGCTCTGTACCAGGAATGGGACAAAGACCAAATACATATTTCTTATTAAAAATCACAATATCACACCTGGCCAGACCTCAGTTCTGCCTAACCAGCCTCTTTGGGCAACCATGCCCAACTCTGCCCTGGATGCAGAATGTTCTCCAACTTCTCCAGCGTGGAAGACCCTGGCACGTGTGCCCCTGCTAATAGACGGGGCATCACAGTGCACTGTTTCTTGTGCATTGGTGCCCCTCCCAGAGCAAGCCTCTCTCAGTCCATAAGGTTCAAGAGGTGCAAAGGATGTTCCCCAGACCCGGTGTTATCAATCAGTGTTTCTTATCCCCCTGGCTATCGTGGTTTATTTGGAAATGGGCATGTGACCCCAATCAAATCAATCAGAGCCCGCCCAGATATTAGAGCCTTCTCAGAGGAAGACAGAAATGAGAAATGAAGAAAGTGAGATTGAGTTCTGATGATATCATTTGAGCCTCTGGATTCAGCCATACCTGAAGCTGAAATCCCTGGGCTTCTCAACAAATGCATAAGCCACTTACACTCAGAAAGTTTCTTCTGACTGACTGGCTATACTAACTGGCTATAGAATCTTTCTGAGTGTAAGCCATTAGACTCAGAAAGATTCCTGTCCAGTAACAGATACGAAATGTGAGTACGGCTCCTGTGGTCTTTGGAGAACAAGGGAGGTCGCTTAGCCGAGGGGCAGGCCTCGTGCTTCCAGGAGCTTGGGCACCTATGGTTTGCCCTTCACCCAGTCGTGCCGCACTGACTGGAGAGGACACAGTGCTTCTGGGGGAAGCACCCATCAGTAGTGAGCCAAGGCCCATGGTCCCTCCAATGGACTTCCCAGTAAGAGAAGGAACCTCTGGGTGACAGAATTCACAGAGTGACAGATGAGCAGTGCCTGGAAAGGGGGATCTAGACAGTGTGGCACTGTGATCCACCCAAAAAATGCCAGCACAGGAGTTAGGCTGGTCCACACTGTGATCTCTGCCAGCTCCCTCCGTCAGTTCAAGTCACCTCCCTGCCCAGGTACCGTTCCCCTCGTCTCTAAAAGAAGATTGGACCTTACCGTGTGTGGCAGGGACCACGTTCTACACCCGGCAGGATCCCATTCACACCCCGCCCTCCCAGAGTCTCACTGCACTTCCAGGGAGCAGGGAGGGCAGAGTACACAGGAGTAGCTCTGGATAATAAGTGAGTCGAAGTACCAAGTCACTTCCAGGCTGAGGCTGCGAAGAGCCCCGTGTGTCCATCCTCCGGCAGAACCCTGAGATGAAACAGCCTGGATACAGACTCACCACAGGGAGGACAGATGCCCTGAGAAGTTGCCCCCTTCCCTTTGGATTCTGTGTGGGAGAAAATCAAACCTTTGTGGCATGAAGCCTTTGAGATTTGGAGGCTTATTTGTTATTGCAACAAAACCTAGCTTCTCCTGACTAACACAGAAGAGATGGCAGATCCGGGGCACACACACCGTCACCAAGAGACTGGCTCCTGGACAGACATTACTAATCCATCAGGGCGCCCTTTCCTCCCCCAGCTCAGCACGTGCACAGGCAGCCCATACCAATGGATCTACAGACCGTGAGATGTGACAAGATCCCTCGAGCTCATACATTGCCACTCGGGTGGTTGAATCATTTGATTGGCCCCCTCTTTGGACACAAATGGTGGGACTTGGGAGGATCTGACGCCTTCCTATCGGTCTGTGTTCCGTACTTGTGTTCCTTCCTCCTTGCCTGCTCTCCAAGGGGTGCTGAGCTGGGGCGGCCGCCCCCAGCCCCTTCCTGCTGCCATTCCCCCATCGCCAGCTCCAGGAGTGATTCCAGCATCGGTGACATTCTTCTCCCCCTCTGAGCTGCTACACGTAGAGCCAAGTCGGAGCTTGTTGCTCTAAAGACACTGGGTGAGCTGGGCTGTCCCGAGTTCTCATTCTTCGTCAGGGTGTGCCTGGCCTCAGACTCAGGAAAGACAATTCACTTTCGGTGGGACCCCTTCCAGAAGGAGTGCTGGAGCTGGAACAGGAGCCGGGTCCCAGAGGTCAGCTCCCGCCCTGTGTCTGAGATGAGGGAAGGGCAGTCCCAGGACACGGGCTCCAAGCGGACGAACAGAGCGAACACAACTGTTGACAATGGGGCTTTGATCTGCCTAATGTCACAAGACAGCCGGGGACAAACGCCAGGCCCTGGGTGACTCCCGGTTCCCACAGGAGATGCCCTGTGCAGGTATTCACACGGGGAAATTCTTGGCAGGACCGGGCCCTGGGTCTGTGCCCATCACAGACACAGCGCGGCAATTAGGTTGTGGAAAATGGTGGGTGAGGCTTGTTTGGCCAAGGCTTCAGCCTCCGGCTTGAAGGTACCATCAGAGAGAGAGAAGGAGGGAGGGAGGGAGGGAGGCCAACCCGGTGGCAGTGGGTGCCTGCCTGGTGTGAACGAGGGTGAGCTCGAGGAATTCCTGTGGTTGGGCCAGCCAGCCGGGCACAAAGGCTGGGTTGGCGCCCTTGACAATACGCGCTCTGTCCCCAGCTGATGGTGACCTTCGCCAAAGCGCTTGGTGAACGGGCCATGCCGCTCCCAGGTGTGTCCAAGTCGCCAGAGCTGGAAACACATGAAGAGGCCAGAGCATTCACAGGACGTGTTGTAACTCGGGTGCCCACAAGGGCCGCCCTGGGGCTCGAGCCAGGCTGGCGGGGCTGCCAGGGGCCCATCCTCCGGGCTGTCAGGACGCATTATCCCCACCTGTACTCCGGAACAATGCCCTCACCTGTACCTCGCTCTCATCCCAAGGTGCATGAAACGGCCCACGCCTCCTGCCAGCAGCTCTGGTTTCCCGGCCTGCTCCCCTGGGAAGGAAGTGGCAGGAAGTGCCCGGAGCCCAGAGAGATAGCGGCTGGAGGGACAAAACTTCCTGAGAGCTTCCTGCTCTGGCCTCTGGGTCACTTACTTCCAAGAAGAATCCTGCGCGGATCACTGACCTCGGGCCCATGAGGGACAAACTCCCCACCAACTTCTGTG
Organism: Eschrichtius robustus; assembly: GCF_028021215.1. Classification (NCBI taxonomy): domain Eukaryota; kingdom Metazoa; phylum Chordata; class Mammalia; order Artiodactyla; family Eschrichtiidae; genus Eschrichtius; species Eschrichtius robustus. The sequence continues at coordinate 110,291,661 of NC_090834.1, read as the reverse complement.
TCCTCTGTCTTGGCCTCTGGGCACCGTGATACCAGCCCCGCGGTGGTGAAGACACAGCTATGTATTAATAAACACCAAGATGCATTTGCTGGATGCTGTGTCTTGCGTCACACACACACTCATTCATTTAATCCACAGAACCACCCCACGAGCAGCTGCCACCAGCATCGCCTGCGTTTCACATTTGGGGAAACTGGGGCCCCAGCTGGTAACGGGCAGCCTTGGCTGTGGACCTGGGTACCTGGCGTCCGTGTCCGTGACTGTGGCCACCTCACTGCTCTGGTTGTCACCTCCAAACTCAGGGACCTTTGGTGACGCCTAGAAGGGATTCCCTGAACACACTTTTCCTGTTCACGACCTTCCCACCACCCTCCCCCCTGGGGCAGGGACCCCCACACCCAGGCCAGGTGATGGCTTCTTGAATCAGTAAGAAAAGCAACTGGATGAAACAGGCACAATTTCTTGAGCTCTTCCCCAGGCCGGGCATGTCCCAAACGCTTCCACGCACGCCCTCAGCTCCCGTTCCCAACATCCCAACATGGGGATGCAAGATCACCAACCCCATTTTACAGATGAGGAAACTGAGGGTCCTCGGTAGCTGGCCAAGGACCACCCAGCTCATCAGTGGGGTGATGGATTTCCGCCTCTAGCCTGGATGAAGGGGGGCGGGGGTAGGAAAGACGGGAGAAGGGATGCTGGCTCGCTCGCAGGCAAAGCCTCCAGCACGTGCTCCATCGCGGTAAAGATACATCCCGTCCCTGCCCGTGATGACCCACGGCAGCCATGCCCCCGGAACCCCCACTTCTGGGACATCAAGGTCTGCACTGCGCTCTTGATGCTTTGGGTCTGGCCAGTTTCGGGGTTTTGATGACCCCACTGGGAAATCTTAACAGCAGGTGGCATTTCCGGTCCCGGGGGAGTGTTCTCAGAGGTGCCGAGGGGTAAACAATGACCACGGAGGAGGAACCCCAGCCCTGCTCAAAGCTGTCGTGTGCAGACGGACATGACCCTACGTGTCCTTAGGAGTAAAATATTTAGATACTAGAGAGCCAGCTCGCATGTCAACAACAGCCCCTTTGTCCCAGGCGGAGGAGACAAGGGATGGACGGGAATTTGCATGTTTGAACGCATCCTCTGATTCTATGGATGGCCGAGACTACCTGGCACTTGGAGTCCCCCGCGTCTGGGCGACCCGGTGCAGGCGGGCGTCTGTGTGCCGGGCACTGAGCCAACGTGGGAGCCCCGGGAATGGAATAATGAAGAATTAATTTACCCAGCAGGGCCCTTTCAGTGTCTGGGAAGCTCTCGCACCTTCTTGGAGGGGGCAGACGTGTTTCCTTGGGAGGAATGCCGTTACACAATCGGTCTGTCAAGAGGCCGCATTAAGAATCCAGGCGAGGTTGCTTCAGCTGCGGCCGGTTCCTTTGATTCACACACTCCCCACGGGCAGACCCAGACCCCTGGTCCCCTGCTGTCCTGAGAAGGAACGAACCACCCGCAAGGGACCCCACACAGGAGCCAGAGAAAACACGGTGGGAATGCACCACCTCCCGACATTCAGAGAGCTTATAACCTGAGTCCCCTGGAGCCCACAGATACCTGCTCGGCAGATCTAACACCCATTGTGCAGATGGGCACACTGAGGAGCACACAGCCCCTCGACCAGCAAGGAGCAGAGCAGAGCAGAGATGACCAAGCCCACAAGACACATGCAGCGTATCGCATAGTACAGGTGGGGACATGGTCGGGGGCTGGAGGGGCAGCTGATATGCCAACACCGGAAAATAAGAAAATAAAAGATCAACGTAGAGAACAAACTTACGGTTATCAAGGGGGGAAGCGGGGGTGGGATGAACTGGGAGATTGGGACTGACATATATTACTATGTATAAAATAGATAACTAATGAGAACCTACTGTATAGCACAGGGAACTCTACTCAATGCTCTGTGGTGACCTAAATGGGAAGGAAATCCAAAAAAGAGGGGATATATGTATATGTATAGCTGATTCACTTTGCCGTACAGCAGAAACTAACACAACGTTGTAAATCAACTATACTACAATAAAAATCAATTTAGAAAAGTTCAACCAGCTACATCAAAATTGGAAGGAAAGGGAACCCAGTGGGCTGTTCATGGGTTGAAGGACGGTATTCCAACCTCAACAGGCTGGGGACCCTTTAAAGAGCCCAAGGGCTCAATCCAGCTCCCCCGTCAAATCACCGGAGGCTCTCTAAAAGGATTCCCATATTATTCGATGATAAAAAGAAATGATCCAGGTATTCAGAGTCATCAAAATCATGAAGACAGGAAGTAGAATGGTGGGTGCCTGGGGCTGGAGGAGGGGAGAATGGGGAGTTAATATTTCGTGGGGACAGTTTCCAATTCACAAGAAGGAAAGTGTTATGGGAATGGTTGGCAGTGATGGCTGCAGAAGGTATTTCATGAAACTAAGGCCACTGAACTGTATACTTAAAAAAGATAAGATGGTAAATTTTGTGTTATGTGTATTTTAACACAATGAAAAAAGGGGATGGAGAAAAATGCTTCTCTGTGTATAAAATAATCTTCAGAAGGATGTTCTTTCAAGAAAGTGTAAACATCAGTTGCCTCCAAGGAAGAGAAGCAGGTGCCTGGGGGATGGGATTAAGAGGGCGACTTTGGTACCTTTTGAATTTTGAACCACACGAATGCATGGCAGTCACAAAACTATCATTCATTTTTTTAATTCTTTTTTTCCCACATCTTTATTGGAGTATAATTGCTTTACAATGTTGTGTTCATTCATTTTTTAGAGAAAATGAAAAGAAATGAGCTAGCAAGCCACAAAAGACACAGAAGAACCAAAAATGCATATTGCTAAGTGAGAGAAGCCAGTCTGAAGGGTTGCAATACTGTATTTGGATTCCAACTACATGACATTCTAGAAAAGGCAAAATTATGGAGACAGTAAATAGATCAGGCGTTCAGTGGAGCACAGAGGATTTTTTTTTTCCTTTGGAGTATAGTTGCTTTACAAGGTTGTGTTAGTTTCTACTGTACAGCAAAGTGAATCAGCTATACGTATACATATATCCCCTCTTTTCTGGATTTCCTTCCCATTTAGGTCACCACAGAGCACTGAGTGGTGTTCCCTGTGCTATATAGTAAGTTCTCATTAGTTATCTATTTTATTCATAGTATCAATAGTGTATATATGTCTTTTTCTTCCTTTCTTTTTTATTGGAGTAAAATTGCTTTACAATGCTGTGTTTGTTTCTGTTGTACAATGAAGTGAATCAGCTATATGTATACCTATATCCCCTCTCTCTTGGACCTCCCTCCCACCCCACCCCCCATCCCACCCATCTAGGCCATCACAGAGCACCGAGCTGAGTTCCCTGTGCTATACAGCAGGTTCCCACTAGCTATGTATTTTACACACGGTAGTGTATTTATGTCAAACCTAATCTGCCAATTTGTCCCACCCTTTTCTTCCTTCCCTGTGTCCACATGTCCGTCCTCTACGTCTACGTCTTTATTCCTGCCCTACAAATAGGTTTATCTGTACGATCTTTCTAGAGTCCACATATATGCATTAATACACGATATTTGTTTTTCTCTTTCTGCCTTACTTCACTCTGTATTACATACCCTAGATCCATCCACATCTCTACAAGTGACCCAATTTCGTTCCTTTTTATGGCTGAGTAATATTCCATTGTATATATGTACCACATCTTCTTTATCCATTCATCTATCATTGGACATTTAGGTTGTTTCCATGTCCTGGCTATTGTAAATAGTGCTGCAATGAACATTGGTGTCAATCCCAATCTCCCAATTCATCCCACCACCCCCCTTTTCCTCTTTGGTATCCATACGTTTGTTCTCTACATCTCTGTCTCTATTTCTGCTTTGTAAATAAGATTGTCTATACCCGTTTTTACTGATTCCACATGTATACGTTAATATATGATATTTGTTTTTAGCAGCATTACTTACAATTGCCAAGACATGGAAGCAACCTAAATGTCCATAGACAGACAAATGGATAAAGAAGATGTGGCATATATATATATATATATATATATATATATATATATATATATATATATATATATAATACTTGGGACTTCCCTGGTGGCACAGTGGTTAATAATCCGCCTGCCAACGCAGGGGACACAGGTTTGTGCCCTGGTCTGGGAAGATTCTACATGCCACGGAGCAACTAAACCCGTGCACCACAACTACTGAGCCTGCGCTCTACAGCCCGCGGGCCACAACTACTGAGCCCACGTGCCACAACTATTGAAGCCCATGCGCCTAGAGCCCTGCTCTGCAACAAGAGAAGTCACCGCAATGAGACACCCGCGCACCGCGATGAAGAGTAGCCCCCTCTCACCGCAACTAGAGAAAAGCCCACGTGCAGCAACGAATACCCAACATGGCCCTAAATAAATAAATAAATAAATAAAAATAATAAAATACTACTCAGCCGTAAAAAACAATGACATAATGCCATTTGCAGCGACATGGATGGACCTAGAGATTATCATACTAAGTGAAGTAAGTCAGACAGAGAAAGACAAATATTATATGCTATAACATACGTGGAATTTTAAAAAATGATACAAATGAACTTATTTACAAAGCAGAAATAGACTCACAGACATAGAAAACAAGCTTATGGTTACCAAAGGGGAAAGAGAGTGGGAGGGATAAATTAGGTGTTTGGGATTAACAGATTACACACTACTCTATATAAAATAGATAAACAACAAGGACCTACTGTATAGCACAGGGAACTATACTCAATATCTTATAATAACCTGTAATGGAAAAGAATCTGAAAAAGAATAGACATATATATATGAATAACTGAATCACTTTGCTGTATACCTGAAACTACAACATTGTAAATCAACTATACTTTAATAAAAAGTTGTTTGTTTTTGAAAAAACATATTTAAATTTAAAAAAAACGAAACTTCCCAAGGCCCACATCAGGGCTGAGTACCACTCAGGCAGGGCCCACCCTGGGCTGAGTATTGATACTCAAAGCTCTCTCCCTGGACCCTAGTGAAGAAGAGACATGACAGCAGGCCAGAGTCCCAGGCTGACACAATCACCGCTGTAGCCACAGCACTTAGCAAGAGCCTCGTATACAGTAGGTGCTCAATAAATATTTGTTAAATTAATGAATGTTTAGGGAATGAGAAATCCAGGTAAGGCTAGGATGGGGGAGCCAGGTGGCAGAGGACGGGAAGGAAGTGTGTGGGGACTTTGGTGACCTTGAGGGGAGCTGGCATTGCTGGTCCTTCCCACGGGAAGTTGTCCCTAAGGTCTGCCAGGCAGCTGGGCACACAGGGAGGTCATGTCTCTTCATCAGGGTTGAGAGATATGAGTGTTAAGGGTTTTAAAATCACATATCTATTTGACAAGTTGGATTTCATATTTGTAAGCATAGAGCTGGAGTGTAGGAGGGGAGATCGGGTCTGAGCCTTGGGCCCAAGCCCATCACGTTCCACCTCAGCCCTCAGTCTCCTTGTCAGGAAAGTGACTGGATCGGGGTCCTCAGTGTTCCCCCTGTCACCCAGGACTTGGGTGGAAAGGGGTTCTCTAACCAGGCTTCGCGAGAGTCTTTACTGCAACCTTGAGATTTGAGACTCTCCACTGTGTCTTGCTTAAAGTGGAAGTAAAAGCCATTTCCGTAGTTTTACGGGAGGGATTCTGATTCTTCCTTGAATCTTTTGTACATTGGGAGCCACTCCCTTCCCATCTCACCCAAAGATCTCACAAGCTTAAGAAAAAAAATCATTAGCAGCAATTGTGTTCCATTTTAGAAGATCAATAAATAGATTTCAGTCAGTTATAAAGAACAAACACAGCTATGCGCCTGGCACCTCTGCCAGGGCTGGGGGAGATGCTGGTAACATCACACAGGACGTACTCGACCCCAGAGGAGGAGGAGGATTTCTCTCAGGCTGGGCAGCCACACGGCGCAGAGGGGAGGGGAAGCTCAGGCAACAAGGTGGGCTCAGGCGGAACGGGAGGCCAGACACATGAGCTGGAGGCAAACTCAGAAGAGCCTCAAACTCCAGGCTGAGGGAGTTGAAGTTTATTCTGGAGGAAGTGAGATGCAGCAACATGGCAGACAAGAGGCAGAAAAGGCACTTCCCCCTCCACACCCTGGAGCTAACGCCAAAGATGGCTGCAAGGCACATGGAGGGCTTCCTGCTGGCCGTAACCCAGCTTGGGGTCCTCAACACAGATCCCCAGCTGAAGGGTGTCCCAGAGCATTCATTTGTGGCTGCTGTCAGCCAGTGGCAAAGACCTGGGAGTGTGAGAACTGCTGGAAGAAGCCCCCAGGCCTGGAACCAGCCCCTTACCTTCTCCAGACACATCACCGTGGCCTGCCCCCACCGCCTGCCTTCATCACCTCCCACTCGGCCTCTCTCTCACTTTGCTCCAGCGTCACTGGCCCGTTGCTGTTCCTTTAACAGGCCAAGCAAGCTTCTGCCTCAGGGCCTTTGCACGTGCTATGGTTGCCTCCACCTGGAACACTATTTCCCAGATACCACAGGGCTCACTCTCAGACTTTTTTCAGGTCTCTGCTCAATGTCCCCTCATCAGTGCAGCCTGCCTTGACACCCCCTAACGAAAATAGCACCCACACCCATATCCGGGCACTCCCCATCCTCTCATCCTGCTTAATTTTCCTTCCTAGCACTCACTTCTTCATTTATTTCTTCATCTTCTGTCTTCCTCCAGACAGAGGGCTCCAGGAGGGTGAGCCCTCAAAAGATATCCACTGAATGAATGAATGAGCAGGGGATGACTTCTGGAAATTCCTTCTGCCTGGCCCGTGGCCCTGGGGAGAACCATGCCTGGTAGCCAGATTCCTTGCCCAGGTGGCTGGCACAGGAAAGGAAGGGCCAGTGCTAGAGCTTAGCAGCTTTCTCTCCATGCCCTCGTATTAGTTATCTACTGTGGCATAACAAATTACCCCAACCATGGCGGGTCAAAGCAGTCATAAGCATTTGTCATCCTCATGGTTTCTGTGGGTCAGGAATGCGGGAGGGGTGGGGTTGAGCAGTGCCGTGTCTCCCAAGGCAGCAGGCAGATGTGGGCAAGCGGCGGTCCTCTGAAGGTTTGACCGGGGCTCGGGGATCTGCTTCCAAAGCTGGTAAGTTGGTGCTGCTGGTAGGAGGCCTCAGCTCCTTCCCACCGGACATCCTGAGTGTCCTCATGTCATGGCAGCTGGCTTGGATTCATGAGAGCAAAGTGGAACCTACAACGCCCTTTACAGCCTAGCCACACACTGTCATCTTTCCTTCACTTTATCCATCACCCAGACAAACCTTGATTCAGTGTGGAGGACGCTACACAAGGGTGTGAAATCTGGGAGGTGAGGGACATGCACATCCACTTAGAGGCTGTCCCTTGAGGCTGAAGTAGAGGTCTGTCCCTTGGTCTGGAACGTTCTTCTCCATCTCCCTCCACCTGAACCCCTTGGGCTTCCTCAGGACCCAGAGTCAAGGTCTCCTCCCCTGGGAAGACTTCTTCGGTCTAACTCCAGCTGAGTTAAGGCTCCTTGGGTGCCCACTGCCCTGGCCTCAACCAGAGCATGGATCCTGTAGTGTTGCAATTGTTTCTTCCCTGATCTTTCCTCAGAATAAAGCTGAGAAGTCCTCAGGGCAAACACCATGTCTGATTCCCTTGTGTCCCCAGCACCCAGCAGCCAGAGCTGGTCTCAGCATTATGTGTGGTTCATTGAGCATTGATCAGATTGATGGATGGATGGATGGGTGGATGGATGGGTGGTGGATGGATGGGAGAGGAGGATGGATGGATGGGTGGATGGCTGTGTGAGTGGATGGGTGGATATATGGATACCTGGATGGTACATGAATGGCTATATGGATGGATCAATGGCTGGCTTTTCCTATATTTCTTCTACAAAATAATTACTTGGGACTCTTTGAAATCCCAAGCCAAGAGGGACCTTCAAGTTTATCTATAGACATGTCCCCAGAGTCAGCAAGGCCAAAGAGCCACGTTGAACAGGTCTGGATTCCAAGTGCTGGTGAGAAGAGTTCCTTACTCTCGGCATGATCTGCCTCCTGGCAGTGATGTCTCTCCCTCTCACGACGTGCGCATAGGGACCTACCCACAAAGGTGCACATCAAGCCCCAGATAGCAGGGCATCTGCCGTCATAAAGCGGCCTACATACCCTCATGCTCAGCGGGGACTGGCCAGCTCTCACTGCGGGTAGCAACACCACACAAAGCGAGCTTCCTCTGGCATCTTGTCCTGGGCTGGGCAAGGGTGAGGCCTGGAGATCCAGGGGAAAGGGGCAGGGGAAGTGTATCCTGGAACCCTGCTCACCTGCGCCTGCCATCTGGTCTGATCTGGATCTCAGAGCCCTGCCCCCCACCCCTGTCTGCCTCCCTCACTTCCTCTTTCACCAGAGGCCTCCGTGGGGACCCAAGATGCCCACAAACTCTGGGATCGGGGAATTGAATACCTGCGACAGCTTTCGTTCCCTTCAAGGGGATGGGACATACTCTTCTAAGTGGGTCTCCTTGTGGGAAGGGCAATAATACAAAACCTGGGCCTCCACCCGGAGCCCCAGCGAAAGGAAGAGTGAAGCTCGACTCTGAGCCAACGGCAAGACTGCGGCTGGGTGGATCCGGGCTTCCGGGGCCCGAAGCTTATGCAATCTGGAGACCCATTTAAGAAAAAGCACACCACATTACAAATACAAATTAAGTCCCAAAATAGTCATTTCGAATAAGAAAGAAATCACAACAAATGACACATATTATAAACATCACCAAATGCAGAAAAATAGCATACGATGGTATGGTTAACTGACTGCCTGACCCTCCCCTATTACACTCTTTTCCCACATGTTTTTAGGGCTGCATTCTTTTTGGTTGCCTCTTTGTGTGACAGTGATTTTGTAATATGATTTTCTACTTCAAAAATGAAAGATCCGTCCTCAGCACGTTTGACTGAGGTTTGTTTATTATTAAGGCCAAATCAGAAATGTCCCCTGAAGTTTCCTGTGTATGTGTTGGGGGGGTATCTGCTGGGGGACTCTAGCCCTTTGGAATCACTCACGCCCCCAGTGACCACAGGGGAGCAGCCAGGCCAGCTCAGGAAGGTCCTTGCCATCTCTGGTCCCAGAAGGAACAGGTAGCCTTGAATCCTGGTCATTGTGGCCCCGAGCAGGAATCTCCATGAGTTCCACCTGGGGCAGGCTGTCCTGGGGGCCATCCCCCAACCCAGAAACAAGACCTAGGGGCAGGGGTGGCTCGTAGGCTGGGGCAGAGAAGCCTGAGCCGAACCTTGGGCTGGACCCAGGTAAGTGAAGGGTCTGGTGCTTAAACTTCATTATCTTCACTGACCATGTGGTGGTGCCTCCTGCAAACACCCAGGGGCTTGGCTCCCAAAGGCACCTCCAGCCTCCACCTATAACCAGGCCCACAGGCCAGGCCGGGGAGTCAGACTGATGCCTCACACCAAGGAAGCAACCTGCATGTTCTGTTGGAAGGAGGACAGAGAGGGGACAGACAAAAAGGCATCCAGAGGAGGGATGTGGCCATGCCCACAGGGACTGGGATTTAGAGAACTGTCAATCATTGCCCTAATCCAGGCTTCTAAACCCTGCAATTCCAGACATCCCCACGTGGAGGTGCTCAGTCCCATGCTTGGAGACACAGAGGCCTCATTGCATTGCAAGTGTCTACCCTGGGTCTCTAAGGGAATCCAGGGTTGGGGGAAGGGGCAGCCTCCCACCCCAACAGCCTTTACTGGGCACAGAGGAGGGGGTTTTCACCAAGTGGGGGAACCTGTAAAAGTCTCAGTTTCATGGGAGTGGGAGAAGCTGCCCAGCCTTAAACCCTCGACATCAACCCCCATCCCACCCGCGCCACACACACAGACCCCACAAACTCTACTGCCACGAGGAGAAGCCAGACGCATGGGCCAGGCCCAGGTGCAGCCCTACCTTCTAGGAAAGGATGGTGCCCTTGGCAGCGTGAGAACCAGGACTGGAGAGCCTACCATGATGGGGAGCCTTGGCAATCTCATCTTTGCTTGGCCATTTACTCAGCTGGTGCTTCCAGAAAGTCCCCCACTCCCCCTGCGCCTTGGTCTCTTCGTCTGTAAAATAAGACAACATCCCTGAGTCCCATACAGCCCCACGGAGCTAGGACAGAGGTGATCTTAGTAGGAGGACAGCTATGAACCCACCATGCTGGACTCAGGCCGTACCTTGTCTGGGATTCCAAGCTCCCAGCACAGCCCCATCCTTATCCAGTAACTCGTCTGCCCAGACCCTGTGGTCTGTTTACATTGGGCCATTTGCTGGGTCCCAGACAGGTCTTGAGCTAGCCCGCTTCCAAAGCCAGCTTCCCTGTTTGCCGTGCAAGAGCAAAGCCCTCCAGCCTCACCCCAGCCCCACCCGGCCTCGGAGACACAGGCCCCCTCCTCTGAGAGGCCCATCTTTGCAACTGTGCCTGAAGGGACCCCCAGCCTCAGCTTCCCCCACTGAAATGTGGGGTAATAAGATCCTGATGGGGTGGCTCCAGACGCGCCAAAGAGACTGTGTGTGTGGAAAACCGGGCTCCCACAAGTCAGAGGGGCAAGATGCTTACAGGCTCTTTATCCCTTTTGAACAATAGATACAAGCGGTCACCTCGTCCTGGGGCAAACCTGCCTCCCATGGGGCACATCGGCAGTGTCCCGTCAGCGCTCCTCAGACCTGCCTCTGAATCCTTTCTCTGACCCCAGAGCCCCCGCTGTCCCCACTGTCACTTAACAGTTAGTGCTGCCCTGGAGTTCAGAGGACCTGTGTCTCGTGTCTGAGTCTCAGGAGTTCACCCTCAGGTGTCTCCACCATTTACGAGCGGGTCGCCCAGGCTGAGCTTGAGTCTGGCTCCCACGGGGCCTCGCAGGGATTCCCCACGCCATTCAGAAGGTACTTGCAGATTTAAATGCCCTTCGAGGTTTGGAAAAACCCGCGGAGGCATCCATCCCTTCCTGATTTAGCTGGACAGATGACGTGTGTACCTGCAGACATGTGGAGGGTTTCCAGGGCTAACCTGAGCCAGCAGAGAGTGGGCGGGAGGGAGCAGATCGAGTGACCTGGGAGTGGAGACCTTCCCCATCCACCACCTCCCGACTGCGCAAGGGTCCAGATGGGGCTCAACGAACACCACACTCTCGGGAGGCACTGCCACCTTTGATATTCAATCCCCCTGCTCAGGCAAGCTCAGTTTCCCTTTTTGCCCCATCTCAGCCATATGCCAAGCAGAAGGCTGTGAGGTTTTCTTTTTAAAAATATTCCTAAATCTCTTTCAATTATATTCATTATCCCAGCATTGAAGATGTGGGCAGAGGTTTACAAGGACCTTTTTTTTTTCTTTTTTAACAATAGGTACAAGCCGCCAATTAATTCTAGGGCAAACCTACGTCCTGTAGTTTCTGGAAAATTCACCTCAGTGTTAAGTGGGTTCCTGATCAATCCAATTTAAATGCAAAACAGCCTATATTGATCCATTTATTTGTGTAAAGAAGGAGGAGCTCCTCGTGGGAAGCTGGAGTCTCCTTCTCAGCCCACAGGGTCAGTTCAAGGTCGCCCTCCTGCCCAACAGCTGCAGCTGCCATGTGGACAGGAGACCTGGAAAGTCCGGTGAGAGGGGCTGGGGCACTTCACACCCGCTCCTGGAGTCTCCGCATCCTCATCTGTGAAATGGAAGTCATTCTCCCTGCTGACCAGAGAGGACCGATTTAAGGCGAGGAATGAGAGGGAGACACACTCTGGGTCCCTGGAAAAATGAGACATGGGGCATGTGGTGGCAATTCTGAGTCAGAGGAAAGTATTTAATCACACTCAGAATTCTGCCTGGATACTGTCAGACTGGATAAAAGATCAAGCCCCAACTCCAGGCTATATACAAGAAACCCATGTTAGATATAAATACACAAATAGGTTTAGAGTAGAAAGACAGAAAAAAAGATATAAGGAGGGACATTTTATTTTACATTTGGTAGTATATATATGTCAATGCCACTCTCTCACTTCATCCCAGCTTATCCTTCCCCTCCCCATGGCCTCAAGTCCATTCTCTACGTCTGCGTCTTTATTTCTGTCCTGCCCCCAAGGTTCTTCAGACCCATTTTGTTCTTTAGATTCCATATATATGTGTTAGCATACGGTATTTGTTTTTCTCTTTCTGACTTAATTCACTCTGTATGACAGACTCTAGGTCCATCCACCTCACTACAAATAACTCAATTTTGTTTCTTTTTATGGCTGAGTAATATTCCATTGTATTATGTGCCACATCTTCTTTATCCATTCATCTGTCAATGGACACTTAGGTTGCTATAGCTAGTGGGAAGCAGCTGCATAGCACAGGGAGATCAGCTCGGTGCTTTGTGACCACCTAGAGGGGTGGGATAGGGAGGGTGGGAGGGAGACGCAAGAGGGAGGGGATATGGGGATATATGTATACGTATAGCTGATTCACTTCGTTATACAGCAGAAACTAACACAACATTGTAAAGCAATTATACTCCAATAAAGATGTTAAAAATAAATAAATAAAACAAAAATTAAAAAAAAAAAGAGGGACATTTTACAGTGCTAAAAGAGTCACTTAACCAAGAGGTGGTCATCCTAAGTGTGTGTGCTGAGTAACAGAGGATCAAAATACTCTAAGCACAAACTGACAGAACTGAAAACAGAAATGAGCACATTGACAATTATAGTTGAAGATTTCCTTATTAATGCTCCTTTACTATTTTCTAAATTTATTAAATATTGATATATTTATTTAGTATTATTATTACAAAACGTTCCTCTTTATCTCAGCATTACACTTTGTCTTGAAGCCTATTTTATTTCATTAATAAAACCACTTCAACGTTCTTATGCTTATCATTTGCCTGGCTTAACATTTTTCCATCTATTTACTCTCAATCTATCTGTGCCTTTATATTAAAGTGTGCCTCTTGTCCAGAGCAGGTTGGATTTTGCTTCTTTTTTTAGAATGAAGTATTTAATTCATTAGCATATATACAATTTTTATGTAGTTGGATTTAGGTCTATTTGTCTTCTCTGTTTCATTTTCTCCTATGTTCCTCCTTTCCTGCCTGTTTTGTTTTGTTTTTAATTGAATATCTTCTGGAATTCTATTTATCTATTGATCTTTAACTATACCTATTTGCCCTTATTCACTGATAAATTATTTTCTCCTAAGAAAATCAGAGCGATTCAATTACATTCCTAGTCACCAACAACAATCATAAAAAGTATCTTTAAAAAGGTAACATTTAAAATAGCGTCAAATAATGAACATCACCTACAAACAAGTCTAACAAAAGACATGCAAAACTTATGTACGGGGAAAATTACAAATCTTCATTGAAAGACATAAACTAAGCTCTAAATAAATTACAAGGTGTGCCACGTTCAAGCAAACTCAACAGTGTAAAGATGACAATTCTACTCAAATCGATTATGAATTCAAGGCAAATCTAACCAAAATTCCTGTAGGCTATATCATGAAACTTTCCAAAGTGATCTGAAAGCTTATATGGAAGAGTAAGGTGCTAAAAACAGGAAGACAGTCTTGAAGGAAGACAGGAAGAGGAGGAGGAAAAGGTAAGGAAGGAAGGAGAGAGCAAGGAAGAGTTGCATCTGAGATGAGGATTCAAAGTAAAACTATTATCATTAAAACTATGTGGTATTGATGTGTGAATAAATAGACTGATGAGACAGAATAGAGACACAAACTTTATGGAAAGAATATATAAGAATAAATATTTCTAAAATAAAACAAAGAAAAATGATACAGATGAGCTTCATATTTGCACAGCAGAAATAGAGACACAGACGTAGAGAACAAAGGTATGGATACCAAGGGAGGAAGGGAGGGGTGGAATGAATTGGGAGATTGGGATTGACATATATACACTACTATGTATAAAATAGATAACTAATGAGAACCTACTGTATAGCACAGGGAACTCTACTCAGTGGTGACCTAAATGGGAAGGAAATCCAAAACAGAGGGGATATATGTATACATATAGCTGATTCACTTTGTTGTACAGCAGAAACTAACACAACATTGTAAAGCAACTATACTCCAATAAAAATTAATTTTAAAAAAAAGAAAACAAAGAAAAACCATTCAATATGTGAGTCTGGGACAACTGGCTTTAGAAAGGAAAGCAAGATAAAATTAGATCTTTTCCTCGTACCTACAAAAAGAAATAAATTTCAGTTACTAGGAGACCTAAATATACAAGGATAATCCATACAATTTTAAAACAAAACCTGGGAGAACATCCGTATGACCCTGAGATGCGATGTATTAAACCAACACAGAAAGCACAATTAAGACAAGATCAATTGATTTAACTAGGTCAGAAGTAAAAAAAAACTTGAGTATGACAAAAGATACCACAGGAAAAACGAAAAGACGAGCCACGGATAGAGAGAAGGTGTATGCAGTGTTTACACTTGACAAAGGATGTGTATCCAGAATATGTAAAGAACTTCTACAAATCAAAAAGTGAAAAAAAAAATGGGTAAAGGATACCCATTTAATACCGAGAAAGACTCAAAATACCGAGAAAGAATCTGAAATAGGCATCACACCTCACTAGTAATTAAGGAGATGAAAATGAAAACAGTTAGTGATGGCACGTTTCATGCATCAGACTGGCAAAAAAAAAAAAAAAAAAGGAAGTCTGACAGTGTCAAATATGGACAATGATGGGAGGATGGGATCCCACCACATCTGTGTTTGGGGCAGGGAGTACGGGGAAAGGGCAGAAGGGGCCGTTTAGCTGTTAAGGGATCTCCCCAGGAGCCCCTTCCAATAACCCCCATCACATGTCACTGGCCACTATCGTGTCACGTACTCAGCACATTGGTAAAGAAGGCTGGGTCAGTGTTTGCCCAAATCGTGGTTTTAACAGTAAGAAAGATGGGGGGATTGGTGTCTGCCACACTCCGTGATGCTCTTTCTACTGGACTAGTCCATGGTCAGAGACCCGGGGTTCAAAAGCATCTGTTGAAACCACTGACCCTTTTGCCCGTGCTCCCCATCTTAGACAGGGCCACCATCCCCGGCACACGTGGCACTCAGATTTGTGGCAGTCTCCAGACCAGTGAACCCCTGACTTGCAGAACACTAATCCCCTTCCAGTTGAAAGTCTCCCCAAAGAGAAACGCCAGGGAGTCATCGGCAGCCCATCTGCGTGCGGTGAACAGGACGTAGCACGATGGCCATGGGGTGACAGAATCTCAGGCTGAAGCGGAGACAGATGTACAGGGGAAGTGCCTGGGTTCCCGCCTCTGAGCCACCAGCTGCCACCATGACTGTTAGGTCTGTGGGACAAGGGTGATGCCCTTGGTTAGAGACCATAGCCAGTGCCCATTGGTCTGGCTACCCAGCGTTCATCCCCCCCCTCTTCTGGGAGCCAGACCCCCATTTCCCCCTGGGGAGCATTCCCCTACCCCACAGTCCCCCTTGGCTGTGACTTCACTGCCTTGACCAGAGTCAGGACACACAACCCAGGCCTGGGATTGATCAGGGATGGTCACGTGGCCCAATCCCAGCCAATGAGGCTCTTTCTAGGGAATGCTGGGATTGATCAGGGAAGGTCACGTGGCCCAATCCCAACCAATGAGGCTCTTCCTAGGGAATGCTGGGATTGGTCAGGGAAGGTCACGTGGCCCAGTCCGAGCCAATAAGGCTCTTGCTAGGGAAAGCTGGGAAAGGACTCTTGCTCAGTCCTGCTAGACAGAAACCTGAGGGGCCTGAGGCTCCAGCCGCTGCGAACATCCTGTGACCACCAGGAGGGAGCCTGGGGATGGTGGCCCCCGAGGATGGGGAGAGAGTGCAGCGGAGTCCTGGGGCGGTGGAGCCCCGAGCAAGCCACTCCTCCGCCCCAGGGCTTCCTGTGCCTGCCATTGCATTTTGGCCACATCCACTTGGAGATGGGTTTTTGGCCTCTTGCAAACAAGACTCCTAAGTAGCTCGAGGCCAGAAGTCCAAGGGGATTGGTGGGCTGTTCAGGGAGGTTGGTGCCCATGCCTGGCGGCCTCGGTCCAGCCCGCTCATCCCAGGCGAATGCGGACCCTCCGCACTGCAGCCAGGCCGGTCCCTCCCTCCACCACGACCGCGGTGTGATGGGTTTAATTTATTGCAGGAAACCCTTAAAGGCGCAGGAGCTTTGGAGAGCCTGTGACAATAGGCATAAAGCATGCATTTAACCCGTCTGAATGGAGGCTAGATTTACTGTCTGGGCCAGACGGGATTTTTGTCCCCCAAGTCATCTCGGAGTACATTGGCCACTAAAGATCTCAACAGAAGACGAAGACGGAACAAAGGAAGTAAATTCTAAAAGGAACTTTGTCAAGGAGTTTTAGATGTTCACCAGATAGAAACCGCGGCTGCCCTCACCGAAATGACTGTTGCATTTGCCGAGCGGTTATGGATCAGAGGAAGATGCTAATGAAGGACTTTAAATGCACGTTTGATGGACCCTGGAGAATGGGGCCAATTTCATACAAGCCTGCAGCAAGGTTAAGGAATCAAAGAAGGTGGCTGTCAGATTTGCTGCTGGAGACAAGACTCCATTGTCTGGGCCCCCTTTCTCAGCCGGGAAGCGCGTTTTTAACTACAGTGTTTACCAACGTGTACATCCTAGCCTGGCCGACTGGGCCTGCAGAATTTATGACCAGGAACAAACCTCTTACAGGGGAAAAGAAAACAGCTCCTACCAGCTGGGCAAGGGCTGTTTATGAGGGCCCGCCGAGCTGCATTAAGCGCTCTGGGCTTTGCGGGGCTCCATGGCGGGGGAGGGGGGGGGGGTGGCATTTGCAAAGCCAGGGACCCAGCCTTGCAGATGGAAGGGGTCTTCTCTTTTGGGAACAATCACGGGAGGACAGAGGCTCCCTCTGAGGCCTCCTGACTGGTTTCAATTTGACCTGTATCAGTTTCGTCTCCTTAAGACAATCCGAAGCTGGGCCCCCTGTAGCTGAGCTCGCTTGCCAGCCCGAGTGCCAGCGTTCACAGGCTGGGGATCTTGAGAGACTTGCGGACACCCAGTTGGGTTGACGGAGATGCTGTTGGTGGGACTGACATTTATGAACTGCCCCCCCCACCCCCGCCTGAAGGTGGGGGGCCCTCTCTGAATGTCCATGGCAGCCACCAACCCCCATGCTCAAGAGCCATGACCCAAGGCCCCAACTGACCCATTTGGCCCCCCAAGTCTCATGCTCTCCTGTGCATGCCTGGTCCACGCACGGCTCCCCTTTCCAGGAGCAGACCCTGGAGCTGGCATCCTGGCCTTAGACACGCCCCCGACCCTCGTGGACATGCGCCGTCCCACCTGCACGCCATCATCAGGCGTTCCCAGGTGGGGCCTCTGTGCTCCACGCCTGCTGGGGTTTTCCTGCCCACCCGTCTTGTTGCCTGACCTCTGTCCAAGCTGTTGCCTCTGCCTAGAACAGTGCTACTCAAAGTGTGGGCCCCAGACCAGCAGCATCAATGTCACTGGGAGCTTGTGAGACGTGCATGTTCCCAGGCCCACCTCCCACCTACTGAATCAGAACCTCTTGGTGTCGGAGTGGGGGAGCAGAGGTGCCCAGGGATGTGTTTCAAGCTCTCCAGAGGATTCTTATGAATACTGAAGTCTCAGAGGCCCTTCCTGCTCCATCTGGGTTCATTCTCTCTCTCTCTCTCTCTCCCTCCCTCCACCTCCATCTTGGTTTGAAGCCATCTGTAGCTCAGGTCAGGCCCTGGAGGAGCAGGTGGCATCATGGAAGTTTCCTGGGAAAAACAGGCAGCAGGAGGAGGGGTCCCTTCACCCTGCCACTCAGGTCTGGGTGCTCAGGGTCTTCCCAGCCTTGGTGAGTATCTGGAAATATGGGGACATCTGGCTGTCCCTGGAAGGGGCTTCAGAGGCTGAATTAATGTCTTAGGGCTGCTGTAACAAATGACCACAAATGGGGTGACTTACTACAGCAGGAATTCGTTCTCTCCCAGTCCCAGAAGCCAGAAGCCCTAAACCAAGGTGTCGGCAGGGCCTCGCTCCCTCTGGAGCCTGTTCATGCCTTTCTGCTTCTGGGGCTGCTGCTGGCAGTCGTGGGCATCCTTGGCTTGTAGATCCTTCACTCCAGTCTCTGCCTTCCTCTCCACGTGGCCTTCTCCCCGCTGTGTGTGTGTCTCAAACCTCCCTCTCCTTTCTCTTATAAGGACCCCAGTCATTGGCTACAGAGCCCACCCCGAATCCACCATGATCTCAAGATCCATAACATGGTTACATCTGTTTCCAAATAAGATCACATTCCACGCTCGCAAGTATCAGGGGTTGGACATATCTTTTGGGGGGATACAATTCAACCTGTCACAGGCGCTTAGAGCAGTCAGGTGAAGGGCATGTGCTCCAGGCAGACTGCCCAAGCTCAAAGCCACCTCCACAGCTCCTAGCTCTGTGACGTCCCACAAGCTGCTTCACTTCTCCAAGAATCAGTTTCCACATCTGAGAACAGGAAATGAAGTACCTCTCTGCTGTCACCTGGCTTCCCCAATTCCATTCTCTACACATTGATGCCGGAGTTATGAGAAAATGTCATTTCCCTGATGAAACCCTTGGGCTCCTTACTGTAACCCCCAGGATGTCCCCATCCCCCGCTTCCTCAGTGCCACCGAGGCCTTCATGGTCCCCCACCTTCTTCATCTGCTGCATCTTATCACTAGGTCCCTAAGCAACATTCTGGAACACCACAGGCTTTCTCTAAGCTCTGCAGAACGCTTGTTCCCACCCTCCTCCCCATTACCTACCAACCCCACTCATCCCACACATCCTCTCTCTCTGTCTCCTTCTCTGTCTTCTTCCTCCCTCTCTCTCTGAGGGAAGCAAGCTGCAGTCCTATAGAAATGCCCCGTCTTAAGGGACTGAAGCCTCTGATCAACAGTCAGTGAGGACCTGGGGCATCTTAACAACCAGCGAGTGAGCTGAGAAGCAGCTCCTCTGGCCCCAGCTGACCACTTGACTGCAGCCTCCCAAGAGACCCTGAGCCAGAAACACCCAGCTAAGCTGCATCCCGATTCCTGACCCTCGGAAACCGTGTGAGATAATACATGTTTACCATTGTTTGAAGGTGCTGTGTTTGGGGACATTCTGTTACATAGTAATGGATAACTGACACAGTTCCCTTGGACACACACCCAGACTTTGGATTATAGGGTCATTTCAACAAGGCAGTGATGTTAACCCTCAGTGCAACAGCTAGCACTGAGGGCCGTAAACAGAGAAGCCTTCTCAGGCTGGCGTAAACAAGATGGCAGCTTCTACATAAGGACAGGGAGCATCTCTTGTCCCCAAGCACAGGGCTGTCTGATGGTCTTCATTCCTCTGTTCTCTGCTTCTTGGGACACCTGGCCACCCCTCCAACATGGCCCATTTCAGTTCTTCTGGTCCAGAGACCAGCCCAGAGACAACGTGATCAGCACAGGTGTGGTCAGGTGTCCATCCTGGCTCCATCTCCCGTGGCAGGTGGGGAGGGGCAGAGGACATAAGGGTGGGGTGCCCAAGTGAGATTACAAGAAAGGTGCCTGTTCTAAGAGAAGGTTCTAGAAAGGCATTCCACCAAGTATCTACACTTAAGGGTGGGGTGCCCAAGTGAGATTACAAGAAAGGTGCCTGTTCTAAGAGAAGGTTCTAGAAAGGCATTCCACCAAGTATCTGCACTTAGCACATCCTTCCTTTCAGCCAAGGCAGTAGTCAGAGCAAGAGTGCAGCGTCCATATTTAGAAGGCAGAAACTGAGCAAACTATTTTCCCACGCCCCCAAGCACTGGGGAGATCTCTGTTTACAAATCCACCATCGACGGGTGTTCATCACCCTCCTTGCTTATCCGATCAGTCTCACATGTTCCCTCTTGACCTGAATCGTGTTCTGTCTGCTTTGCTTGAGTACCACGGGGCCTTGGACACAGCAGCACCTCACTTATGTAACCGCCGTATACCTCAGCTGTCTCCCACATCAGGTGGCCCCTTTGCCCTGTGCACCTGTGGTCAGTCTCTGTCTCTGTGATGAGAGGACTGCTGTCAGGAGATCTGGTATCCACTCCAGGCCTACTACCAGGATGGCTGGCGAACCCACTTTAAAGCCCAGTTTCTCCTTCCCTGGCCTGACAATCACCTGACTGGTGGAAGCAGATGCCACCCATACCCCCTTCCCCAGCCCCATGCCACAGTGTGACTGGTCCCTCATCATCCCTGAGGACCATTGCATCATTCTCCCGATGGGTCTTTCAGCCGCTAGCCTGGCCTTTCCAGTGCATCCTCCCCTCTGTCCCCAAGGATCCTCTGACCATGTCCCTCCCCTAGGTGCCCACTGCTTTCAGAGTAAATCCCAAGCTGTGTGACATGGTCAGTCATGCCCCAGGGATTTGCCCCCATCAACATGTCCAGCCTCATCTCCAGAAATTTTGGCTCCTGCAAAACTAAACTGCTAACAGCACCCCATGGACAACACCCCAAGAAACAGATGATTCTTTTTTTTTTTATTAATTTATTTTTTATGAATTTTATTTATTTATTTAGGCTGTGTTGGGTCTTCATTGCTGCGTGCGGGCTTTCTCTAGTTGCGGCGAGCAGGGGCTCCTCTTAGTTGCGGCGTGCGGGTTTCTCATTGCGGTGGCTTCTCTTGTTGCAGAGCACGGGCTCTAGGGCATTCAGCCTTCAGTAGTTGTGGCACGTGGGCTCAGTACTTGTGGCTCATGGGCTCTAGGGTGTGCGGGCTTCAGTAGTTGTGGCTCACGGGCTCTAGAACTCAGGCTCAGTAGTTGTGGTGCACGGGCTTAGTTGCTCCACGGCATGTGGGATCTTCTGGACCAGGGCTGGAACCCATGTCCTCTGCATTGGCAGGTGGAGTCTTAACCACTGCGCCACCAGGGAAGTCCCAAAACAGATGTTTCTTGACTCTTTGTAGCTTTAGTCCCTTCCTTCTGGCCTGGAGTGTCCTCCTGCTGCCATACTCTTCTCTTGGACAACTCCTACCCATCCTTCCACACATGGCTCTGGGGTCATCACCTCCAGGACACATTTACTGATACTCCGCCCCACTCCAGATTAGTTTGCGGAGCCCTCTGTTGTGCCCCTGTAATACAACTATGAGTTTATTCACCATTACACTTCCTCCCTTTTTCAAGAT
This sequence comes from Eschrichtius robustus, assembly GCF_028021215.1. Classification (NCBI taxonomy): domain Eukaryota; kingdom Metazoa; phylum Chordata; class Mammalia; order Artiodactyla; family Eschrichtiidae; genus Eschrichtius; species Eschrichtius robustus. Next base: position 110,270,422 of record NC_090834.1, on the reverse strand, counting down.
CACTTCTTTATAAGCATTAAGTCCATGAGGTTCTTGTTCCTAGCCTGGATTCTGGCACACAGTTGACATTTTAACAGTGAAGCAGTGAGTCTGGAACTAACCCACACCTGCACAATTACCTGGTTAAGCCACAAGGACCAAGGGAGGAAAGGATGATCTTTTCAATAAATAGTCTAGGTTGATAGCCAATGTGGGGAAAGTAACCCTTACCTCTAACTCGCACCATGCACAAAAATTAATTTTACCTCCGCCTGGCATTAATGAGGCAACACCCCCCTTATACTGCCAGAGTTGTGTTCAAAAAACCCAGCTAAACCAGAAGCTCTGAATATGATCCAGAGTCTCAGAACATAATACAAAAATGTCCGGGTTTCAGCTGAAAATTATTCAAAATACCAAGAACCAGGGATACCTCAAACTGAATGAAAAATGACAATCAGTAGATGCCAACACCAAGATGACAAAGATATTAGAATGATCTGACAAAGATGATAAGATACTTCAATAAGCAATTATGAATACATTAGAAACAATGAAAAAATATAAATCTTCAGCAAAGAAACAGAAGATAAAGAAAAATCAAATGGAAATTTTAGAACTGAAAAATACCATAACTGAAACTAAAAAGTCACTGATGGATTCAACAGCAGAATGGAAGGGACAGAGGAAAGAATCAGTGAACTGGAAGACAGAATAATAAAAATTACCAAATCTGAACAACAGAGAGAAAATAGACTAAAAGAAAGTGAACAGAGCCTCAGGAATCTGTGGAAATTAAAAAAAAAAAAAAAAAATCTAACATTCACGTCATCAGAGTCCCAGAAGTAAAAGAGAAGGATGACAGGACTGAAAAAGTACTCTAAGAAATAAGGGCTGAACATTTCCCAAATTTGTAAAGAGACACGAACTTACAGAGTCAAGAATCTGAGTAAATCCTAAATAGGATAAATCAAAGAAATCCACACCAAGACACATACCAATTAAACTTCTGAAAACTAAGCATAAAATCTTGAAAATGCCAAAGCAAAACCAATAGAACTGAGAGGATAAATAGGCAAATACAGAATCATAGTTGGAGATTTCAACACCCCTCTCCCCATTATCGATAGAACGACTAGACAGGAAATCAACAAGGAAACAGAAGCACTCAACAACACCATCAACCCATAGGATCTAATCCATATTTACAGAACATTCCACCCAGCAACACCAGAATATACATTTTTTTTATGGAACATATACCAAGGTAGACCATATCCTGGACTATTAAACAAACCTCAACAAATTTAAAAGAATAGAAATCAACAGAGTGTGTTCTCCAACCACAGTGGAATCAAACTAGAAATCAATAACAGAAAGATAAGGGACTTCCCTGGCAGCCCAGTGGTTAAGACTCCACGCTCCCAATGCAAGGGGCATGGGTTCGATCCCTGGTTGGGGAACTAAGATCCCACATACTGTGTGGCATGGCCAAAAAAAAAAAAAAATTTGAGAAAAAAACCCAGAAAGATAACGGGAAAATCTCTAAACATTTAGAAACTAAACAACACAATTCTAAATAATCCTTGAGTCAAAGAGGAAGTCTCAAGGGAAATTTTTTAAAAATACATTGAACTTAATGGAAATGAAAATACAGCTTATAAGCATTAGTGGGACACAGCTAAAGCAGTGCTAGGAAGAAATTTTATAGCACTAAATGCATATAATAGAAAAGAAGGAAACATCTCAAATCAATAAGTTAAGCCCCCACCTCAAGAACCTAGAGAAAAAAGAGCAAAGTAAACCTAAAGCAAACAGAAGAAATAATAAACATAAGAGCAGAAATTTTTAAAAATTGGAAACAGAAAAACAACAAAGAAACAAAAAGCTGGTCCTTTGAGAACAATAGAAGTGACAAACCTCTAACGAAACTGACAAAGAAAAAAAGACAGAAGATACAAACTGCCAATATCAATAATAAAACAAGGGAGTATCACTACAGATCCTGGAAATGTCAAGTGGATAAAATAGAATACTATGGGGACTTCCCTGGTGGCACAGTGGTTGAGAATCTGCCTGCCAATGCAGGGGACACGGGTTCGAGCCCTGGTCTGGGAGGATCCCACATGCTGCAGAGCAACTAGGCCCGTGAGCCACAATTACTGAGCCTGCGCGTCTGGAGCCTGTGCTCCGCAACAAGAGAGGCCGCGATAACGAGGGGCCCGCGCACCGCGATGAAGAGTGTCCCCCACTTGCCGCAACTAGAGAAAGCCCTCGCACAGAAACGAAGACCCAACACAGCCATAAATAAATAAATAAATAAACCCAAAGTTTAAAAAAAAAAATAGAATACTATGAACAACTCTTCACACCTAAATTAGACAACTTAAGTGAAATTAACTAATTCCTTGAAAAATGACAACTCACCCAATGTGAAATAGGTAATTTGAATAGCCTTATTAAGGAAACAAAATTTATAATTTTTAAAAACTCCCCTCCAAAAATCTTCATGCCCAGATGATTTCACTGGAGAGTTTTTCCAAATGTTTACAGAAGTATTAACACCCATTCTACACAACCTCCTTCAGAAAATAGAAGAGGGGGGAACACTTTCCAATTCATTTTATGAAGCAAGTATTGTGTTGATACCAAAATCCAGCAAAGACAGTACAGAAAAGGAAAGAAAAAAGGAAATTACAGACCAATATCCTTCATGAATACAGACACAAAAATCCCTTAAAAGCTATTAGCAAATATAAGTCAACAATATATAATGTGAATTATACACCATGACCAAATGATTTCAGGAATGCAAGTCTTGTTGAATACTCAAAATTTAATCAATGTAATCATAGTAATAAGCTAAAAAAGAAAAATCACATGATCATATCAATCAATGTACAAAAATTTGACAACATTCAACATGAATTCATGGTAAAAACTCTGAGATAGACAGGATTAGAGAGGACTTTCCTCAACTTAATAAAGAGCATCTATAAAAAAAAAAAAAACCTTAAGCTAACATAATACTTAATGATAAAAGAATGAATGTTTTCCTTCAAAGATTGGGAGCAAAGAAGTCTGCTCTCACCATTCTTACTTAATATAGTGCTGGAGGTTCTGGCCAGGGCAAAAAGGCAAGAAAAGGAAATGAAAGCCATACAAACGAGGAAGGAGATATAACTGTCCCTATAAGCAGATGGCATGATTGTCTATGTAGAAAATCCTAAGGCATCGCCACAAAAAAAAAAAAACAACCAAATTCCTACAACTAATAAGTGAGTTCAGCAACAACACTGGATACAGGATAAACGTACAAAAATTTATTGTATTTCTATATAGTAGTAATAAACATGTGGATAGCAAAATTAAAAATACGATACCATTTAATGTGCTCAAAAATGAAATACTTAGGTGTAAATATAATGAAACATGTACGGGACTTATAGGCTGAAAACTACACAACCCTGATGAAAGACATCAAAGAAGATCTAAATAAATGGAGAGAGATACCATGTTCATGATTGGAAGAATCAACATAATAAAGGTGTCAATTCTAACTAGATTAGTATAAAGGTATTGATTGATATACAGCAATTCCTATCAAGATCCCAGTCAGAATTTGTTTAGATATAGACAAGATTATTCTAAAATGTGTATAGAAAGAAAAAGGAAGTAGAATAGCTAAAATGATTTTGACAAAGATGGATCAAATGGGAGGAATCAGTTTACCTGGTTTCAAAACTTTATAAATACAATAATCAAAACTGTGTCCTACTGGCAGAGGGATAGACACCTAGATCAATGGAGCAGAGTCAAGAACCCAGAAATATACCTACACAAATATGCCCTATTAATTCTTGACAAAGGTGCAAAGGCAATTCAGTGGAGGAAAGATAGCATTTATCACAAATGATGCTGGAGTCATTGGACAGCCATAGGCAATAAAATAAGCTCTGGTCTAAGTGTCACATCCTTAACAAAAGTTAATTCGGTGGATCATGTACCTGTCCAACAAGTAGAATTATAAAATTTTAGAAAAAAGCATGAGAGAAGAGCTTCAGGATCTCGAGCTAGACAAGGAGTTCCTAAACTTGGCACCAGAAGCACCATCCCTAAAAAGAAAACTTGATAAACTGGACATCATCAAAAAGAAAAACTTTGGCTCTGCCAAAGACCCTGTTAAGAGGATGAAAAGGTGAAAAAAACAGGTAAAAAAAACAGGTTAAAAAAAAGAAATTGCAATCTATATATACGACAAAGGACAAGTATCTAGGACATATTTTTTTTTAGAGCTCTTAAAACTCAACAGCAGGGAAGCAAACAATCCAATTAGAACATGAGTAAAAGACATGAAGAAACATTTCCTGGAAGAAGATACTCAGATGGTGAATAAGCACATGGCAAGATGTTCGACATCATTAGCCACTAATCATGCACTTTAAAACCACAACAAGCTACCACTACCCACCTAAAACAAAAAATAGTGACAATGCCAAGTGCTGGTGAGGACGCAAAGTAGCTGGGCACATCATACATTCCTGGTGGGAATGTGAAATGGTACAGCTACTCAGGAAAACAGTTTGGGGGTTTCTTTAAAAATTACTCAGGCACTGACAGTGTAACCCAGCAGTTACGCATTTGCCCCAGAAGAAGGAAGACTTATGTTCACGCAATAACCAGTACATAAATGTTTACGGTAGCTTTATTTGTAATAGCCAAAACCTGGAAACAACCAAAATGCCCTTCAACAGTTGAAGGATCAAACAAACTGTGGTCCATCCACCCCATGGAATACTACTCAGCACTACAAAGGAATGAATTATTGACACATAGAGCAACTGGATGCGTCCCCAAAGACGTGTGCTGAGTGGGAAAAAAGCTAATGTACTGTTCTATTTATAACACATTCTTGAAATGACAAAATTATAGAAATGGACAACAAATCGTGATTCTGTTGTGGTTCGGACTGTGGCAACAGTGGTTGCCAGGAACTAAGGAGGGGGTTGGGATAAGAGGGAAGTAGGTGTGGCTATAAAAAGGCAACATGAAGTATCCTCCTGGTGATGGAACGTTCTGTAAATTGACTGTATCCATGCCAGGGTCCTGGTTAAGATGTTGTACTATAGCTTTACAAGATGTGACCACTGGGGAAACTGGGTGACAGGGAGATGCGATTGGTCTCTGTTATTTCTTACAACAGCATGTGAATCTACATTTATCTGAAAATAAAAGTTTAATCTTTGAAAAAGAAAAAAAGAAGCTAAAGAAATGGGACAAGGCAATTAAAGACTAAAAAGGCCCCAGAATGGGAGAAGATAAGTCACAATACAGAGATCCCTCGCAAGACTTGTAATCAGAATATACAAACAACCTCTGAAGATCTATAAGAAAAAGACAGACAACCTAATTTTCTTACAAGCAGAGGAAAGGCGTGAACAGGCACTTTGCAAAGTGGCCAGTGGGAATGTGAGAAGGTCCTGAATGCCATCAGTCACGAGAGAAATGTAATTAAAGCCACGTTTACCAAAGGTCTAACAGAACGGCTGGAATTAAAAACACGAGCGATACCAAATGTTGGCGAGGATGCGGAGCAACCAGGGCCCTCGTGCCTTGTCATCGGGAGAGTAAAAGGCAACAGACCACTTAGGGAAACCGAGGGGCCGTTTCTCAAGTTAAACAAGTGTGAAGCTCTGGCCCAGCATCTCCAGTCCAGGAGAAATGACTCGTGTACCCGCCAAAGACATTCACTAGAATGCTCACAGAAGTTCTGTTAATAACTTCCAGCCTGAGACAGAAACAAGTCATGTGTCCACTAACAGGTGAGCGGACGAACTGTGGAAGGTTCCTACAAAGGTAGAAGGTTTAACAATTAAAAAAAAAAAAAGCAAATCATCGATCTACACAACAATATGGATGAATCTCAAAAAGATTACGCTGATCAAAGAAGTCGATAGAAAAGATCACATGCTGAGGATTCCATTTTTACGAAGTTCAAAGACGGGCAGAACTAATCTACGGTGACAGAAATCAGGTGACTGTTACCTGGAGTGGGGGTGTTGAGGATACTGCCTGGGAAAGGGCCCAGGGCAGCCTGGCAGGGGGTGGGACTGCACATGACCTTGACCTAGGGTAGTCTCATGGGTGTAGACATAAGTATGAACCCAGTGAGCGCTCCACGTGAGGTGTGTGCATGTTACTTAATCATACGGTAAAGCTCAACTTAAAAAAATAATTCTCAATGGTTTTTCAATGAATGAGAAAAGAGGGGAGAGGCTGAGGAAGTCTGTGATTAGGGAAAAACAAACCTAGACCAGGAACTGACTTGGCTGCTGAGACCCGTACCTGTTTCCAGGGCCCCAGGAGGCCCCAGAGGAAAGGAAGCATCCTTCGGATTCCCAGGCAAAAGTCCCGGCCGGTGACAGGGCAGGCGGGGCAGTGAAACTGCATCCGTGGACGCAGGCCCAGCCTCCCCGACCTGCAGGAATGCCCAGGCTGCCTGAACTTGCGAGCTCTCGGGGTGAGGCCAGGGTGGGGAACCCAGCCCACTAGGGCTCTGGATGGACACCGGCAGCGGGAGGGGGCTCCGTGGGAAGGAGAGGAAAAGCTAGTCCCTGGAGAAAAACCCAGGTCTGCCTCGGGCTGCCCTTTTGCTGGCACGAAGCAGGCAACTAATAAATGTCTGCTGAATTGCAGTGAATTCCCAGAGCATGGAGACATTCAACGGCTCAGCCCCATTCTGGGGGAGCTGCCCTGTGAATTGACTCACTGATTGATTAATGATCTGAGTTTGTGTAATAGTTTATGAAGCGCTCTAACAACTAAAACTCAGGGTTCAGATCCGGCTCTGCCTCTCAATAGCTGTGTGACCTTGGGCAAATTACTTAACCTCTCTGTGCCTTCATTTCTTCAACTAAAAAATGGGAATGATGATTAGGTGAGTTAATACATGTAAAGCTCTTAGAATAGTGCCTGGCACACCATAAGTGTAAGTTACATAGCCCGCTGGCGGTACAGGCGGGTCTCAAACCCATCTCCATCTTGAGAGCTGTGTGGTCCACTAGGGTAGACACCAGCCACCCGCCACGACTGAGCACGTGGAACGTGGCTAACCCAAAACGGGATGTGCTGGATTTCTAAGACTTCCTATGAACCGAAAGTGTAAAATATCTCACTCAGAATGTTTTAGATGGATTGTGCATTGAAATCATTATATTTGCATATATTGGAGACAATGAAATATATTATTAAAATAAATTTCGCCCATTTGTTCTTTTTTTTTTTTTTTTAAATTGTGTTGACACAAATTATACAACTTGCTTTTTTTTAATTTATTTATTTTTGGCTGTGTTGGGTCTTCGTTCCTGTGCGAGGGCTTTCTCCAGTTGCGGCAAGCAGGGGCCAGTCTTCATCGCGGTGCGCGGGCCTCTCACCACCGCGGCCTCTCTTGTTGCGGAGCACAGGCTCCAGACGCGCAGGCTCAGCAGCTGTGGCTCACGGGCCCAGTTGCTCCGCGGCATGCGGGATCTTCCCAGACCAGGGCTCGAACCCGTGTCCCCTGCATTGGCAGGCAGATTCTCAACCACTGCGCCACCAGGGAAGCCCCTTTTTTTTTTTTTTTTTTTTTTTTTTTTTTAAAGTGTGACATCACACCAGCATCTCACGTTTGTGGCCCGTCTTAGATTTCTGCTGGATGGCGCTGCCCTGGAGAATTCTGTCTCTGACAATCCCTCGTCTCCAAATCTGAACTTTATTCTCCCCTATTTAAGGCTCTCTCTTTCCTCCACAAGGAGCTCAGTCCCAGAATTGTCACATCTACCAACACGTGCCCCTCTGCATAATAGTGCCCCAATTTCTGGTGATTAACAGGGTGTCGTTCCCCAGGATAAGGGGTTCGGCCAGCAGTGCCTTCTGCACACAGAGAAGAAAGGGGAATTGGTGCCCTTGGCAGGTAGCTGGGAGGACAGTGGCCGTGCAGGGGTCCTCTGTTCCACTTGAGTCTCGGAATGTAATCTTGAAGTTGGAAGAAACCTGGCAAGTCATCGGGTCCAAACTCCTCACTTTCAGATTGAGACTCAAGGCATGGCGAGGTCTCAGGGAGGGTCAGAGCTGGAGCTGCGAGGGCCGGGCTCAGCACTGCTGCTCCCGGGCACGGCTGGGGACAGGGCTGTGACTTTCCACTCTCCTCTCCTGGCACCTGAGACCTCTGAGAGGTCCTCAGTGGCCAACCAAGGCAGACAGAGAAAACGCCTCTAGCTGTGCTGCCTTTCAGAGCCCGACAATTAGGTGGGGGGATTTGCACAGGGAGTGAGGATGGAGTGGCTCGGAGCCTCAGGCCCACCTCGAGGCCACCAAACAGCTCCTGCGGGAGAGCCAGGATTTCCTGGAGTTTCCACGCCCGTGTCTGATCCCATCCTTGCGACAGCCTGGAGAGGCCAGCGCAGCTGGTGTTCTTGGCCCCCTTTAGGGATGAGAAACCGAGGTGGGGAAGCCAGTAGCTCAGTGGCGCCCAGCACAGGCCATTTGGAAGGTTGGGACTAAAGCCACGTCCTCCAGCCAGACCACGTGGGAGGGAGGAGCTCCCCTGAGCAAAGCCAGGGCGGGGACGCAGGGAGAGGGCGGGGCTATGCTCCCACCCCTGCAAAGTCTCAGCTGGGCTCTGGTCCCGCCCACCACACCCTCCAGCCTCACACCTTTCCCATGGTCCACCTCGTCACCCCCCTCTCTGTAGGCAGCTTTTGGGTAGTGCCTGAGAATAGGAACCACCTGGGTTCAAGTCCCAGCTCCAGCCCAACTGGCCCTGGGAGCTTAGGCAAGTTACTCAACCTCTCTGTGCCTCCATGTCCTCATCTGTAAAATGGGAGGACTGCCTGCCCCCATAACGGGGCTGCCATGAGAAGCTCACCTGCTTTGAGTTGTGCCAGCAGAGGCTTGGGTACATTTCAGCTGTCACTTCTCTTGCTGCTGTTATCATGGTCTCCACGGGGCCATGTCACAGGCAGCAGAATTCCCAAGCCCCCCTCCCGGACTAATCCTCCACTGCCGCATCTGGAGGCCGGGCCCGGCTTTGCTGGGTCCTCTGCTCAGGGCCACACACGCGGCAGACGGAGGTCCCGGGAGTTGGCGAGCTGCTCCCTGCCGTCGTGTGTGCACATATGTTGGACCCCTCCGTGTGCCCGAGAGGCGAATGCAGTGGGGGACAGAGGGCCCGTCAAATACAGCAGCCAGCAGAGGTGGCCGCCCCCGCCCCCGCCCCCGGGAAGGCGGGCAGCTGGCCCCAAGCCCTCCATTCTCACCACCCCTAGCCCCTGGCTCCCTTGCCTGCTGGGCAAGCAGACCCCTTGACAGAGCCCGAACTGGCCCATGTGATCCCCAAGAGGTCCCCTCCCTGATCCAGCAACCACTCTGCATGGACAAGGGCTTCTGGGGACAGCAATTTTAGCCAACAGGGGCTTGGGAAGACCACAGGACTCCACTGAAGTCTGCCACTAAGCTGCCCCTTGGCCTCTCTGTGCCTCGGTTTCCCCGTCTGTGAGGGATGGAAGTCTGGACCTGAGGCTCTCTGAGGTCCTCACCCAACACTCACCGATTGGATAAAGTGTTAAAACAAAGAGCCATGGATGGAGGTTGGTGCTTCCCAGGCTGTAGCCGGGCCCTGGGCCAGGGGACACCCGCCAGACTCCACAGGGAAACAGATGGGGACAGTCCAATGGGCCGCGTGGTGAGGGCAGGCCAGACGAGGCCGGGCAGGCTGGCTCCAGGCAGGACGGCCTCATGGTCAGCCGGGCAGCAGGGAGCCTTCTGCAGGATGGAGCATTCAGGGGGACCCAGGCCTCCAAGCCTGAGATGCCCCCTCCACCCCTCCCCTGGGGCTCTCCCTCCCTCCAGGAATGAAGGCCACAGCCGCAGGAGGATCCATGTCCCCGAGTGACCCCACCCAGCCTCAGGACCAGGGCTGCAAGGCGCTGGCAGCTCATGAGACTGTGCAGCAGGGCAGTGGGCCACCCACGAACCCGCAGCCTCAGAGAGCTCCCTTCACTCCTCATCCTTAGCCTCATGGTCACCCCTCCGTGGCTGAGAGCTGGCCGGCTAGCGGTGGGGTTCAGAGGGCAGCCGGAGCGCCCACGTGGGAGCAGAGGAACGTATGATGCATGGCCGTGCGGGCTGACCCCCTGGGCCCAAGTCCCGGCCCCTCTGCTCCCAGCTGCATCATGTCCAGCAAGCTATTTCCCTTCCTGAGCCTCGATTTCTCCATATGTAAAATGGGGTGATGAGAGTATCTTGCTCTTGAGGACGATGTGAGGCCTACACAAGGAAATGAGATGGAAGCTTTCACTAAAAGATGGCTGAAATGAACTGATGATAAGAAAAGGAAAAAAAAAAAAAAAAAAGAAAGATGATCTGATCTTTCTGTTCCTTTAAGAATGGCAACCCGCCTGGGACATCAGGAAAGACCCCTGGTTTGGGGGCCACGAGTCCTACCAGAAGGAGATCCTTCCCTGGGCCCATGGAGGGAAGCCCGTATTTACCCCACCAGGTGGCCAGCCCTTTAGCGTGTCCTCAGAAATCAGGTGTTTTCCTCCTGGAAAGTTTTCATTATCTTTAAATCCGATTCCGGGGGTACTAAAGTCACAAATTTAGCCTCTGTGACTCATGAGCCGTCGGCAGGGAAGTGCTGTTGGGACTTGAACGAGGGCGGGCAGAGATTTCCAAAGATCAGGGTGGGTTTCTTTAAGCCTCTAAAAAGTTCTCATTTCATAACCAGCTGACATACACATAAAGGAGCGATATTTTTCCCAAGGAAACATCTCACAGCCAGGGCGAGGCTCTCTGCCCTACCAATACCTTTGATCCCCACGTCGGGCTGCCAGCAGCGGCCTCACCGGGAGGGAAGGTGCCGTCCCCTCCTGACGACCAAGGTGTTTGTTTCTTTGGGTTCCTACCGACGAGTCATGGGCTGCTGATTTTCTTGGCCATGTCCAAGCCCGAGGAGGGTGCTGGGTAGCCTCAGGGACTAAGGAAGGCCAACGGAATTGAGGTGCCAGGTGCCAGAAATCCGACCCCACTGCCCGAGGCTGCTTGCACCCACTCACCACTGGCGACAGCCAATGCCTCACCCTGACACAAGCTCACAGCACGCCAGACTCCGTGCCTAAGGTAGGAGGTCTGGTCGCATCCCCACAAAGACCACTCAAGTAGGTATTCTTTTTTTTTTAATTGGATTCTTTTTTTTTTTTAATTTATTTATTTATTTATTTATTTATGGCTGTGTTGGGTCTTGGTTTCTGTGCGAGGGCTTTCTCTAGTTGCGGCAAGTGGGGGCCACTCTTCATCGCGGTGCGCGGGCCTCTCACCATCACGGCCTCTCTTGTTGCGGAGCACAGGCTCCAGACGCGCGGGCTCAGCAACTGTGGCTCACGGGCCTAGTCGCTCCGCGGCATGTGGGATCTTCCCAGACCAGGGTTCGAACCCGTGTCCCCTGCATTGGCAGGCAGATTCTCAACCACTGCGCCACCAGGGAAGCCCTCAAGTAGGTATTCTTATGCCCATATTGCAGATAGGGAAACTGAGGCTCAGCGAGGTGAAACAGCATGCCCAAGATTTCACTTCTACAAAGCGGGGGAGGCAGGATTTGAACCCATGTCTGTCTGGCTCCAGCATCTGCCCCTTTCATCACGCTTCTGCCTCCTCAACTTAATTCACCAAGAGTTATTCAGCAATGATGGCTGCCCAGTCACTATAGGGAACAGAATGAGGGCAAGCATGATCCCAATCCTAAAGGAACTTGCGACCTGCTGAAGGAGTAAGAGAATGAATGAATGAGCAAATGAATGAATTAACAAACGAACAAATGAAGAGTGAGACATGGCAGGAGGATGAACCAGTCTGAGGATGTGCTGTCGAGCTGGCACCACTGTGGGCACCAGAGGCTGCCACCAGCTGGGGACCTCTGAGAAGCCGCATAGAATGCATCTCTCACAAGTGTCAGCCCAAGACATGCAAAAGGGGGAGGTTTGCCCACCAGCTGCATCCCCCATCCCCATGGTCAAGGGTGGCCTTCACACTTCTAGGGTTGTGCATGAGTCAGATGGCCGAGAAGCCCAGAGCAGAAAGGGCAGACATGGGGGCAGCCAAAAGGAGGCACTGACAGGTCCCACTTGCATGCAGCTGGTTGAAAAAGTGAGTTGAGACAACGGGAGCCAGGACACAAGGGGAATCCGGTACAAGACAGTCCACGTGTACATGAAATTGGACTTTGGAAACACAAAGGCTGGGTGTTCTCTGCACTTGTTTTCACATCCTCTCTAGTAAATCTCCTCTCTCAGCATTGAAGGTGAGTGGACCTAGCACATGTAGATGCTCGACAAATAGATGGGGGGAAATGGATGGATGGGTGGGTGGGTGGATGGGCAGGTTGGTTGGTGGTTGGGTAGGTGGGTGGATAGATGCATGCATGGCCATGTGGATAAGTGGAGGGATGGGTAGATGGATGGATGGATGGATGGATGGGCATGTGGGTTGGTGGATGGGTAGGTGAGTGGATGGGTGCATGCACGGCCATGTGGATGCGTGGAGGGATGGATAGATGGATGAGTGGATGGATGGATAGATGGGTAGGTAGATGGATGGGTGGGTGGATGGATAGATGGGTGGGTGAGTGGATAGATAAATGGGTAGGTGGATGGGTGGATAAGCATGTGGGTGGGTGGGTGGGTAATGGGGTGGATGGGCGGATGGGCATGTGGGTTGGTGGATGGGTAGGTAGGTGGATGGGTGGATAGGCATGTGGGTGGGTAATGGGATGGATGGACGGACGGGTGGTAGAGCCCAGATCCCTTCTGCTGCTACTAGCCCACCCACTTCTTCACCGGGAATGGATCCAACAAACAAGATGGGATTCTGAGCCAGGTTGGAGCTGAAAAACCAGCCAGACACCCTGAGACAAGCCTTTGTGTCAGATGTATTGGGGAAGCTGGGAGGTGGGAGGTGGCCCCCAGCCAGGAGACACAAGCTGTCTCCTGTTGGCCTGGCAGGAGGCCTCCCAGCTCTGGAGCACACGAGCCAGGCTTTGAATCCTGGCTCCCTTCCTTCCAGGCTGGCTGAATGACCTTGGGCTGGTCACTCAACTTGGGGTCTTGGTTTCCTCACATATAAATAAGAATCAGAGGAACTCACACCCTCAGCTGTCTCTGTTGTGATAGTGTCACCCCAGGGGGAAATTGTCATAATTGATAAACCTGGAAGCTTATTCTCTGGGTGAAGAAACCGGACCTCAGAATGGAGAAAGTTCTCCGACGTCTCAGCCAGGGCTAAAACTTCCGATCACGGTGGTGGAACAGGGCAGTGGAATTTGGAGCCCTCTGCTGTGACCCCTGATATAACACAGACTAGGCCAAGATGTACGTGCAACGTTCAGGGAGACCCTAAAACCTACTCCAAGGTTTGGCTGGCCCTGTATTCTGAGAACACCTCCGGAGGTTGCCCATCTGTGGATGGAAGGTGGTTGAATCACCAGGGGGCACAACCCAGGGGCGTTCTCAGAAAATGGGGTGAGCCATGCACTCCCCAGTGGAATATGCCAAAGGGACATTGCAAGGGGAGCAAGGTACACCTCCCATCGAAGGAGGAAAGGAAGTAGTTGACTGGATGGTTGGTTGGTTGTTGGTTGGCTGGCTAGTTTGTCCGTCCATCAGTCACTTAGTGAATGACTAGCTTGTAGCCTGGTCCAGCTGGGAATGCTAAGTCCCTCTCTGAGGTCCCACCTCCAATATCTCCCTTTGGGTTCATCGTCCCTCAGGGCCAGACTGAGACACATCACTGCCCTGCTCTAACCTTCAAGAACCTCCAGTGTCCACAGGACAAAATCCAAGGGCCTTCCCTGGACATGCAAAGCTTCCTGCAAAGGAGCCCCCCAGCCCTAGTCCACCGCCACGTCAGCCCTGCTTCAGGGTTCCTGGCCTTGGCTCACACCGTCCTCTCCACCCAAGTGTCTTCTTTCTGTCTGCCACGCGTCTGAGTCCTGCTTACAGAACGAAACGCATCCATCACAAGTCACGTTTCCAGGAGTAGTTGAGGATGGCGAGGCCACCGAACTCCTGCCATTCCTACTAAAACGATAGCCGCATATTGACCTGTCCAGGCACTTTGTTCGCAGTTTTTTGTTTCTCAACTATACACATGTGCAGAAGACGGGAAAAAAGAAAGGACCAAGTGACGAGTGGTTATTACCCCTGAAGTCTGCCAGAATGGCTTCATCGACCCACCCGTTCCTTCATACCCAGGCGTTCAGTCATTCAGAGAATTCTTACTGCTTCCTGGGCAAACATGCTGATAGCAGGAAAGTCCATGGGCTCCCACCCCAGTGGCCCCACAGGTACAAGCACCCTTTGGAGTCACAAAACCAGACGATGGGACTTTGGCTCTGGCTCCCTTCCATCACTCCAGGGCCTGGGCAAGTCACCAGGGGCAGGGGCCACAAGCCGGAGCCAACCCAATGGTCAAGCTCTGTAGCCGTGATTATGCACCCGCCGCTCTGAGCCTGTTTCCCACTGGTGAAGGGGTAACAGCAGCCCGTGTCTCCCAGCAGTGATGGGAGGACAGACCTCCTCGGCTCAAAGAGGGAAACCTGCCAATTGAAAACAGCCACCTGCTCCTTCAAAAAGGATTCTTAGTCTCCTTGGCAATGGATGTTGTCTGAGTGTCCGGGGGCCACTACAGCAAATGGCCACAGACCTGCTGGCTTCAAACAAGAGAAACTGATTCTCTCACAGTTCTGGAGTCCAGAAGTCCAAAATCAAGGTGTTGGCAGGGCCGCGCTCCCTCCAAAGGCTCCAGGGGAGGGTCCTTCCTGCCTCTTTCAGCCTCTGGGGTCTCCAGGCGTCCCTGGCTGTGGCCGCACCCCTCCAGTCTCCGTCTCCGTCGTCCCATGGCCTCCTGTGTGTCATCTTCTCTGCTTCTGTCCTTTATAAGGACACTGATTGGATGTAGGACCCTTCCTCTTCCAGGAAGGTCACATCCTGAGATCCTTATTTTAACTACATCTGCAAAGACCCTATTTCCAAATAAGCTCTCATTCTGAGGGTCCAAGTATATATGAACTGGGGTGGACACGACTCCATCCAGCACAGACACTCAGGCAGGGATGGGCAAGTGGCCCCCTCTGTGTGTCACGGAGCCAGCGAGGGACCCCCGCTCTCCCACTGGGTGCCGAGGCCCCCTCCTGGCCCACCTAGACGGACGCCTCCAGCTTCGTGGCTCCCCGTGGCCTGTGCAATGCACATGCACCATGCCTGGCGCTGCCTTTTACCCTAGACGTTCCTCTAGGAAAGGAGCCAGACAGACTCAGAGCGAGGAGACAGGTGAAAGAGCCAGGCAGCGCCAGGTGGAAACCGCAGGATGGGGCGAGCGCTGGCCACACGCCCACCACCGAGTGCCAAGGGGAGTGGCGGCCGCTGCCAGGCATGGGGGTGGGAAATCAAGGCAGCATCACAGCATCGGGGAGCCTTGGGGCCAACCCTTAAGGAAGAGTGGGGTTCCTCCTGGTGGGTGAGGGTCACCCCAGGTGCAAAGCCGCATGCTCCGGGCTGGGATGGTGGATGCAGAGCACGCAGCAGGGAAAGGGCAGGAGAAGACAGGCTGCTGGGCAAAGGATGTGGGCTTGATCTTGGGAAGAGGCTCAGAGCCTCTCGCACCATCCCTCGGCTGGCCACGCTCTGGGCAGGGGATGGGGACGGCGCAGGGGGACCGTACCGGAGGCAGCGCCCGTGTGAGCCGGGCTGGTTGCCCTGTGCTCTCCAGTATCCAGCGGGGAGGTGAGGAGGGATAATCCCCTCGGGGGGGACCAGAGTGGCCTGCAGCCGGGATGCGGGTCCTCGAGCGCTGGGCAGAAGGTCACACATGCATCATCTCCTGGACACAGGCTCTGGCGCAGAGACACGGACCCCAGTCACACGCAGAGCCCCGCCATGACAAATATTTCCCCAGGAGACTTCCTCTGGGAGGGGGAGAGAGGCCCAAAGCTCCCTTTGTCTTAAAACATTAATGTCCAATTTTAAATTGGGTCGGGGGATGGAGGAGGAGAAAGGAGGAAGGCGGGGGTGGGGAGCCATCACTGGGCATCATTCATAAACCACACACTGGGCCCTTCATCGGGCCCCAAACTCACCCTTGTGGCTACGCAAAGATTTATTGAAGCCCCAGCATGGGCTCATTTATTTTCCTCCAAACCAATTTGAAAAGACCGTTTGCATCTGCCCTGGAGGAAAAAAAAACACACACACACACACAAAATGTGCTTATTTGGCAAACTTTGTTTGAAAAACCTGCTTGTCCCCAAAGAAGTGGCCACATGTTTGGCGAGGCCAGGGGCTGTGTCTGTGGGGCGGGGATGGTGGTGGTTCGGTTCCTCCCCATCATATGTTGGCCAGAGAAAGAGACAGAGAACTTGAACTCAGAAACCATTTCTTGCACCTGGGGACCCAGAAAGGCGGGGCCCTTTGCTCGGAGATCAAGGTCCCCTTGTAGCTCTCTCTAGCCTTGCTTGTCAGGGATGTCTGTGCCCAGACAGCTGCAAAATGCAAAGAAAGGTGTAAAGCCAAGTGGAGAAAAATGAACAATGAGCATTTCAAACATCAGCTAATTTTGAGGAAGGGGGGGTGAAAGTTCTATTTGTCCTCTCCAGAAAAAAAAGATGTCACCCATGAATAAACACTCACCTTTCTTCCTATCTACAATATACAAAGAGTTTTTATGAATCAATAAGAAAGAAAAACACAATAATAGAAAAACGGGCCAGAGACACAACTGGGTAATTCAGAAAAGGAAAGTATGGTCCATAAATACGGGTAACAAAGTGCTTAATGTTGCCAATAATCCAAGAGTTGCAACTTTAAGCACAGACAATTAACATCTTATTTTGCACCTACCAAACCGGCAAATATGCACAAGAAAGTAACAGCAAGTTAGTGAGATAGGGCAAGCAGAGGCACAGCTGGTGAAGCCTCCCTTGTCACTTTGGCCACACGCATCCCCAGCCCAGACGGGGGCGTGCTCTTTGACCCAGCAGCGCCACTTTTATGAATTCAAAGAAGTGCACAGAGGCTTGGCTCTGGGGGCCCAGGCACTGAGCCTTATCTGAGTGCCAGCAGAAGGAGGACGGCTCCTCCCTGCGGTCTCCAGGCACACGTCTGCCCCTCGGCACAGGCAGCCTGGACTTCCAGGAAGCTGTGGACGTGCGCCTCGCGGATGGAGCGTGCGCTCCTGGTCTGGGGGCCGCAGAGATCTGCGTTAGAAGCAGTGGGTGGCAGCCACGGGGAACAGACCACCCATCAGGACATGCCTTTAGAAGCAGAGAGCCCGGTCCTTGGGGGGGACCCGAGCAGAAATGTGTCCAGGCTTCCTTCAAACCCTGGGGCTGCTACTCAGAACAGGGCCCCTCCCCAAAGCAGACTTGTTCCCCCCACACCAGGGCTGATCCGCCCAGCTATCCCCGGAGCCCCCCACCCCTGGAACAATGAACTCAAATATCAGAACTGGAAGGTTGCATGGGGAACGCCCTGGTTGACAGATGGGGAAACTGAGGGCAGATGTTCTCCCAAGGTCGTCCCGGCTCAAACCAGAGCTGGAGCCTAAGAGCCCCAGACCCTCCCAGCGCTTCCCAAACTGGGTCACCAGAGGCCACGTGTGTCCCTGCTGTGAACGGGTGAGTCTCAGGCGATGGGCTCCTGCCACAGTGGGGCCCTACCCATCAGTATGAATGTCACTCAGGACCCCTCTCCTTTGTGTCAGCAAGTCCCCAGCACTGCTGGAGAGCTGGGGACATGCAGGGCAGCCAACAGGCTCCTGCCTGCGGAGAGAAGAGGTGGGAAACGGTGTCTGTGTCCAGGCCGGGGGAGCAGGATAAGGGTCTGTCCTGCTCCAGGAGGTCAGAGAGGCCTTCCCTGGGGAGGGGGTGTGGGGCTGCCTTTGAGGGTCAAGGGGGAAGCAGGTCACGGAGACGAGGGCAGAGCTTCCTGGGAAGCCACCTGTGAGCCAAACTCCAGGACCAGGCTCCCACTTTCAGGCGATGCCACCTGGCAGGCTTCCCTGCTCTCCTGCTAAGGGTCCCTGTGCCGACCACCCCGGGAGGAACATCCCTGGTCCTCGAATGGCCAACACTATTGCGTTCTTGCTCTGAGCTGGGCACTAGTGACACCTCAGAGCCTTTATCTTATAAGACTCTCATTAGACCCATTTTACAGAGGAGAAGACTGAGGCACAGAAAGGTAAAGAGGTTTTCAAGGGCCACCAGCTGGTAAGGGGGGGGAGTCAGGATGTGTCTGGTTCCAGAGGGTGTTCTTACCACCCCGACACCCCCTGCCTCGTGGTCCCTGCCCGCCCCCTGCCAGCCTGAGCCATGGTCTATGGACCATAGTTCCCAGGCTCAGACTGGCCTGGAGTGGGTGTGCACCTAGGCCCTTGATCTTCCCCATCACCTTGCTACATCCTTCCCATGCTCCCAGGCCCAGAGAAGGGGACCCCCTCCAGGAAGCCCATCTGGATGTCAGTCATCTGGGCCCCAAGGGTAGAGCAGGCTGAGGATCACCTGGGGCCTTGGGATGACTCGTGGGTGCCTCACCAACAGGCTTTTGACTTTTCCTGTTGAAGTAGTTGAGGAACTTGGCGACCCAGGGAGGGGTGGGGCGGCACAGCCGGGAGGTGGAGTACAGAAGAGTGAAGCAGCTAGGCTTGGGAACACAGTAGACATTTAATAATGGCTCAGTGATTGACTTGAGATATCATCCTGCCTAAAGACAGGGACACATTCGGGGTGTATGTGAATGCAGAGGCACCAGCTGACCGTCCCCATCAGGTAACCACGAAAGGTGCTCGCCCCCGACCCCTCCCTCGGAGGTCAGGGAGGAGCCCGGCCGAGGCCACAGGGTGGAGGTCAGATCCGAAGGCCAGGCTGTGGCCTCAGTCCAGGTGCTTGTACACAGAAGGCACTCAGTCCTTGCTTGTCATACGAACAAGTGTGCTGGCTGCAGCTACCCCGCCTCAGCAGAGGATGGCGGTCTGCTCACCTCTGAATCCCCATCCAGTGCCCAGTGCAGGGCCTGGACACAGTGGGCGCCAAAGCTACCCCTGACGGCTGAAGGGCCCCGCTCAGGAGCCTCTGCGCCCAGACCTGCAGCCACAGGTGAAAGGCCAGGGCCTCGTGTGTAGGAGAGGCCCGCCCCCTGCAGCACCATCCACCCAGACACAGGTCTGTGGAAGAGAGTAGTTATTCTAAAAAACAGCTCTGCCATCAACAGATGAACAAAATGTGGTCCAACCGTACAACATAGTAGTTTGGGATTGGCCAAAAGGTTCCTTCAGGTTTTCCATCAGATGTTATGGAAAAACCCGAATGAAGCTTTTGGCCAACCCAATATTAGGCCTTATAACGGAAGGAGATTCTGACATAGGCTACAACGAGGATGAACCTTGAGAACAGTGTGCTGAGTAAAATAAGCCAGTCACAAAAGGACAAATCCTGTACGAGTCCACTCAGAGGAGTCAAATTCATAGAGACAGAAAGTAGGACTCTGGGTGGCGGGGGCTGGGGGTAGGTACTTCTTAAGGGGTACAGAGTTTTTGTTGGAGACAATGAACATTTTGGGTCCAGATAGTGATGATGGTTACGTGATAGTGATGACGTTGTGAATGTATGCTCTGCCACTGAGTTGCACACTTACAAATGGTTCAAGTGATAAATATTACATCGTGTTCAATTTTACTACAATTAAAAAAAAACCAACTCTGACCTCAAATGGGCCTCCACCAGCTAGGAGCTGTGTGGCCACGGGCAAGTTACCGGCCCTCTCTGTTTTCTGTGTGTCTTGTGAGCATCCCCTAAGCTCCTCCCCTGCAGGGCTCCTGTTACCTGAGCAGGTGGGCACTAAGCGTCCACAAGTGGCGTCTAGTCTGATGACCTCGGTGGGCCTTCTCTGCTTCCAGGAAGCGTGGGGTGAACCATACCCCGATCTGGGCTCCCAGGGCAGAGGGGCAGTTCTGACCGCCCCTCTGGGGCCTGTCACTCTGTGCCTCTGGGCCTCAGTTTCCTTGACTGTCAAATGGGAAGCTTAGCATCTGTGCCATCAAGGTCACGGGAATGGCAAGAGGTACCGGCCTGCTGCCTTGGGTAAGAAGCTCCAAAACCAGGCCCAGGGCCTCCCTCAGGGTTACAGCTCCCCGCTGCCCAAAGGCAGGGACCTTTCCCAGCAGGTCGTGACCTCGCTCTTATCTGTCCGGCCCTCTACCTCCTCCCTCAGGCCAGCAGCTCCTTAAGGACAGGCAGCCTGTCTGACCCACCCCTCTCTCCTAGCTCCTGGCTTACACTTGGTGCTTAATAAATGCTTGTTGCATGAACAAATTCCTCTCTTAGTTCAGCCACCCTGACCCTGACTCAGAAACACTGTGAGGTTCAGGCAGAATCCCAGTGTCCCAGCAAAGCAGGTCCCCTCCCTTAACTGGACGGGGGGCCAGAAGGTGCAGAAAGGAAATGTTTCTTGTGCCCCCAAACCCCCACGATGGGCCAGAAGGAGAGGGCGCCCTGTGCTTGTGTCTCCAGATGCAGACGTGGTCGGTGCCCACTGTGCCTCACTTTCCCATTCTCCTCAGCACAGAGAAACGACGCTCCAAGAGAATGACCCCCCCAAAAGAAAAAAGAAGCAGAAGGTGGGCAGGGAGGGAGGGAGGGAAGAAAGAAGAAAGGAAGAAAGAGAGAGAGGAAAGAAGGAAGGAAGGAGGGGGAAGGAAAGAAAGGAAGAGAGAAAGAGAGAGGAAGGAAGGAAGGGAGGGAGGGAAGGGAAGAGAGAAAGAAAGAAAAAGAGAGAGGAAGGAAGGAAGGAAACAAAGAGAAAGAGAGAGAGAGAGAAAGAAAGAGAGAAAGAAAGAAAGAAGGAAGGAAAGAAAGAAAGCTAGGTAGGTGGGGAGGGAGGAAGAAGGAAAGAGGAAGAGAGAAAAAAAGAAAAAGGAAGGAAGGAAAGAAAGAGAGAAAGAGAAAGGGAGAGAGAGAAAGAAAGAAGAAAGAAAGGAAGGAAGGAAGGAAAGAGAGAAAGAGAAAGGGAGAGAGAGAAAGAAAGAAAGGGAGGGAGGAAGGAAGGAAGGAAGGGAAGAAAGGGAGAGAAAGAGAGAGTTAAAGAAACCAGAATGAACCCAGGGCCCTCCCATCAACATGTGTTTCCCTGTGTCATTAAAACACTTTGTCTTTACAACTCAGAAAATTAAAAAAACTACCAGACCCAGGCCGTCCACATCAGTATTCATGACATCTGTCTTTTCCTATAAAACGCTCTGAATGAAACCTCCCCAGTAGAAACGACTCTCCTCCCGGCCGGCTCTCTCCTTCCCCCCTTCAAAACAGATTGCGAGACAGATGATTGCATTGTCTGGCCGCATTTCCATCTGAAAACTCCCCTTCGTGTTGGCCACTGGGCGCCCCTATTAAGGCCCGGGCGCCACGGGGCCACGTGGGGTGGCAGAGCTGTGTCTCCCGCTCCCTGGGGCCTTTCCATCGGAAGAGGAAAAAGAACCGGGCAGACAAAGGTGCGGGATATAAATTAAGCCCCGGCTTTTTAAGTTCAAACTGAATTTTCTTTATTTTTCCACAGCTGTCAGAGGAACGGGGTAGAAATCCAGTAACGCATGTTTAATGTATTAAAAAAAGGAGGGGAAAAAAAAGCAAGGCGTCCACTCCGAATGTTCCGTCCGCCGACTTGCATTGGGGACATTATTTCGGGCCAGTGAGCTCTGAGCAAGTCAAGTGTGGAGACGTGGACCGCGGCCAGGGACCCCCCACCAGTGGCTGTCATATCTGCTGAAAGCCCACTTGTCATCGGCGGCGGGGACTGGGGGCCGAGGGGGACAAACGGCTCGCAGAGCAGGGGAGCCGCCACCAGATCACCAGCTTCTCCGGGGCCGGCTGGTTGGCGCTGGCCTGGCCCAGACAGCCTGCGGGGCACGGGGACCTGCCGCCAACCCTGGCCACGCTGCAGTCTGGCCATCCCTTCCGGGCCCTTTCTCAGGCCCATGGGGAGCCAGCCAACCCCTCTTGATCGTGGGTCTGATGAGACAGCAGTGCAGGCCTGGCTTACGAGCTGAAGGTCACAGGCTGCAGCTACAGATGAGGAAACTGCGCCAAGAGGGCCAGGGTTCTTGCCACTGTGCCACACAGGCCCGGGCTCTTCCTTCATGCCAGGGCACCCCGGCCAGCCGGTCCTCACCAAGCACCCAGCCCACTGGGCCCCAAATTTAGCCTCTTTCCTGGGGAAAAAAAACACCACCACTTCAATCATGTGTGTTCACCTCCACGGATGAACACACGGACTCAGGGATCAATCCCTGCCTCCCTACATCATGGTGTAGAAGAGGGGCTCTCTCCCGCCACGTCCCAGGCAATTTTCCCCACGCAGACTGGTGTCCCCCACCCACACGGTCAAATGATTCTACTAAGGAGAAGAGGCACCTGTCACATGCCAGCGCCGGGCACAGCGCAGAAAGCTTTGCCAGCATAAACCCACTGATGGGCGGTTTTATTATTACCCGTCTCAGATGTGGGAGCTGAGGCCTGGGAAGCTAAGTGACCACCCGTGCAGCTGGGTCTGGACTCTGAGGCCTGAGTCCCCGACCGTTTCCTCTGCTGCACCTTCGGCAAATTAGGCGAAACAATTTGCCCCCAACGTCTGTCTGCACCGTCGGAAGTCAATCAGTCCATCCACTGTCATCCCACCCCCACAGGGTCATTACAGTTCTAAATGAGCAAAGCAGAAGTCACTAGAAAATCATCGTGTGACCCAGGTGCAAAGCAGTGCTGTTCCCCCATGCTGACCCCGGAGCACCAAAGAGAAAAAGTCCGTGCACCCCCAGCTGGGCATCCCCGCCCGGGTTCTAACGCAGCCCTGCCCGCAGCCCCAGGACCCAGACAAGCCCTTTTCTCTGTGTCTCCGAGTCTGTGCAGAGGGGTCATTTCTAATGACCCTTCCTGCTCTAAAATTCTGTTTTCCTGTGATTCCAAACCCACTGGAACCCCCAAAGAAGCCACTTGCCGCTGCCTGGGGTCAGTTCCCATGGGATTTGGGGCCGTGGCTGGTTCTATCCAATTTCTATTATGAGTGAGGCATGGTGGCTTTCACCCTTGGGTTGGTCATCCCTCAAAATGCCCAGTGGTCTCAGCAAGGAGCTTGGGCCAGCAGCCAAAATGGGCAGAGGGCGTCTCAAAGAAAAACGAGGGTGACAAAGAGCCCTTCAAGGGAGCTCTGGCCTCATTCACAATTCCTGGTATAGGTGCCGACCCTGGGGCCACCCAGCCGTTAGGTGACCCTTGCAGCCAAGCCACATTCCTGGATCATGGAACCAGCAAGGGCGAGGAAGGAAACGGCCTTCTGGGGAGTGGATGTGAAAAAAGACACAGCTGTGAAGTCCCGCAGATTTGACTTTGAGTTTGGTCGGGTAACATGCCTTTCAGTGGCTCCATCTCTTTGTCTGTAAAGTCAGATAATGGTGCCTTTCCTGGTGGGTTCTTGTAAAGATCAGGTGAATAAATGTTTGTAAAAATCCCCAGCATCTATCGCAATCAATGATGCAGAACTATCACTACAAACATCTCTCTTATTCTACCCTTTCTAGTTACACCCACTGGTACCCGCCATCCACAATACCTGGCAAACACTATTCTGTTTTCCATCTCTGTGATTTTGTCATCCAGAATGGAATGGAAATGGAATCCTACAGTATGGGACCTTTTGAGATTGGTTTGATTCACTCAGACTACCACCTGTGAGAGCTGTCAGAGAGGGGCTGAATTGTGTCCCCCCGAGGTTCATGGGGTAGAGCCCTAAACCCCAGTACCTGATCATGGCTGTTTGGAGATTGGATCTTTCTTTTCTTTTTTTTTCCTTTTTTTTGGCCACGCCACACGGCTTGCGGAATCTTAGTTCCCCGACCAGGGATGGAACCCAGGCCCCCTGCCGTGGAAGCACGGAGTCCTAACCACTGGACCGCCAGGGAAGTCCTGAGATAGGGTTGTTCAGGAGGTGACTGAGTGAAAATGAGGCTGTTGGACGGGCCCTGGTCCAGTCTGACTTGTGTCCTTAGAAGAAGAGGAAATTTGGACCCACACAGAGATACCGGGGATGTGTGAGCACAGAGGGGCCATGTGGAGACAGCGAGAGTGTGGCCATCTGCAGGCCAAGGAGAGAGACCTCAGATGAAAACAACCCTGCCGACACCTTGATCTTGGACTTCCAGCCTCCAGAACTGGGAGAAGATGAATTTCTGTCCTCTGAGCCGCCCAGCCTATCGTTGCTTTACGGCAGCCCAAGCAGACGCATACACGATCAGTTCCAGTTGTGTATGTGGATGGTTTATTCCTTTTTACTGCTGAGTAGTATTTCACAGCATGGATTATCACATTCTGTTTATTCACCTGTTGAGGAATATTTCGGCTATTTCCAGTTTGGGGCCTTTACAAACAAAGCTGCTATGAATAATCACGGGGAAAAATACCGCAGCACAGCGCATACACACATGCACGCACTGGCACACCGTTGCTGCACCTCCCACGGATGGAGGACCCGTTGATGTGCTCCTGGGCTGCTTTCAGCGTATGCTGCGGTTCCTCTCCACAATAGCTGGAAGCAGAAATTAGCTGGAAGAGAAAGAACACTGCAGGCTTGCCCCTCATCCACCTAAGCTGACATTCCTCCGGAAAATTCTGCCTGTGCCCCAACTCAGGAAAGAATGTCAGGTCGGAGCCGGGCATTTCCTACAGCGGGTCTGGTTGTAAAAATCGGACACTCAGAATCCTGGTGCTGTTCAAGGCCAGTTCATTGCTTTTCTGAATGACATTTGTAGAGGCCAAGTCCAGGGCCGGGCAGGGGCTGTCGGGATGAATGGGGCCAAATCGGCTCCTTGGGTCCTCCCCAGAGAACAAGAGGGCCCCCAGCCCCAAGCCTCTGCCACTGCCGAGCTGGGAGACCCCCGGGAGGGCCCCCGTGCCCCGAACAATAGCAGCACCTGCCAGGCCCTGCTCTCTCTGGGGAGTCCCCGGCCCGTGCCAGAGGCCGGGCGCCTGGCATGAGACCCATTGTTTGCCTCCCGCCCTTCAGGGTCTCGTCCATGGAGTAACAGGGCAGCCCCAGAGGTCACCTCCGGGGCGCTCACGGGGGGCTCCTGGGCATCTGTCTCAGGCCGTGGGCAGCAGGAGAGGGGCTGGCCCCGGCCTATTGTTTGGGGCCAAGCGGCCCAGCGGCCCATGCAACAGGACAGGGGCCCATTGTCCCAAGGCAATCTGCCACACTCCCTCCTCCCCATTTCTCCAAGAAAAGGGGGGAGACTGCCCAGCACAGCCAAGAATCCTCAGTGAGACGTAACACCAGTGCCCAAGCTGCCCGGGCAGGTGGCAGCCCTTGGTCCCTCTCACGCCGCGTTCATTTTTAGATTTGAATACTAACATCCAAGACTCCTAGCCCTTCACAGGCTTGTGGACGGTGTTCCAGCTTGCGAGCGGGCATTGCTAACCATAAATAGGTTGGGACAGAACCACTGCGAAGTTTCGCCTACTTATTCCCACATGACATGATGTGACGTCTCCACCGCCCGGCTCCAGATGACTTCTCTTGCCAGGTGGAAAGGCTCCTGGATGGGAGCAGCAAAGGTTCTTTCCTTGTAAGTCTTGAAAATTCCTTTGCAGACAATAAACAAACAAACCGACCAACTTTCATCTTTTTCACAAATACTGCTAACAAGGAGATTAGCCAATCAAGTGTATTCTCAAATGATATCAAGCCAGACCGTCCTGGGCCAAGGATTAAGGCTTCTGGCCACAGACCCAGTCTGGTGTTTCAAAACCATCCAGAAAGTCTGCCAGCAAGAAAAGCCAAAGTGGGCTATTTCTATTTGCATCCTGATGGACCTCCACGGCCTGCATCATCACAGGCAAGTGGAACAGACAAAAGGCCAGCTGTACCTGGACACTTGTATTCCTCCTGATCTGGAATGAGTATAGCTTAATTAAACACAGCAAGCAGAGAGAAACAAGGGAAAATCTGCACTCCTGGAATATTAAGAACCAAAAGGCAACTCTTCACCTGGAGGTTTACGTAGTGATTACAGGTCAAGCCCTAAGAACTAGAGGGATGAAGGGACGCAGAGATGGAGAGATGGAGGGATGCAGGGGTGGAGGGATGCTAGGGTAGAGGAATGCAGGGATGGAGGGATGCAGGGACGGAGAGATACAGGGATGGAGGGATGCAGGGACGGAGAGATACAGGGATGGAGGGATGCAGGGACAGAGGGCTACAGGGATGGAGGGATGCAGGGATGGAGGGATGCAGGGATGGATGGAAAGCATGCTAAGCTCATACATCACTCATTTGTTCCCCCTCCTTTGAGGAACATCCAAATAAAGGCTAGTCCCATCGGAAGCTCAGCTGCAGAAAGGGCCCACTGCACGCAGCTGGCCATGGTGGTGACCTACTTCCCTGATGGCCTCATTCTACCCAGGTCCCTTGTGTACAAGAACCCTCCTGCAATCACGCTGTACTTGGTGCTCCCACCCACATCATCTAGAAAACTCTGCTGCTTGTCCACGCCAGGGGTGCCCCCTCCCTTCCTTGCCAGTGGAGCTCCAATTTTGTCCAGGTGTTTGTTGCTCTGTGTCTCAGGGGCCCCTCCGCAGCCTAGAGGCTGTTAGTCTTAATCCTGCTGTGGCATTAGCCCCGGGCATGTGACACAACCCTGACCCGTGAGACACAGGGAAGGCAGCTGAGGTTGGGGAGTGCTCCTGGAAGTTTCCTCACTTACAAAGGAAAATGGGGAGGTGCCCCTTCCCCGCTTTGGACGTTGTAATGTAGGGGCATCATGCTAGAAGAGGCTGCCACCATCTTGCATCCGGAGGAGGCAATCAGGTCCCACACCTCGTGGAGCTCTTGGGTTAACTGACCCTGGGGCCATCTTCCTCCAGACCTCCAGACCACAGGCCAGGTCTCTGATACCTGCGGCCATGAGCTGCCCACCTTAGTGCTGACTGGGAAGAGCTCCTGGACCTGCCTCGCTCTGCTCAAGTGTCCCCATGGGTCAGCCCCACTCTGCCTCCCCTGAAGCCACCCAGTCTACAAGGTGCAAACAACGTCCCTGTGAATATGGCTGGACTGTGAAGGCATAATGCAGAGTGAAAGAAGCCAGACTCCAAAGACAGCATATTGCGTGATGCTTTTGACATGACATTCTGGAAAAGGCAAAATGAAGGAGACAGAAAACAGATCTGTGGTAGCGGGGCCTGGGGTGGGCAGGAATTTTCAGGGGTGATGGAAATACTCTGTATCTTGATTAGGATGATGGTTCGAGGACTCCACACATCTGTCAAAATGCATCCAACTGTACACCAGGAAAGAATGAATTGCACTGTATGTAAATTACACCTCCATTAACCTGACTTCAGAACAAAAGAGGGTAAGGGCCCCCCTTCGCCTGGTCGGGGCTCTGGGGCCTGACGGGAGCACTTCCAGGAAGAATGAGGTCCTCCCCACTCACGGAGGAGTAGTAACCCTGAGGTCAGCAAACTGGTTTTGATCAATGAATCTCTTCCTTAAAATGAACTTATTCGCAAAAACCCAAAGTATAAAGGAGAGCAAAAATGCCTTCTCCTCCAACAGAAGGTGCTCCCAAGAATCGTGGAATGCTAGCACCAGGCTGAGAGACGTTCCATGCAGCCCTGCCTGCCGGAAGAGGTGAACCTGCGTGCCTGGGAACCACTCAGCCAGACGCAGGAAGGGGACTACACTGGGGGACCCTGCCAGTAGGGACCACGGTGAGACAGGGAGGCACACCACCGAGCTGCGAGCATCATGCCATGAACGGACAGCCCTGTGCCCATCAGCAGACTCCCAGCCACGGTCCAGACACGTGGCCAAGCACGCAGCCTTCCGACTTAGATGCCATGCCTCCCGCCCCTGCTGGGTAACACTGGGCGGGTCACTCTGCCATTCTGCGCCCAGGTTCCCTCAAGTGTGAAATGGCAATGGCACCTCCCTTGCTGGGCTTCTGTGACCGATCAATGAGAAGATGCATGTAACAAACCCAGCAGGCATCTAACTGACCATCCAGCGGCGTGGCGGTGGGGGGGGGGGGGTGAGCAAGGGGCCACGTGGGCGCCCCTCCCCCTCAGTCCAGCGGTTTCATCTGGTTTGTATCGAGGGGTCTACATGTGATTGGGTGTGAAAGAAGAACTCTGATGCTCAATGAAGTTTGAAAGCCCTGGTCCCCAAGGCCCTCCCATCGTTGGCCTGGGACTCTGACCGCCACTTGCCTCGGGCCTGGAAACAAGCCTAATGCTCTCCAGGCGTGCGGAATCAAAGCCCCTCTGTCGAGCACACATTTTCCAGCATTTGGAGGGTCTGGGAGGTCCTGGGAGGTGGCAAGGATGGAGGTTATAATTGGGCCTCCCCTGGGCCAACACCACCTCTTGAGAAGGGGCCACTCAGCGAGGGTTCAATTTCCCAACACAGGGAGGGCATGTGTTTAATTAAGATCCATAAAATCGTAGCCGGCAAAACGAGAGAACTATTTCATCTTTCACCGTCAATACGGGTGTGTGTCTTACCTGGAAAAAGTGGTTTATGCAGAAAGAATTTCCCAAATGGGTTCCATATGCCTCTTTCCCCCAAGCGGGGCCTTCTGCGGGAAAGGGGGCTGGGGCAGGGGGCTGGGACCGAGCCCCCTCCTCCTAGACGCTCGGCCTCAGCGCACACCCTCCGCCGGCTGCCGCTGTTTAAACAGAAGACGTCATGGCCAATGATATACGGTAGATTCCAAAGATTGTTTCATCCAGGGGAAATTGCTCCTGGAGCCAGCTCGTCTCAGGTAGGCCACGGAGAACTGCTGTGATGTGAACCGGCCGACCCTCCCCAGGGCCCTGACCCACAGACGCCCCTCGTGCTTTCCATTTATTGCCAATCACTCCGTGGCGGGTCCAGGCCGTGAGCACAGGCCCAAGATGCTTGGGATCCCAGAGATGAAAGGGGCCGAGCGAGTGTCTGGCTGCATCCCCTGCCCCCCGACAGGTAGAGATGGGACCACTGAGTCCCAGAGAGGGGACAACAGCTAATCCAAGACCACAGATCTAGTAAGCCACAAAGAATGTCAGAGATGCAGTTTCCCAGCTGAGGGCCAAAACGGGCCAGAAAGGGCATAGAGGGGAAAAAAGGACGGGGGGCTGTCCTTAACACCTACCCCTCCCACTGCACCCAAATGTCACCTCCTCCAAGGGGCCTGCTGGGGTACCCCACCCATCACATGGCTCTCTAGCTTGTCCCTTCGACACGATTTTATATATTTATCAGTTTACTCGAATATATATTTCTATTTACGTATTTATCAGTTCACAGGCTGTACCCTTGTCAGGATGGATTCCCGGGAGAGAAGGGGCCACGTTTGTCTTGTTCACTGTGGTATCCCTGTGCCTAGGACAGACCTTAGAATATAACAAGTGCTCAGTTCATCACCACCACCATCATCATTACCATCATCATCATCGTCACCATCATTACCACCAACACCACCGTCACGACCATCAACATCGTTACCACCGTCATCATTACCATCATCATCATCACCACCATCATCATCAATCATCACCACCACCATCATCATCATCATCACCATCACCACCATCATCATCATCACCAGCATCACCATCACCACCATCATCATCATTATCACCATCATCTCCACCACCACCATCATCATCACCATCATTACTTCCAACACCATCATTACCACCATCACTATCACCATCATAATACCAGCAACAGTTAACCCACATTGAGCACCAACCAGGCACTGTTCCAGGTGGTTTATGTGGATTAACCCATTGCACAGCTTCCCCAAGCCCTATGAAATAGGACTGTTACCGTCCCATTTCACAGGTGAGAACACTGAGACACAGGACTTTAGAAACTTGCCGAGAGTCAGACAGCTCACAAAGGTCAAAGCTGGGGTGGCCCTGAATTGATGGAAACAGCCCCTGGGCTGATGGACCAGCCTCTCTGCATGGCATGGGGGCAGCCCTCTGTCGTGGTACTCCATTTCATCTTTCGGTGTGCAATAAAGCAGCTATGGTTCTACAGAGGAAGAAAGCAAGGCTGGTAAAGGTCTGGCCCACAGTCACCAAATTGCATGAGCTCTTAACCACACAACCCTGGTGACGAGATCCCAGCCACTGTGGTCTTAGGGGAGAGTAGTCAGCTGACCACTCGGGCTTGGGGCCTGGACCTGCTGACCAGCTGCCTCTGGCTGCCCCTCTGCACCCTAGTCCTTCCTTTGTCCTCACTCTCCACGTTCTGTGATCTAACTCCAGCCCTGATGGACCCGATTTCTCTCTGAAGGGAGAAGCCCCACCTGCTTGGCAAATAAACTGCAGGGCCTCTAGGAGTAAGCTTCCCCCATCAGCCACCCGTTCCTTCATTCACTCGACATTGCACTGTTTACATCCTGTAGACTCAGGAATCATCCAGCAGGGCCAAAACATTGGGAGGAATTCTGGCTGACATCCTTAAAGAGACTCTGACTTCAGAATTTGAGGGAGAGGAGGGAAGGCAAGCACTCAGTGTGGTCTTCACAGAGAGAACCTCAGTTAATATCTGAAGACCTGAACTAGACTGAACTGCATTTTCTCTCCACCCCTGAACTGCCTCCGTTTCCCCATCTGTACAAAGTGGTCCATTTCTACCATCACATAGCACCCACACCCCTCACCCCAGGGACTGGGGTCTGCAGTGCATGCCTTCAGATTGATGCTTTTAATTCTCAAATGGTCCCAAGAACCCCTTCAAGTATTTGAAACAGAAATACACGGTGAAGGTGTGTGGCGAGGTTTTAAAAACTGGTCCAGGGTTTCCCTGGTGGCGCAGTGGTTAAGAATCTGCCTGCCAATGCAGGGGACACAGGTTCCAGCCCTGGTTCAGGAAGATCCCACATGCCGTGGAGCAACTAAGCCCGGGCTCCACAATTACTGAGCCTGCGCTCTAGAGCCCGTGAGCCACAACTACTGAGCCCGCGTGCCACAACTTCTGAAGCCCACACGCCTAGAGCCCGCGCTCCACAGCGGGAGAGGCCACCGCAGTGAGAAGCCCATGCACCACAACGAAGAGTAGCCCCTGCTCGCCACAACCAGAGAAAAGCCCGCGTGCAGCAACGAAGACCTGATGCAGCCAAAAATAAAATAAATGAAATAAAATAAATAAATTTATTTTTTAAAATAACAAAAAAAACTGGTCCACTCTGGTGCCTTTCTTCAGGATTTCTGGGCAGACCGCCAGCTTCTCTTTCCAATTAAACGCCCCATTTGGCCAGCTGGTGGGCCCCTGAGCTGGAAGGGAGAGATGCCTGCTACTGCTGCTGTCTGGATGTAATTTGGGGGACAGGAGATTTCATAAGCCGGGGGAGGGGATACATCTGAGATGTGATCACAGCAGAAGCATCCCCTCACCAGTTGCCCGGAAAGGAAGAGAATCCATATGTCCCAGCCCCCAGCGCGGGGTCTCGGGGAAGGACACACTCCACGAATAACTGGGGCTGGGGGCTGGGGGAGGACTGAGAAGGGTCGATGACAGCATCACCCCAGGAGGGGCAAGGAGAGCAGGGACCCTCCAGCTCCAAGGCACCTCTCCAAGAGCTGCTTTATGTGATGCTGGGAACAAGACTTCAGGAGTGGAAATTACAACGCCACCATCAGAACAAATAGTACCACGAAGGGCTCACTGCACGCAGAACTCTCCCTGAATGCTTTACGTGGATGCACAAGGACCTGAGGCAGAGGCGCTGCGATGCAGATGGGGAAACTGAGGTTCAGGAAATTGAACGAACAGACAAGGTCAAAGGCTGGCAGGTGGGGAGGCTGGATCTGAACGGGAACTAGAAGCGCTCCAGGCCTTCATCAGCACTGGACCCCACGGCCTCTACCTGGATGAAGAGTCCAAGACAGCATACAGGCAGCCAGCCGGCCAGGAAGTGCCCCGGGCAGGCCAGGGAAGAAGGCCGTGGAGTGCGTGTGCGCACACACACGTGTGCAAGTGCGTGTGGACATTTGCACATGCATGTACAAGTTGGGAAGAGCCTTCAAAGAAAAACCATAATGAAATGACTGTGAGCAAAGCCAGGTGTCCAGAAAGGAAGTAGAAGGAAGATGAAAGGCAGGAGCGCCCCCAGCCCTACCACCTCCGGAAGTTTCCACGGGGTGGGAGGCCTCCTGATGGCTCCCATTTGTGGAGGCCGGACCGCTGGAGCCACCGCGACGCTGGGCCCGCGTGGCCGAGGGGACACGCTGAGTGGGGGACTAGTGACCTGAAGGCGGCTATCTCAGCCCGCGATCTGATCACCAGATGGGCCCTCTCTCGCTCGCTAAAAAACAGGAAATCCATATGAAAAGCAAGACAAATGGCCATCCCTGCCTTCTTCCCATCTGCCGTGATATGTGAACACGGCGGCTGTCAGCAGCGGCCACTGATTGATTCTGGGTATTTGTAGCTGGGGGTCTGTTATCAGCTGTGCTATCAAAGGCTTCTCTGGGCTGGGCTGACCCCACCAGCCATTTCAATATGCCACTCCTCTGAGACCTAAGTCTTTAATGCAAGGTGACAGCAATACTATTTCATGTCAGGCCCAAAGAGACCACTTCCTGTTTTGCTAAGGACTTGTGCCTGATTTCAAGGCAAAGTAAAGATAAATCAGAAATGTCACACACACACCCCCACCCCAGACACAGGCCAAGGGTGCTGCAGGCTTCACTCTCTGCTTGGTATTTCACCTCCGAGGCCGCACCTCAGATCAGAAAGCTGTTGGGACAGCTGGCCCATCAGTACCCGGAAGACCGCACAGCGTTGAGAAGCAGGATGCCCGTTCTTGTCCCAGTTTGCCACTAAAGCGCTGTGTGACATTGGCTAAGTCACTTGGCCTCTCCGTTTCCCATGTTCTTCAGCTGCGCCACCAGTTCTTCTGTGCTATGATTTAAAAGTTAAATCTCTTCAGCCTGGTCTTCCAAACCCCCAACAATGCTCTATCTTCTTCTCCTTTGCCCCACACTCCCACTGTCCTGAGCACCTTGCTGGTCTCAGAACCAGGCCCACAGCACGGCCAGCAGCCAGCCCCTTGCAGTGCTGTTTCTCCATCCACAACGCCGCCCCCTACCGCATTTGCTGAGGGATGACCACTGGCCAGGTCCTGCCTCGCCGTGCACCCCCATTTTACAGACGGGAGGGCTGTGGCTCAGGAGAATTGAGTGAGAGACTGGTGGTGTCAACGATCAGGTTCAGGCTCTGCTCAGTGGCAGACACTGAGACCCTCCTGAGGGAGTGGGAGAGACCCCAGAGACAGAGGTGTGGCCATGACAGCATCTCACCCCTGGACAGCCAGGCAGAGCACAGTGGAGCACCACGGAGGAGCCCTCTGCACCCCTGGACATCACAGAGGAGGTCCCAACCTGCAGGGAACGGCAGGGGCCATTTCCAGGTGGAAACAGGAGATAACGTGAGCCTGGGAGTCAGCCCCTGTGTGGCCACCACCCAGGAACCAGCCCCCTCCCCCTGACGCCCTGGTCTCCAGGTGCCCCCACCAACCCCTCCACCCCTAACACCCTCCTGCCCCCACCCCGGGGCGTCATTGTGTGGCTAAGAGCATCGTTCACCTCTTTCTTCGCAGATGAAGAAACTGAACCTCAGAAAGGCATTGACACCTTCCCAATGGCACATGGCTGGTCAGGGTTGAGACTCAGCTGAGAACCCAATTCCAAGCCATCTGTGTCCACTGGGAGGGACCCTGGACACCCCCAACCCAACCAGAGTACCCCAATTTTTGTTTGTTTTGTGTTTTCTATAAAATATAGACTCCATTCAATGACCATCAATTTAAATTATTATTTTTGTTTACATCTGCAATGACTGTAAATTTACAAGCTTGCAAACTTACGGTAGTAACAACGAAGGTTCTCATATTGGGTTTGCTGGGTACCTCCTACAAAGGCCAGGAGAATACTCACCTTCTCGGCTCCAGCCGCCACCTCAAAGCCCGTGGAAGGGCTGGGGGTTACACAGGTTACCCACAGATATGCACTCCCCTTGACCACACCCCATCCATCCACAAGCATTTAATGAGCACCTACTACGTGCCAGGCGCTAAGCAGGATGGGGACGGCCTTCCCACATACCTCCCCGCACCCAGCCCGTGCTGCGAGCCTCACCACCTCCCGAGACGCCTCTGACATCCAGCATCAAGTCCAGCAGCGGCTGGGTCACTGAATCCTCAGGCAAGACCAGAGGGCAGCCTCTGGCCGCAGTAGTGGGCAGCTACCGTCACCGGCCTGTTGCCTTCTTTCCACCTGCCCAGGGCTCGGGGACTTGGAGTCCCAGAGAGGATGTCCCTGGTGGGGTTTGGGCCCATGGAGCCTTGTCTCCTGACTCTTGAGCTCTGTACCACACCCCCCAACCCAAGCTTGGAGGCCTGCTTCCATTCCTGCACGAAAGAGGACGGGACCACAGAGCGCTGAAGCTGGCCAGCGCCACCAAGCTTCGTCACACGCCCTTCACTGCTCAGTACTCTCCAAGTGCTAACTCACAGCCTCCATAAGGCAGATACTACAGTCTCCACTTTACAGATGGGAGCACTGAGGCACAGAGAGGTTGAGTCATCAAGATTACCCAAATCATGGGTGCTGGGGCCAGGATTCAAACCCGGGCGGTGGGCTCCTGTAGTCTGGCGCTGCTTGTCAACAGTGTCTCGTGGGGGAAGACACCAGCTCTCCCCGAGGGAGGCAAATAAAGCAAGAGAGAGAATCCAGAGGGTTGGACCGGTTCGTCCACTGCCAAGATGGCGTTGCCCCACCAGCCCCCAGGGGCTTTGCCCCCGTAAGTCCTGCCTTTCCCTCCAGGCCCCGTCCCGCGCCAGCCCTTTGCGTCATGGGAAAGAGGGGCTTGAGAGCTGCTAGAGAAATGCTCTGTCCTGATGGGGCCACGCTCCCGGGGCCTTCTCTGGACAGTCCTCTCTGAAGGGGTTATTTTGCTGATGGTGACGATGACGCTATTAGATGACTACCACTTGGGTCCTGGACCCCAGGTCCACTCGTCCACACAAGAGAGTTCTCCTTCAACGTCCCTCACCTCCTTGTGTTAACAGCGTCTTCCCGCGACCGGGCGGTTTCCAAGAGCTCACAGACTCCGCATTAGCTTCCTGCTGCTGCTGCTGTAACAAATTGCTACATAAAGTAACACCCATTTATTATCTTACAGTTCCAAAAGCCGGGAGTCTGCCGTCCACAGGGCTGGTCCTTCCAGAGGCTCCGGGGGGGGGGAATCTGTCTCCTTGTTTCCAGCTCCTGGAGGTGCCCACTTGCCTCCATCAGCCCCAGCTCCTTCTTCCCAAGCCCTTCCTCCGACCTGAGAGCCGGTACCCACCCCCACCCCCCACCCCCAGGGCTGCTCCGGGGCTTCCCTCCCAGAGCCACCATCTCCATGCTGGTGACCCCCGTGCCCTCCCCAACCTTGGCTCCTCCCCAGGGCACACTGCCCACCCAACTGCCTTGTCAGCTGGCGGGGGCTTCGTGGGGCGGGGGGTGGAGTGGGCAGGGGGAGAGCATAGCAACTGACCGCAGACCTAAGAGAGTGGAAATTTATTCTCTCACCATCTGGAGAGCAGCGTCTGAGATCAACGTGTGGGCGGGGCCGTAGGGGAGGCTCTTCCTGCCTCTTCCAGCTTCTGGGGCTCCAGGTGCCCCTGGCTTGCGGCCATGTCACCAATGTCTGCTTCCGTCAACACGTGGCCTTCTCCCCTCTAATGTGATCTCTCCTCTTCTGATAAGAACGCTTGCTGCTGGATTTAGGGCCCAGGGTGATCGCATCTCAAGATCCTTCACTTGATTACACCTGCAAAGACCCTTTTTTTCCAAATCAGGTCACATTCCCAGGTACTCGGACATATCTTTTGCAGGGACCCCAATTCAACGGCAGCCTGGGACTTTCCCTCCGAGAGTTCTGAACCATTTATGATCATGAGTGAGCTCTGCGGACAAAGCACTGAAACGTTGCCGTCACCCCTGACGAAGCTGATTTCAGATCACTTGGCACACAGATCCGAGGGAAAGTGGCTGCTTCATACTAACCCCCAGATCTGTACAGGCCTACCCACTCTGTGAGGGTCACACCGGCAAACACACAGGGCGACCACCACCCAGCACGTGGTAGGTAATTAGCAGAAGGCATGCCCCACCCCCGTGACAGATCCCAGAGCGGGGCTGGCACCTGCCCGCAGCTCTCCCCCTGTTAGCTCATCCCTGGGGAGGAGTAGTGAGGAACCCACAGAGGCCTAACAGGTGTCCCTAACAGGTGTCCCTTCACCCAGACATTTCCTCCTACCCGCGAATTCCGTCTGTCCCGGTAATCACCACTTATTATCTCCCGTGGCTCCTGGGGGTCAGGGATTCAGATGGGCACAGTGGGGACAGTTTGCCTGTGCTCCTCTTCACCTGGGGCCTCAGCTAGGCGGCAGAAGGCTGGGGGTGGAGGCTGGTGTTGGCTGGGGCCTGGGGGGGCAGTCTTCGGCCAGAGGCGCACGTGGCCTCTCTGCTACGTGGGCTTCCTCACAACATGGAGGACAGAGCCCCGCGTGAGCCCAAGAGGGAGAGCCGAGCAGAAGCCAAGTTGCCTTTTTCAACCCAGGCTGGGGAGTGACACGGCCTCCCTTTGGCCGCATGCCCCATGGGAGTTACACAGATCTGCCCGAGTTCTCTGCCCAGGGAGGGAACAAGCCCCCTCCCCTCACACTGTAAGAAGAGCAGGTGGGATGGGTGTCACCCTCTTTGGGAAGTGCCACCTTCCCTAGCGTCTCAGACTGAAGCTGGCGCGGGCAGAACGCCTGGGTTTTTCCCCTAACCCGGTCTCCTCTTTCTCATCCCCACGGTACTGCAGGGCAGAAGCCTCACACTGTCCAGCGGGTGGCAGGCCACGCAGGTGGGACCCTGGGAGGGAGCTGGGTTCTCCCCGTAGGAAGCCGCCCCGACCCCAGGGACCCGGGCAAGCCGGCAGGCGCTACAGGTCCTGCAGACGGGAGCCAGCAAGGCAACAATCGTCTCCGCCCGACTGTCTCATCCCCCAAAGGGCTCTGATAAATGGAGAGATAGGACCACTAATTCTTGGGCACCGCCGGGGAAGGACGCCCTGTCACTGCGAAAATGGGCCCAGATTCCTTATCATGCGGCCACTCCGCAAATCACCAAAGACAAGCTGACGTCACCCCCTCGGAGGGGCTTCAGAGGGGCTGCTAATCCTAATGGATTTGCCCAAGTGGAGATAAAGAACCTTCTTATTCCTCCTGTACTGGAGTAATTCATTTTACAAATAGATTCAAGGAAAGTGGTTGAGGCAGGGTGTGGAGCTCACTGGTCAGCCGCACAAAGCACCCAGCCTTCCCGGGAGACCACGTTCTGGAACAGTCCCCACAGGGGCGCTGACAGCGCCATTCCGGGGAGGCCATGGTCAGGTCCAGCTGGTGAGCCCCTCCTACCTGGTCCAGACACATTCTTTGTGGAGCCCTGTGCAAAATGAAAATAGTGAGCCCTTTTTCAAAATTATGGAGAATTTCACAACAGTGACAGAGCATTAAGCCAAGCGTGGGGCCCCCCCAGGAGCATGGCCCTGTGCTGTGCACAGACTGCACAGGTCACAGTCACTTCGAGGGCATAGAAGAGACTAGAGCCATTAGTAGCCCTGCCTGGGCCGGAAGGTCAGAATGGATGCTGGTGGCCCCAGAGCTCCACTTCCAAGGGCCAGAGTTAGCCTATCAAAACCCAGCTCTCCCTGCCTCTGAGCTGTGCCGCCTTATGTGTATCACTTGACCACTCTGAGCCTCGATTTCCTCACCTGTGAGATGGGGTGATAATTGTATCACCTTCCGGCACAGCCGTGAGGCTGAAACGTGACCCCATAGAAGGCCCATAGGAGGGGATTAATAAATGGTGCCCGTTCCTACTGATGGAGATGTTCGCCTCCTTGGTGACAAACCAGGGAGAACACCGTAGCCCTGGGCTGCAGACAGGGGCTCTGGGGCCAGAGCCCTGGGTTCAAATCCCACTTCTACCGTGTAGTGGCTGAGAAGCTCTGGCAAGTGACTTCATGGGGTCCTGCCTCAAATTCCTCACCTGTAACCTGAGGTGCCCATCATCCCGCCCAGCAGGTTGTTATGGGAACTAAGTGAGGGAGGCATGTGAGGGGTTGACCTGTTTGAGGTGGATAAAGAGGGCAGAGGAGGACGGCGTCCAGTCACGGAGAGGGCCACCCCACCCCGTGGGAGGAAGTGGGACATCCTGGGTGGAGCCAAACCCCCCCCCCCCCCAGTAAAGAAGAAACCTTGGGTGGGGGGAGCTGAGGAGGAAGGAGTGAGGCCAGATGCCAAGGTGCCTGGAGGTTAAACAATCAAGGAAAGGGGAGTGATCTTTAAGAAAATGAATACAAAATTGCAAATACAAAACTAGATACATGTGAATGTTGATTAGAATGAGGAAAGAAACAGCAATTCAAAAGTTACAAAGCTCACAAAGATCTCAAACTCCAGGAAACACAGAAAAGTATCAATGTTCTTATTTCTGAACTGACCCATCTCTGTTAACACCATTTTTCTATATTTTGGGTTGTATACTGTTTTATCACCTCTCAATATGACAATACTTTTGTGATTATATGATTTTTTCTATAAAGAGACTAGAAAGATAGCTCCATCTTTTTCTGACATGGGGAAATGAAATTTGTTTATCATTGATGGATAAGCACAGTTTTGTTTTTTTTTAAGATTTTGACTATCAGAGTTTTAGTTTCTACTGTGATATAAGAAGAGGGATTTTGCTATTTTGATATTTTGTCAGCCTGCTTCCTTTTGGTTTATATTTTAGGTTTCCACTAGGATACTCCTTCTCATCATGTTTATTTTTGAAACCATCAATAACTCTAAAAAATACAGAAATGGTGTGGAATTGACAAATACAGAAGCAATTCAAATGAATTTTTTTCTTCATGTCTTTTTTTATTGTGATAAAATACACGTAACATAAAATCTACCATCTTAACCACTTGTAAGTGTACAGTTCAGTGGGATTAAATCCATTCACTTCATACAACCATCACCACCATCCATCCCCATAATTCTCTGTATCTTGTAAAACTGAAACTCTGTACCTGTTAAACACTAGTTCCCCATTCTCCTCCCCCCAGACCCTGGCACCCACTTTTCTACTTTCTGTCACTGTGAATTTCCTCTAGGGAACTTCTGTAAGTGGAATCATAGAGTAATTGTCCTTTAGTGTCTGGTTTATTTCACTAAGCATAATGTCCTCAAGGTTCATCCACACTGCAGCCTGTGTCAGAATCCCCTTCCTTTCCAAGGCTGAATAATATTCCATTATATGGATGGACCACATTTTGCTTATTCATCCATCCATCAATGGACACTTGGTTTGCTTCCACATTTTAGCTATTATGAATAAATGTTGCTATGAACACGGTGTACAAGTATCTCTTCGAGACCCTGCTTTCAATTCTTTTGGGAAAATAGCCAAAGGTGGAATTGCCGGATCACAGGGTAATTCTATGCTTAATTTTTTAAGGACCCTCCATACTATTTTCCACAGTGGCTGCACCATTTTACATTCCCACCAACAGTGCACAAGGCTTCCAATTTCTCTACGTCCTCACCATCACTTGTTTTCTGTTTTCTTGATAGTAGCCATCCTAACAGGTATGAGATGGTTTCTCACTGTGATTTTGATTTGCGTTTCCCTAACTATTCCAATGCATTTTTCAATGTGTCGCTACATTGTCCTGAGCTGCATGGTTCTGTAAGCTAGCTTGCCTTCTGCACAATGCATTCAGTTCTCCATGTATCTGTGTAGAAGTTCCGTCCTGGTGTCCTCAGGCCATTGTCCTGCACAGGGGCATTTTCTGTTCCCTATTATCTGGAGCCAACAGACTTTGTCAGGACAAGATGCATCTCACTCTCTAAGAAGTGATCTGGTAGCTTGAGATGCAATAAAGCCTGTTTATTCAGGCACAGATCTGTGTTCTCGCTGTTTGTATGCTCTGCTCTGCAAACCCAGGAATCGAACTAGGGATTTGCCATGACTCCCACCAAAAAAAAAAAAAAAGGACAAAATGTGTATATGGTCGTGTGGTCTATTTATAATGATATGCCTTGTATTATCAAGTCAATTCCTGAAAGAAGAGACCTTTCATTAGGACTGGATTCATTAAGAACTGAATCCCCCGCTCACAACATGACACTTCGGGCGATTGGATGAACTTTCCACAGACTTGCTTCTGACTCCATGACTGTCATGCTTCATTTCTCCTGCCCACACACACTCAGGGCCAGAGGCCAGAGGATGGGCTCACATCACAGCCCATAAGATGGGCTCAGCCCTACCCTTTTACCGGGCACCAGGGGGTCTTCCCAGAGGACTCAGGTGTTTCCCTGGAAGCCAGCCTGTGCTTGGGGCCAATGATGACTGGAGTCTATATAAAAGGGACCGGAACCACACAAATCCATCCCACCAAACGCACTGTCCCTCACCTGGACCCCAGCGACTTTGGCAGCCTCCCCTGCACCCACACACCTGTCCCCAAGGCGAGGGCAAGTCAGAGGGAAGGGACGGCGGCTTGACCTGCTGCCCCTGCGATATCTCACTTTTGCAGATCTAAAGAGCTATGCACGACCGTGTGAGCACCTGGGCGGGCCCTCGCAGCGGAAGCCCTGGAGCTTGAGTCGCATGATGAACCACCAAGGTCAGAAGCACCCCCAGGTCCGGGGTGGATTCCAGTTGGCTGAGTTCTAGGGTGCCTGCTAGTGAACCAAGTGGGTCTGCTGAGAGGCCAGGAGATCCCTCAGGGATGGCAGGTCCCCATCCCAAGCCTCTCGATGACCCTGGGCCAGACCCCTGAGGGGTCAGCCTCAGTGGGGAGAAGTGTGTGGCAGCACCCCACTCCCACCCATCCTGCGGCCAAAATCCAGGGTCACCCCAGATGCCTCATCTCGGCTTCACCTGTCCCGGCTCAAAAGCCCTCTTCCCCTCGGCCGTCCCGGGACCTTGAACAGCCTGAGCCAGAAAGGTCACCAAAGGGACCCCTCAGACTCTTCCGTGGATTCACACTGCCCACATCATCTGGCCCTCGATGACCCCAGCCCTCGGCCGTCACCCCTCCACCTGGTTTCCTGAGACTCCCAGCCGAGCAGCTGGGGGGAGATGGGGTGAGAGCTGTGCTGTACCCCCCACCAGTCCCCAGAGGAAACCCCTTTCCTCCACCCCCCCAAATTGTCGGAAACACAATAAAACCATCAAAATCACTTTTCATCAGCCCCAGGGTTACAAAACTTGGGCCAAGGTTCTCTTTGTTCCGTGGCAGTGTGAAAATAGCGGACTCTTCAGTGAGAGAGACATTGAGACAAAAGTAAATCCATGACGTTGGGTCCAACTCAGCCAGCCTTGACCCTCTAGTGTTCCGGCTCAACCCACCGTGTCTCCACCTTCAAGTATTCCTGCAGAGCCCAGCCTGGCCCAGGAGCAAACTGTAGAGCAACCACCAGCTTCTTTATCATCAGTAATTCATCGGGGTCTATCTGGGGTCAACAAAGATTCAGAGAATACCTCTTCAGTTGGAATCCAGCTCAATATGAAATTTGAGCAAAAAAGTGGTGGACCATGGCCACCACCATTTCCCCTCCAAGGGCAAAAAGTTCAAGGCACGTTTCGGCCTTGGGAAGACTTTCCTTTCGTTTCTGATGGTTGGACGGTGACTTTATAAAGAAAGGACATCTTTTCCTGTCCCTGCAGCTCATCATACCGGGAACAAAAATTCAGTTATCGGGAAGAGTCGTCTGCAACCCACGGAGCTTCTCATGACCAAAGAAGCTCTGGAAACGATCAGAAAACATTAAAGAAGCAAAATGCATTTGGCGTTGCTGCAATTTGGGAGTGAGCACCCACTTGGCCGTGAGCCGTGGCAGATAAAGCATCTGCTCATTCAATTAGGTCGAGGAAAATGGAAAATAGCTGAAATTCAGAGTCGAAAATATTTCATTTCTTAGCAAACACTGTTCAGTGTTAAAAGGGGGAAATGGTCTGCTCTGTCTGTGAATAAAGGCAATTTGGGGAGATCCTGGGTACCGGAGGGAAAGATAAAAGGGAAGACAGATTTCGACATATGAGTTCACCAGCTGATTCCTGCAAAAACGCAGAGATTTGCAATGAAGTCATGGGCTAACAAAGATTGAGATGTTGCAGGACATCACGGATGACATGATGTGTCCCTGGCTCCGAGGGTAATAGGTAATGAGCCCGCCGATAATGCAATCGGAGACCAGCTGTCGGTCTGGGTGGTGAGATGCTCTTGGAAGACGTCTGTGCAGCCAAATCCAAGCTCCCTCCTGGATCGTGAAGGCTGTAGAGATGACAGGACCCACTTGCTGAGGGTTTGGAGAAAATCGACCTGCAGCAAACTAGGAGCCCTGTGGTCTGAAATTTGAGGTCTCAGTTGGGTAAAGGCCACTGTCAGAGAGACGGCCATGCCGCTAAACAGACTGAAAAGTTCATTGGTGTTTTAATGACGTTGAAGAAGCACAAGCCAACGTCCGTGGTTGCTCCAAGTTGGCACTTGCAGCGTTGGGGTGTCTATGTCACGGAGTCTTGTGAAGAAAGGAAAAAGACTCAAGATGCTTTCAGGGGTGTTGCTTCTTTGTGTCTTGGTGTGTGGCCCTGTGCACAGCCGGGCGACTTTCCCCACCACAGTTAGTGGAGCAAAGACCGACCTGAAGGCTGTTGTGTGGATTATACAGAAACCCTTTGGGCTGTGTGTCAGGACACAGGGGAAGCCAGGCTCCCCTGTGATGGAGAAGGGGCGTAGGTGGGACGTGGCAGGGGTGGCTATGGCAGAGGAAGAAGGAGGGATAAGCAGAGGCCAGGAAGGACCTGAGTATTGGGTGAGCCGTGAGGAGCCAGGCTTGGGGGATGAGGAACATGGCTTGGTCAGGCCCAACATCCCCAGGGCCTGCCCTGCTGGTGGGGTGGTCACTGAGAGGACAAAGGGGAAGTGGAACGCCCCCGATACTGACCCAGGCACCAGGACCCCTGAGTCCTGGCTCAAGAGGACTGGTGTCTCTTCTCATAAGGACACAAATCCCATTGGATCAGGGCCCCATTCACGACTTCATCTTATTTGAATTACCCTCTTATTCCAGGTACAACCACACTGCACCTGAGGCTTCAACAGACGAATTTTTGGAGGACACAGTTATTCAGTCCAGAGCAACCCTTAAATATTCCAGGGTGTATTTTTTAATAGCCAGAACATCTTCTTACACAACCACAGTACAATTATTTTTTTTAAGAATGAATAGGAATTTTAATGAGGTTTACCACAGTACAATTATTAAATTCAGAAAATTTACCATTGAAAAAATAATGCATGATGTTTATTCCAATTTTTCCAATTGTCCCCATAATGTTCTTCATAGCATTTTGTTTCCAAATAAGATCCATCATTGCATTTAGCATCATGTCCTTTTAAGTTTCCTTATTCTAGATAATTACTCCTTTCTTTATCTTCATGATGTTAACATTTTGAAGAGGACAGGTCACTCCTCTATTTGTGTCAGTCTGGTGTTTCCTGGGGTTCAGATTTGGGGGGGGGGGGGTCACACGGAACGGAGGCTGTGTCCTTTTGGGAACATGCCATCAGGGGGCACATGATGTCACTTGGTCCCCATATTGGTGATGTTGACTTTTACTGCTTCTCCATTTGTCCCTTTGAATGTAATAAATCATCTGTGGAAGGATATTTTAAGACAACATAAATAACCTGTTTCTCATTAAACTTTCACCCAGCCATCTTCACATCCATCCGTGAGTATGATGTGTGCCTCTTTCACTTATTACTCACTCTGATGGTTGCAAAATTGCAATTTTCTAAGCCTATCATTCCATCAGCATTTGTTAGTTGGCATTCTACTGTAAAGAGCTTTCTCTTGTCTGTCGTTTATTTATCTATCTATCTATGAATTCATTATCAGCACAGACTCACGTATTCACATTCTGAGGGTTGGATTACAATCCAACCTCCATCACTGGCATTACACACACCATGATCCTCAAATTCCCCAGCATTGTCCGACGGATGGGAGCCTTTCAAGTGACTCTTGTCTCCTGATGTGCCCCTAGATGGGGTTCTTCATCTCTCCTGTATACGTCGTCTTCAGGGAGCCTGGGAACTGCTTAAAATTATACCCATAAGATTACATGTCTGCGTGTTTTGTAATGGGTGAAGGTCCAATAGCGTCCATCAGATTCTGCAAGGCACTGTGGCCTCCCCAAAAAGACAAAGAGACTCTGGGACAGAGACTTGGGTGGACCTGTCCATGTGTCCTAGCCACCTCCAGCTCACAAACAAGAACACAGTTTGCATACAGTGGTGGTTCTGGATTCCCTTAAGCCTCCTGATAAGCCAGCCTTTCTTCCCCAGCTCTGCGCGAAGTCAACAAGATGGTAGAAGGAGGCTCTGTCGGATCACAGGGGAGCTTCCAGAACTGA
Organism: Eschrichtius robustus; assembly: GCF_028021215.1. NCBI lineage: Eukaryota > Metazoa > Chordata > Mammalia > Artiodactyla > Eschrichtiidae > Eschrichtius > Eschrichtius robustus. The sequence continues at coordinate 110,225,814 of NC_090834.1, read as the reverse complement.
CCGGCAAGACCAGGGGCCGTCAGTCCCTCTGCATGCTGATGTCCAGAGGACTTCACTGCTGAGACCTTGCCATGACACTCATGATGGCTGTCGTGCGGCTGGCTGTGCTGTGGTGTGTCCAGCTCACTCGGTTCTCACTAAGCTTGGGTGTGGACTAATATCACACCCCATTTTACGCAGGAGGAAACTGAGGCTCTGTCAAGCTTTGCCCAGAGTCCCAGAGCTTGTAAGTGACCCAATGGGCCTTGAACCCAAATCCACCATTTCCAGCTCCCAAAGCCCCAACCCCACCCACACTGACAAGCACCCTTCAATCAGGGCAGAGTTCAGCTCGAAGCCCTTAGAAAAGGACCATGGTAGACAACAGCATGGTGCCCATTTTTCACTCTTCCCTGCATCCATGCCCCTTGCCATGGCACCCAGGGAAATGATATCCTCCCCATTAATGGTAGGCTTGGCCACGTGACTCACTTTGAACAATAGAACATTAGCTGACAGGTACAAACAAAAGCTCGAAAGATGCTTTGAGGACTGGGCTTGTCCCCTACACTTCCACCAGTGCTGTGAGAAGGCCACGCCCATGGGGGCCTGCTGGTCTCTGAATCAGCCAAACCCCAGCCAATCCACAGCCTTGCCCCTTGGAGCAGAGCCACCCCACCAACCAGACACTCGAGCAAGAGATAAAGTCTGATGGTTCTGTGCCAATGAGTTTGAGGAAGCTTTGTTACGTGGCATTATTGGGACAATAGCTGACTGATACAGAGATGGTGCTGGGGAGACCTCACCTCTCATTTCACCCTCACTTTTTAAAATCAGTACAATGGTGACACTAGAAATACATCTTCCTTTCTTTCAATCTGTTGTGTGTGCTTCTGCCTCTAAGTGTGAAGCTTCATGGTCTTTTATGGTGTTCCGGGGAGAGTTTGGGGAAAACAACTGGATGAAAATCTCACCAGTGGAAGAAAGGATGCTCTTCCTCTCTGAGTAACATGTGATTCTGTTTCAGAGCCTGAGGACAGGTTTTCACAGGCGCTGGCAAAGGAAGGGAAGCAGAAGGAGTTGGGCCAGGGAGGGCACTAGTCAGGGGCCCTCCTGATACATCTTCTATGAAAGCAGCAACCCTGAGCCAGATGTGCAGTAACCGGTGCAGCTGCAGGAGCTGGCGGAGGTGGCTGGCCCTGTTTGTTGGTCTGACTCTAATCGGAGGTCTGGCGGGAAAGTGAGAAGAGAATAGGACAGAAACCCCTGGAACCCTTCTGCCTCTCCTGCTTCCCCTGGGAGGAACTCTTTCCACAGGTCCAGACCCCAAGGGAGGAATCCAGGACCCTGGCACCAGGCAGACCCAGCTCCAAGCTGCAGCCTCCTGGCACTCGGCAAGATGCTTCTCCTATGAGACGGAGGTTCTCACTCACAAAAAGTGGGTGGTGGGGTGACACTGCAGCACCAGTAAAGGTCGGACAGGCTGGTCCATGGACACTCACCCCATTAGCGTTGCCCTTCTCCATCTCCAGGGGGACTGACTCTAAGTGCAAGTGGGAGTGCTGCCATGGGCTCTCCTTGGGGTGCCTTGGCTGCCACGCCCCTGCACCGCTCCTCCCTCCTTCAGAGCATGCTCAGTAATGAGGAAGGGTCATGGGCTCACACCGGGGCCACGAGTGGCCCTCACCCCAGGGACACTGTGGCCTGGGCACCCACGTTGGCCTCCTTGGCATCATGTGGCCACTTTTCAACTCGGGCACCAGAGGGACCATCACACAGGGCTTCTGGTCAACCCCCAACAGGGTGATTCCTAACCATCCACCCATCATTGCTGTGTGCGCCCTACCCCACACCAAGCCCCCTGGGCCTCAGCTCCACAGACCCTGGCGATTCAGGGAAAGATGGTTCAGGCTGAGCCAATGGTACCAACACCCCCAACTCGGAGCCTTGGGAGAAAAATCTTCCTCTCCGAGAGGTCCCAAAATGGCCAGGGGTTTGGATGCGAGGGGAACCCCAGGCCCACAGGGATGGCTGCGAGAGGCAGGGGAGCTGTGAACCGGGCCTGTCGGAGTCTCCTGACCCAGAGCCCGGTGGGAATTCCCAGCCCAGGCTGGCCCTTTGTCTAGAGGATTCTTATCAGCAAAGGCAGACGGCTCTTTTCACAGACATCTGCCAACCCTCGTCCCAGTCTGGAGCTTGGGTTTCCACGGGGAGGCAAAGGCCCGTGTCGGGAGACAGGGCCACGCCAGAGGGGCCAGGCTCTGTTTACACACAGCAGTAGTGGGCGCAGGGTCCCACGGGATCGTGTGTCTCTGTGCACAGGTGGCGGGAGGGCCGCGCTCTGCTCTTGCAGCGCCCGCCTCCCTCCCTCCCTCCTTCCTTCCTTCTTCTCTTCCAGCAGATATTTCGGTGCCTTTTCTGCTCCACACCTGTGCTGTGCAACGGGATTTTAACAGTGAATAAGACTCCCTTCCAGCCCACAGGCAGCTCCCAGGCCAGAGGGAGGCTCAAACAGGCAATCGCAACGCACAACTGACAATGCGACTGGAGGAGGTACAGGGGCCGTGGGAGCCCATGGGGGGCACCTGACCCAGCCCGGGGCCAGGGGCTCCTGGAAGGGTCACCTGTAGGGCCCAATAGCATCCTGGTCACTGCCCTTCCAGAGATGGAGTTACGGCCAGAAGTGCTCCAGAAGCACTGTGGCCTGGGGGGCCCTGGGTCTTTGCACCCAGGCCTGGGAATTGACTGCAGTTACCCTTGTATATCCCCAAACATCCCAAACTATTTGACCCCGGAACAACTTTCATCCTCGGCCAACATTTCACGGAACACACTTTTGGAAAGAAAAGCCTCCTTTGTTGTGTCACCACGAAAATCATCGTTGTGAAAAGCAGACAGTGAGACGAGAAAACAATGTTAAAGGGGGAAAAACAAAAGGTGCTCCTGAAGGCAGGTGACTGATGGGTGTCTAATTCTGCTCCTTCCCAGTACATGACCAATGCCGCGGTAAAGGGATTTTGAAGACATAAACACACAAAGATGCAGAGAATGGAAAAGGCACTGCAGCAACCATATTTTAGAGGGAGGACAGAAGACTAGGGGGTGAACATTGACTTAGCAGAATGACTTTTAAAAGCTGGGTCCCATGGGTGGCCCCTTGGAAAGTCAAGGGGTCGGGGAAGAGCTGATTTCCACAGCAGAATCCTCCCAGAATCCCCTCTGGAACTGGGATGGAGAGGCCGCCATGATGAAGAGGACTAGGTGAGAGATTCTGAGATACAGTTGGAGCCCCAGACCCCTTCCCAATCCCCACAAGTGGGAGGACACCCCCCCGCAATTCTGGAAGAAGAATTTTATTTTCTGGACAAATTAATACAGAGCCTTCCAGGCTGGGGGATACCAGCCCAGTCAGGGGCCTTGATTACCTTGCCAAGACCAGGGAGGCAGGTTGAATGACCCTTTGCATCCTCCCCCTTTACCAACTAGGTTCCAGAACACCAGCAGTCAGACCTTGCCCCCCATGAGACCTGATCCAGCCCAAGAGGAAAGGTCTAAAGGTTCTGACATCAGGGGATCCTCAAAAAACCACAGTGAAGCTTATGTGGCTTCAAGAGTGGTCAAGCTCCACTCTTGAACTTCCAATGAGTTCTGTGCCCGCCCGCCCCCCCCCCCCCCCCACTTAGTCATGAGGTGACAGCCAAAGGCTATCAGACATCTGCTAACAGTCTCTTACATGGGAGACAGAAACCAAAACAACCAACAGAAAAATGCAACTCGGGGAAACTGAGACTGTTCAAGGGAAAGAAAGCTTTCACAACTGTGTCAACAACAAGAAGCTGTCTTCAACATCCTCAGAGAGGTAGGACGTCACACCCAAGAACAAGAACAGGGTGTTATCAAAAAGGACCATTCAGAGGACAAAAAGGAAAGAGCTCCCAAATTTAAAAATAAAAATCACAGCAGAAGTGATAACTCAATAAAAGAGTTTAAAAATGAAGTGGAGAAGATATCCCAGGAAGTAAAATACAAAGAGAAGGAGAGGGAAGAAGAAAACGAGAGAGAGGATAAGAAGGATAAAAATAAAGAAGATCCAACATCCAAATAGCAGGCACTACAGAGGTATCTGAGAGGAAGAACAGAAAATACCATCAACGAAATCATTCAAGACAGTTCCCAGCACTGAAGGGCTTTGTTTCCAGATTGAAGAGTCCCATGAAATACCCAGCATAGAAAATAAATATAGACCTGCACCATAGCACATCGTTGTGAAATTTTAGTACACTTGGGACAAAAAGAAGTTTCTACAAGCTTTGGTTGGGGGGGGGGGGAAAGCCGATTACGTACAAAAGATCAGTTCTCAGAGTGGCTTCAAGATTCTCAACAGAATTTCTTGGGTGCAAGAAAACAGTGGAGCAATGCCTTCAAAATTCTAAAGGAAAATTATTTCCTATCCAAAATCCTATGGCCAGCCAATGTATCCATCAAGTATAATGATGGAATAAAAACCATTTCAGACATGCAAGGTCTCAAAAAAATTTGCCTACGAGTTAACAATTTCTCAAGAAGCTACTGAAAGATGTGCTACCCCAATGTGAGAAAATAAACCAAGAAGGAGACTGGAGATGGAAGAAGTAGTTCGTCCACCACGGGTGAGGGGTGAAGGAGGTCCCGGGAAACCTATGAAGGGAGATCCCGGGATAGCAAGGATGCTCTCAGAGTACTGCTGGTCCAGATGACAGCCACGTGACTCAAGATTTCTGTTGCCACTGTACCACTTTCACCCGAGGCAGGTTGCTGGAGTGAGAATCTTGTCCACTGGCTTACCTTGACCAAATGCTAATGACGTTCCTTCCCTTTCTCCTGCCCAGCAGCCTCCATCAGTCGAGAACTTACGCTTCATCCCCCAGAAGTGTTCTACTCTGACCTGTTCCTGAGAGCGGGAAGTTGGCCACAGCAAGCATAGAAGCAGATGGTACAAAGCAATCCACTCTCTCCACCATCCCTTCTACGGTGACCAGACACCCCGGCCGCAGTGAGCCCTGTGCCTACCCCATTCTCGAGGTCAGAAAGGATTTGGGCAAACTCGGGCCAGCAAGCAGGCTCTGACCCAGAGGTTCCCTTCAGCTTGCCATCATATTGTGTATTTTCCTGGGAGCCTTCAACTCTTGGTGAAAATATTGCCTTTTCCTTCCACCATTTGGTTTGTACCTCCTACTCCATTTTTCAGAACTAAACAATGTATTATTGAGGGATTGTGGCAGACACTGGGCAGATGGTCACCACGCCTGTTTCTCCTTCCTTCTGGAGGCCCGCCTAGACCACACACATCGCCCAGCCTCCCTCGCAGATAGGTTCAGGTACATCACTGAGCAACACCCAATGATGTACAGCACCTCCAGGCCTGGCCAGAAAAGTCTCCTGCTCCTTTTCTCTCTTTATCCTCTGCCAGCCCAACAAGGGGCACCAAATGGAGGCTTCCCAGGTTCTGGGGGATGGTACAATCTCTGGGAGGGAGGGTCCTGGGTCCCTGCATGACTGCATGGAGCAGAGCCCCACCCCAACCTGCACCGCAATGTCATAAATAAGAAATACACATTGTTTGGATTAGGCCACTGTAATTGGGGGGGGGGGGAGGGGTTGGTGGTTACAGCAATTAACATACCCTGATTAATGAGGGACATTTACATAGGTGGTAAAACTGGAGAGAAAAATCTAAGAAAGATTTGTAAGAGCACCATTTGTGACACAAAGTAGGTAGGTACTTAGTAAACTTTTGCTCAGCGAATCAATGAACAAACAAGTCTGTTCTCTGAAAGGTGGTCTCTGCGTCCTGTCTACACAGGCATGCGGCCCAGAGGGAGCATGAAAAGTTTACAGCTGATTTGTTGGTGTGGTGGGGATGTGGGTGATATTTCTCCTGTTATTCTTAGGATAAGATTGTTTTGCAATAAACATGTAGGGAATGTGGGCCCAGCCTCTCCCACATTATATACAGCGTGTGTAAAAACATCTATGCGCACAGCTCTCCAGACAGCTGTTTCTTTGCAAGCAAGAGCTCATTTCTCCTCCAAGCAGGCAGGATCCAGCCACCGGGCATCCCCCTTCCAGCAACCCGGCTTTCCAAACCCACCTTCCCCTGGCCCCAACACACAAGGTCCGCAGCCCTGCCTTCCCTTAGAAAGCACCCCCTTCCAAACATCCTCTACAGCTTTCGAGGCTGAGTCCAGGTGTCCCCAGGCTGGGACTCCTCACCCCTCCTGTGTCCCCCCAGGACTCTCTACAGTGGCATTTGTCCACCCACAGTGCCCAGAGGACAGCATGCCAAGGGTAAGAGGCTGGGGCCCACTGTAGTCAGACTGCCTCTGCCCACAGCCCGGATGCTCACTTGCCAAAGGGGTGGGAGGGGGGAAATTGCTTCGAGGCCCAGGGATGGTGACAGCACCTGCCCCAGCGGAGGTTTGTGGAAAATACATGAAAGGATGCACAGAATGTTGTTAGGAAGGTGACTAGCCCCTGTGGGTCATTCAGTAAGCCTTGGCCCTGACGTAGAGGCTGCATCTTCGTCCAGCTCCCGCAATGGCCCCTTAACCCCTCAAGGGCAACACTCATACCCTCCTCGCCGGTAAATGGCCCCATGGGCCATGGGGACAGACCTGCAGGCTTGTCCAGCATCCGAGGAGTCGAGATGAAGCCGTGTCTGCTGATGGAAGCTGCAAGGCTAGAGGCAGGAAGCCCTTGACACTGGCCCCTCCATCGGTCCAGCCTCTCCCAGTTGGCTGGACCAGGAGGGGCTGCGGCACAGGCACCAGCCAGAGGCCAGGCCCCAGGGGGGATGGATGAAGGAATGGGGACGTGTAGCCAGAGGAGAGTATACGCAGAAGAGCCAGTCAACCCAGAAACGGGGGCTAAGCACCTACTAAGCGCCAGGCGCCATCCTCAAGTGAGCAAAACAGTGACACAGGCAGGCCAACCCCTGCCCTCCGGGGCTTGCACTCCAGACAATCCATTAAATAAAAAGAGGACCCAGAGAAGACAATTAATACATAAAGCAGCATCAGCTGGTACCAAGTGCTATGGCAGAAAATAAAGGCAGGTAAGCAAGGAGATAGGATGCTGAGTGGGCCGGGCGGTGGGGTGTCTGGGGAGGCTTTCTCCGTGTGTGACATTCCAGCAGACACTCGCATGAGCCTTATGGGTTTCTGAGTGGTTTGCTCTCAGATCCATTGCAGTCCTGCCCGGGCACTGTAGAAACGGGACTACATTTCCCAGAGTCCTTTGCCCTCAGGGTCTGGGTGGCTCGGCCAATGGAGGCCCCAGTGGAGGATTGAAGGGCGGGATGAGTGAGAGGCTGAGGTACTTCTTCCCTCTCTCCCTCCTCCCTGTTCCCAGCACGTGCCAGGTGAGCCCCAACACGGCTTGGGGTCTGCTGGATGCCTGCACCTCTGCGCTCTGGTGACATGGCCTCCTGCCTGTGTCCCACCAGCCCTAGGGACACCAGCTCCCTGCTGTTGCTGGTCTCCAGCAAGAGTGACAGAGGAGTGTTTCCCCCATAACCATAACACAAGTGCTGTAAGGGAAAGCAAACTACCATTTCTCCTTGGCTATTTCTTCTTTTCTCTCCTTCCTGAATCTGGGTGGGTTTTTTTCCCCCAGCCTCCTTCTCCTTTGCTCCCTTTGCTCCTTTAAGTGAGAAGCAGCTTTTTGGCTGATCAGAGAAGCTGCCATTTCCCCATCGGCATTTGCCCGAAGCTGTGCCCTTGAAATCACTCTTATCACCGGGTCCTCATGCATCTGACAACCTCATTTGCTTCTTTTCCAAACTTGACCCCTCTGGTTAAAACAATAAATCGATGGCAATGTCTCATGTCCGCCTGGTCAACAGTCTAGTTGGAGAATCTCAGATGTCCCTAAGATGCACACCAGCCCTGGAGATGGACTGTGGCCAAGGGGAAGTGGGCTTATCCCTCCTCCATGAGAACCGTGGCATGACCCCCTTGAGTGCTTTCTTGAGTTGCACCTGGTGGCCCTGCCCAATCAGTACACAACTGCACTTGTAGAGATGGGGGACAACGCTGACCATCACCGGGATGGTTAATTTTATGTGTCAACTTGGCTGGACCACAGGATGCTCGGGTAATTGATCAGACATTATTCTGGATGTGTCTGGGAGGGTGTTTTTAGATGGGGATAACATGTGAGTTGGTAGACCCAATTATGGGTCTACCTGTGTGGTGGGCCTCGTCCAATCAGTTGAAGACCTGACTAGAAGAAAAAGCCCAGCCTCCTCTGAGCAAGAGAGCCTTCTCCAGCAGACGGCCTTCAGGCTTCATCTGCAAAATCAGCTCTTCCTGGTTCTACTGCAGACTGTTTTCAGACTCTCACTGAACATTGGGACTTCTGGGTCTCCAGCCTGGAAAGTCTGTATTTGCCAGCCTCCATAATCATGTGAGCCAATTCCGTATAATAAATCTCTTTTTATATATATACACACCCTGTTGGTTCTGTTTGTCCGGAAAACCTTGGCTAATACAATCACCAAATGTCCCAGTAATGTTTAGGTGAAGCCCCTTGTGACAAATTTCTTTTACAAATAAGTGCTAGGGAACATTTACTGTTCCTGAGGAGTGGCATATTTTCTCCAATGGCCGTGCAAATTCTAAACCTTTCATTCTTTCCCTGCTCCCTTTGGCTGCCAGGAATTTGTAGCTTGGCCACAGCAACCACAGAGGGAGCCTGTTTCCTACCCCACCTCGTCCTTGGATTCACCTTCCTTGTTTAACGTCTATTTTCCCATGATCCTGACTTCTCATTTTTGGTGTGTGTTATTCTTCCATTGCTTGTTCTTCCTACAAAGTGCTGGGAGCTGAGGATGGATCGAAGTGTTTTCTTTCCCTCTCCGCTGGCCCCTGCCCAATCTGCTGGGAAGGAGTGGGTTGTCAGGCATGTGCTCAGGGTGGGGTGAGACCACAATCAGACAGCTGTCCACACCGCTGTGGTGAGCGCTCACCAGATACCTTGGGGGCCCCGGGGATGTGGGTGAAGACAGCCGGGGAAGGGGGGGAAAGAGCTCCCATGGGCATCTTGCGGAAACTGCCATTGACAGACCATCCATCTGCCTGCCTATCCCCAAGATCAGCTAGAGACAGCTCACTCAATCCCAAGACCTTGGGGCTCTAAGAAAACGTCCTCACCTGCCCCCAGCCCATAGCACTTCCAGAAATGGACGAGCCCACCTCGGCCGGCTTCAAATTCCCAAAGCACAAGGCTTTGCCAAACAGATTCCAAAATGTGAGGCTACCCACCACACACCAAATCCAGAAGATCCCAGCACATACTCCTGCCAAGGCTGCCCCCATCGTTATCAATGGTGAGAAGAAGTGGGTGGGAGAGGGTGGCCGTTTCTCTCTGATTCTCCCGCTAATTTCTGTCTCTCTGAGGTCATGACAAGAATAGCTGACGTCCAAAGGGTTTGTTCTCCTGACAGGCAGCAAATGCTTCTTAGGAGGATGAAAATGGGGTATCGTGTTAGGCCACCGTCATGGGTCCTGGCCTCAAAGGCTTACAGGGAAATGAAGAGAAGGCAAGCCTTAGAGAAAAGGGCAGCACAAGGTGTTCTGTGTGTCCTGACACTTCCTGGCTCTCTGTGCCGTAGGCCAGGCAGTCAGGGTCTCTTTTACGAATGAGGAGGTTGAATGTAGCAGGTTTACTGAAAGGGTGTACCAGTTAGGATATGGACCAAGCTGTATAACTAACAGCCCCAGAACAGACAATAGGTTTGTCTCCCTCCATCCACGCCTTCACACATGCCCAGTGACATCTCCTTCACCATCCCTTCCTGATGTTTCGAGTATGATCCCCAGAGCTTGTCAGTCATTTTCTTGTATGAGACCATAATTATGATTCATTCTGTCATTAAGACTCATTTTGGGGGTATCAATGAATCCAATCAAGTCCAAATCAGCTCCGTGTTCTCACATCTAATTCAACATTCTTTTACCTTGTCTCCCCCAAGTTCAGCCCTGCCCCATGGCTCAGGTAGAGGTGGGGACCTCAGTCTGTCCCTTTTCTCTCCTTTCCATCTCCCCCTCTCTAGGAACTGGGGGCTGAAAGGAGGGGTGGGGGCAGAGGAGACATTTCTACCTGATTGGGATGATTATAATCCAGCCCATGTGGCAAAAGCAAGATGCTGGCCCTCCGTCCGGAAACTCTGTGGGTTCTTTGGGGACCCACGTGAGTGCTGTCTGGCTGACCTCTTGTGACCTTGCAAGCCGTCCTCATCTCCTGCCCCCAGATCTCCACCCCACAGACTCTAACTTCTGGGGGTCATCTCCTCCAGCAGGCTGCCTGCAGGAGCGGTGTCCCTGAAGGATAGCTCCAGCCTTCCACCCACTGCCTTCCTCAGTTTCCCTTGGTCCACAAGGAAGTTGTCATCCCTGTTGTATTAGTCAGGGCACAGGCAAAGCTGCTGTAACAAAGAGCCCCAAAATACAACAGCACACATAAGATGGACTTTCAACTCTCTCATGACAATCTAGAGTTTGAGGGTGGTCCAAGACAGGCCAGGGGCTCCACGCTATGAGGCTGCCCAAGGAACTGGGTTCATTCCATTGCGTCGCTCATCCACACCCAAGGGAATCACTTCCTTTTCAAGGGTGTAGCTGACAGCTTCATCCATCCCTTTCTTGCACGTCCTGTTGACCACAACCCAATCTCATGGCATACCTGCCACAAGGAGAGCTGGGGAAGTGGCCTCTAGCTGGTGACCCTGCTCAGCTGAGCCTCAGGGGTCCTATCAGGAAGGACGATGGGGGCAATGACTCGACCCTATGGGAAAATTCAGAGTCTCTGCCACACTTACCCATAACTAAGGGGTTCCGTGCAGGTGGCCCCACTGCCTCTCTCTTCATTCTGCCCCGGGGGCAGCTCCAGCCAGCCTCCAGTCCCCTGAATTTACAGGAGAGAAGCAGGTACCAGTGACTACGTTCATGTGTGACCCCCGGGTCCAGGGAATCCCAGACGAGCTCTCCCAGCCTTTACCCTCCCACCACTTTCTGAGCCCCCAGCGACCCTCAGCCACGATTCCACATCACAGAAATCATCACCCCTTGCTCCCTGCAGGCGCCCCAGGCTCTGAGTAGTTTTATAGGGACCTCCCAACTTTGGCTTGGCCAGAAGAGACAGAATCACCTGCAATGCCATGGCACCCACTAACCGATGACCCCCAGGCACCCATTTTCCAGCCCCATTTAAGCTGGAGGTGGGTGATGGGGTTGACAGCTGGGGACATTCTATTCTTTCTGTCAGACAGGACAAAGAGCCTCGCACCTCTCAAGAACACAGGGCTCTTATCACCTTATCAGCTTCGTGGCTTCAGCCAAATTCCTGAGACAATGAGAAAAGCCCCATCCGACACACTGATACACACAGCCCCGGGGAAGCTTCTGGGCTTTCCTGCGATCTGACATGGACAGGCTCTGTGCGTTGCCTCTGCTCTGAGAGCTTTGCAGAAGACAGTTGTCCTGTCCCCGTCTTGCAGACAGGAGCCTGGTCCTCATGAAGGTAAAACTTGTGCCCAGGTCACGTGGGGAGAGGAGAAGATAAGGGATTCAAACCCAGGTGACCGGTGGCTCAGAATGTAGCCCTGGATGGCCACCTCCCCACAGGTGGATCCGTGCAGAACTCCCTCCCGCACCTCTACCCTATAATCCCTCCTGGCACCTCCAGCACCAGGTGCTGATGTTCTCTCCAAGGATTTCCCCAAACGCCCCTCAGTCCTCCCTCCCCGTTCTTTGCCCCTGACCACTGGGCATCTCCAGAAACCCTCCGCCCCTGGCTTCTGTGGCCCAGCACTCAGCTCTCCTCCGCCTCCCCCTCTCCCTCCTCCTCCTCCTCCTCCTCCTCCAATGATGATGACAAGCACGTAACACCCCGTAACTTCTAACTCTGCACATGCTTCCCCAGTGACCATCACAGGGTTCTCCCTGAGCCCCCGGAGGTTAGGGAAGCGGCCCAAGTCCTGTCCCTGCTTTGTCTCAGACCTCCGACCCTTCCTCTCACATCATTTCCATGGTCCAGACCCCCTGACCTCTGCCCAAGCTTCTGTCCCCTCCCCATCCCCTGGACCTCCTACCCCATTAATCCATCACCCTCATTGCTCCCAGGAACCATCCTCAAGCACAGATCCAGGATCATTACTCCCTTGAAGGCTACCTCCTGTTTGTATGCTAAAGTCCTAACTCCTAGGTAAAAGTCAAAGCCCTCACACTTTGGACCCAACCTACCCTGCACTGTACATCTTCACTCCCTCCTCTACACATCCAGCACCCAGACCAGTGGATCTCAACTTGAGGAGCGTGGGAATCACCTGGGGTAGCTTGTTAGCCCTATTTCTGGGTCCCACTCTCAGAGATTTAAAGCCAGCTGGTCTGGGGGGGGTGCCAGGAATCTGCATGTGTACCCAGGTGATCTGAGCAGTCCTGATGAGGATCCTAAATGTGCCACTAGCATCCAGCCTCCCAGCCCTTGCTCACACTGTTCCTTCTGCCTGGAACACCACCCCTGCCCTATCTGCCTATCAGAGTAGCCCAAGTCTTACTTCCAGTGACACCTCCTCCAGGAAGCTTTCCCCAGGCCCTGAGAGAGAATTAACGCCCCTTCCCTGGGTGTATGTCCATGACGCTCTGCCCCGTGGTTAGAGCCCTTAGGGCCATCTGCCCGATGTGGGCATTATTCACACGTCATCTATTTTCCCCACTCAACCAACAGCCACTGAGGCAGGGATCACCTCATCCATCTATCCCGCCCGTGTGCCGAGCCCGTGCAGGTGCTAACACCTGTGGCGGGTGTGAGCGAGTGAAAGAGAGTCTCCGATGGCCCGAGGCTCCAGGCATTGCTGAGGGCTCCTGGCCCTCCCTGCCATAACACACTGCTGGGGATCCCTTGGCAGACACATCTGGCTTAAAAAGGAAATACACTGTTTCATGACTTAACTCTTTTTATTTTTAGAACGAGTGATTCATCTCCACCACAGGGGCTCCGCGGGCTGCTCTCGGGGGAGTGGGTTGAGGCCAAGTGGCTGCTCTCAGACCAAGCCAGGCCGGGAAGGGGGCCCGGGGCTGGGCTGCTCTGCCCGCACCCGGGGGCCGACGCCTGGCTGAGTGGTGAGCTGGTCACTCCCACCTACCTGCTCCTCCAGAACAAAGCGTCTCAGGATGCCCGGGATGCACCTGCAAAAGAGGCAGCTGGGCAGAGGGTGGCACCTGTCATGTCCCACCTGGGGGGAATGAGGCGGGGATGAAGGAGTTGTTTCTTGAGGTCTCAGCACCCTGTCCTGTTCCCCCCACACACAGACCAGCTGCAGGGGACTGCCCTGGTGCTCCTGCACCAACCTAGCTGTGTCGTCCTCGCTACCCCTCCTCCTCCGGGGGAAGAACCTGGTGTCCGCCCCCCGCCCGTCTCCTCCATCTCTGGGGTCGGAAGAAGTACCTGCTCCCCGGCTATGCAGCCTTTCGGTAGGGAGGTAAGGAGGGCAGTTTTAGTGATGCCGTTGGTGCACAGACGGAGGGACCACACCCCCTTTGCCCTGCTTCCCCCCCTCCAGGTGCCCCTTCCCTACTCACCCCACTCTAAACACACAAGGCAACATCTGCTCCCTAAACGCCCCCCAGACACTCATCCCTTGGCGCCCCCCTTGCTTCACTTTTCCAAGATGTATAACCCACCCATTTCTTCATTTGTTTCTTAACAAATACATGGTCATTAGAGAAAAAAATAGAAAATTCACAAAAACTGATGTAGGACAATAGGAAGAATATATGGAACGTGTTGCCAGTTATGGCGAAAGAGCGGGTGACGGGCGGGAGAAGACATCTGTATTTGTTCAGAAGCACTCAGAATAGCTCCAGACCAGACACAAGAAACCCAGTACAGTGGATGCATTTCGGGAGGGGGTCAGATAGCTGGGGGGAAGAGGTGAGAGGCAGACTCGCTTTTCACAGGATGCCCTTCTGTACTTCTCAAGGAGGAGGGAGGAGAAGGAAGATGCAAAAGCCAGGATGAGTCCCCAAGACCACCCTCACTTCTGACTCCAATTGCAGGTTTGAGGGGGGGGGGTCCCCTGGTTCTCAGTTTCCATCATTTGTTAGAAAGATTCCAAACTCAATGAAAGCTGTTATACTCATAGTTATGGTTTATTACAGCAAAAGGGTACAGATTAAAATCAGCCACGGGCAGAGATGCACAAGGCAGAGTCCAGCAAAGCTCCATGCATGGAGCTCTGGTCATCCTTCCCCATGGAGTTAAGGATGCCGCCAGCTCTTCCCAGCAACACACTCAGAGTATCGCCAACCAGGGAGGCCCCCTGAGCCTTGGTCTGCAGAGTTTTCATTGGGCTCCATGCCCCAGACACACTGGACCACCCACAGGTCTGGCCTTCAGTCCCCAGCCCTTCCGGAGGTAGAACAGACACTGCATGGCCCAAAGCCCCCATCCCAAGTCACATCCTTAGACTGTCTAATGTGGCCCCAGGTCCCAGGTAAACAAAGACACTCTTATCAGGCAGAACATTCCAAGGACCTGGAAATCCCTTCCCAGAAGCTGAGGGCAAAGACCAGAACTCTCTCTGGGTAGGTTAATTCTTTACTACCCAGAAGGTCTTAGAAATAGGATGACCAGCCATCCCAGTTTGCCCAAGACCTTCTGGTTTTAGCACTGAAATCCCATGTGCCCTGGAGCCCCCAGATCCCTTAGTCCTAAGACAATTAGCCACCCTGCATGTAAGCACCCCTCCACCCTCCCCACAAAAAGGTGGTGGCTGTGTTCTGTGCTGTCTTGGCTAAGATGCCAGTGTGCCAGCCCAGGAGGCCACTCCAGAGGAGCCATCAGATTTTGTGCCGTGAAGGTCCACGTGCAGCCCCAGGTGCCACAGTGGTCCTGGCCTCTCTAAGCCCCAGGCCACAAGCGTGGGCAGCAATGTGGCAAAGGTGCCAGCTTCTCCTGAAGGTCACTGGGCATCAAGGTAGGAAGCGAGAGAGATGGGCGTGGTGGGATTTGTCCCGGAGGGTCAGGTCTGAGCTTCCTCGGCCCAGGCCTCTTCCTTCCTGATGGCCAGCCTCGGGCCTCATGTCCACAATAAATCTCACCTAGGGCACCTAAGGAAATAACAGAAACCGAAAAAAGGAAATAACTTGACCACCTACAGTGGCTAACACGTTGTCATGAAGTTTGCTCCTAGATATTTTGTTCTTTACGTTGCTGTTATAAATGGGATTTTTCATGCCATCACGTCTCCTGATAAATTGCTGTATGTGTGGTTTCTGCATATTGATTCAGACCCACCCAGTTTACTGAATTCTGTTATCAATTGTTTTCATTGATTTTCCTTTGTTTTTCCAAGAAAGGCAGCCATCTCCCTATAAATAATGACGCATCCTCTCCTTTCCAGTGTTCATACCTCTAATTTCTTCCTCTTTGTAATTGTGCTGGCTGTGCTTCCAGAACAAATTCAGACAATCGTGGACATCTTCCTCCTGACTCCAGATTTTGACAGATAAGCTGCTGGTATTTCCCTGTTAATCATGATGTTACTTTTCCTGTTAAGAGAGAACTATTTTTTCAGGTTAAAAACATATCAGTATATTACCTATTTCTGTTTTATTCAGAGTTTGAGATTGGATGTGAATGTTATCCAGATACCTTTGGAAATATATCAAAGGAAGTTATCAAAAATTTTTTTCTCTTTGGAGCTATTAATAATGTAAATTACATTAATTGATTTTCTTTTTCTTTTTTTTAATTTATTTATTTATTTTATTTTATTTTTGGCTGTGTTGGGTCTTCGTTTCTGTGCGAGGGCTTTCTCTAGCTGCGGCGAGCGGGGGCCACTCTTCATCGCGCTGCGCGGGCCTCTCACTATCGCGGCCTCTCTTGTTGCGGAGCACAGGCTCCAGACGCGCAGGCTCAGTAGTTGTGGCTCACGGGCCCAGTTGCTCCGCGGCACGTGGGATCTTCCCAGACCAGGGCTCGAACCCGTGTCCCCTGCATTGGCAGGCAGATTCTCAACCACTGCGCCACCAGGGAAGCCCCATTAATTGATTTTCTGATGTTCAACCATCCTTGCATTCCTGGAACGCTCTCCACTTGGTCACCATGTTTTATCCCTTTAATATGATGCTTAATTCAATGGTTTATATTTTTTCATCAATATTCTTAAGTGACACTGGTATGCGTTTTCTCTTTCTGTACTACCTTTGGTGGATTTGGGCATCAATGAATGCTTACTACATTAAAAAGAAATGGGAACTGTCCTTCTTTTATGTGCTAGAGCAGTTTAAGTAGTGTTGTATCACCTGTTCTTTTTTGGCGTGATAAGGGGTCTTCCTCTGACACATTCTGGACCTCTATGCTTTTTTTTTTTAAGGAGGGTAGACTTGGACAACTTCTTGTTTCTCCAAGGGTAATCCATTTGTGTAGATATTACATCTCTTTTGGGGGTCATTTTTTATAAATTGTGTTCCCTATGTTTTCAACTTCTCAAAACCCTTCAAATACGCCAGAACCTTTTTCCTGGGAATTGAGTTTTCCATGTCTCTGTAGTTGTTTCCCCATAGGCTTTTTAATTTTGTGTGTGTTTCCTTCTCCTTTTTTCTTGATTGGGTTGGTTAATAATGTCCCTTTTATTGTTGGGTGTCTTCCCCTCAAAAACACCACTTAAAAATGGCTAAGATGGTAAATTTTATGTCGTGTATTTTAACACAATGAGGAAGAAGAAGAGGAAGAAGAAGAAGAGGAAGAAGAAGGAGGAGGAGAAGGAGGAGGAGGAGGAGGAGAAGAAAAGGAATGCAGAAGAAATGTTTTAAAAAAAAGAAAGAAAGAAATCCAGGATTTGGATACATTAGTTAATTCTATCAGTGTTAATACATTAATTTCCTCTCTTACCTTTACTTCTGCCTTCTGTCTTTCTTAGCTTTGTTCCATTGTTCTTTTTTAAATTTATTGAGTCATATGCTTAATCCATCAATTTTTATTCATGTTTATTAATAAAGGCATTTAAGTCCATAACTTTTCCTCCGAGAACTGCTTTAGCTGCATCTCATAGGTTCTAGTATGCTGTAGTTACATTATCACTTAAGACCCCTCCTCCAGGAAGCTCCCTTCTGTGTTCCTATAACACACAATCCACTCACACACCATAGCACTTTCACTACACTATGAAGGCCTGCTGCAGTGCTGTGCAATATAAAAAAAAAAAAAAAAAATGTGAGCTACATATGTAATTTTAAATTTTCTAGTAGCCACACTAAAATGCATTAAGAGAAACAGGTGAGATTAATTGTAATATTTTATTTAACCCAAGGTGCCCAAAATATTATCATTTCAATGCATAATCAGTAGAAAACCATTATTAATTAGATTTTACAGTATTTTCTGTGCCAAGCCTTCAAAATCTGGTGTGTGTTTTACACTTTTAGGACAACTTAATTCACACTGGCCACAGTCTTAGTGGTTAATAGCCTCGTGTGCCTTGTGCAGGTCTAATACTCGTTTGTAGTCTAGCTGCCCATTTCTTGCCTCCCAGACCGCAAGCTACCTGAAGAGCAGGCACTTCACTTTCAGCATTGTATCCATGATGCTTCCCACGTTGTGAGGTTGCCAGCGCCCAGTGAGGCTTACTGAGTTAACGACTAGCACTACTCCTCCATTTACCCATCTGCGGCTCATCACTGTCATTCACTTAGCCATCAGCTATTCACAGCCTACCCTCCATGTGCTACAGTCTTTGTCCGTTGCTACCAGGTGTGAGTAAAGAAGCATCTCCATGTATCTCTAAGAAGGAATAAGTCCCTTTCATCCTTAGACTGTCTTACTGGAACAAATTCTTAGGAACCCCAAGGAACCATGAGAAGTTCCACCCTCTGACTCCAGGCTGGAGCTGCCAAGGACAGGTGAACACAGCTGATATTTCTAAATGGCAGACAAGGGCAAAGCTGGCACATAAGGATGCCACTAAAGACACACAAATACCCAAGATAGTGTCCTGGATAAAGACTGCAATGACAAAGAATGGCCAAGGAACCATGTCTCAGCGTCTAGGGATGCCACGTGACATAATTCTAGTTTATGGCATATAAATTTAAGGGTTTCTGGGAAGCTTTGCTTCCCTGATACAGATATCTCTCCCTCTCTATCACCCTTTTCTTTCTCTTCCTGCCTGGAATTCACTCAAGATGCCTGGAGTAGCTGCAGCCTTTTTGTAACCATGAAGACCAAAGCTTCATGCTAAGGATGGCAGAGCAGAAATATGGAAGGATCTGGGTCCTTGATGATATCATGGAGCTGCCATACCACAACCTGGGAATGTCAAATGCCAGACTTCTTGCTACATGTAAAAGAAAAATGAAAAAAAGGAAAAAAAAAAAAAAACTTCTCTTGTTTAAGTCACTGTTTGTCTACATGTCTGTTACTTGCAGCTGAATACAACCTCTGCCTATGTGGGACCAGGACACAGCCTCTCTTGACTCAGCCACAGTGTTTCGAGTGCCTACACTGAGTCAGACATGTGTCAGGAGGCTATAGATGGTTGATGTGTGGATGCAGAGGGCTTGTACTCTGATGAGTAATTCTGACAAAATTCTGACTAGTAATTTCATCAGTTGCAAGTGACAGAAACCAATGTAAACTGGCTTAAGGAAAAGGAAAAAAAAAATCTATTGGTCAATGTAACTGGAAAGGGGTTCAAATAGCATTGGCAGAATCCCGTCTTCTCCCATGGTTCCAGGTTCGTTGGCCACCTCCATCCCCTCTGCTGGACAACCCCAACAGGAGAGTGTGTCCCCTCCCCAATTCCAGCAAGAGCCCCCGGATTCTAGCTCGTGGACCAAATGATGAACCTCAAATCTACATGCCCATGTGGACACGCAGGTCACACACACTCAGCAATGGGCCAGACTTGAGTGTGTCATGTGAACCTCTGCCTTCTCCCTCCATCCAAGGGGCTGCTTTGCCCAGGACAGAGGGGTTTCTCAGGTCGTGGGACTTTTAGTTTTAAAACCTGGCAATACCGGGCAAACCTCCCTCCACTAGTACATGCTCATGACAGCGAATGTGATTCCTCTTCCTTAGAGAGATCAGCAAAATCAGACGTGGTCATTTTAAAGAAAATCAGATGACATTTTCCCTAAAGAGAATGAGAACACCCCCTCCCCAAACCCGGCGATCAAGAGCCCTCAGGACCCCGTGGCCAGTTGTCCTTACACAGGGGGACACGAGTTCTGCTCGGCCACTGGCTATCACAACTGCCCAGAGGACAGCCACGTACCAGGCCTCAACGAGTCACGCCCGTGGTCCCTTCTGCCAAGACGCTGCAAGGCGGACAGCTCCCGGCTAAGGGGGCCCAAGTGCCCGCTCACCAACTCCAGCCCCGTAACGGCCACCTAAGACTCCAGGCTGACCCAAGTCCTTTTGGAATTCATGGCGTCACCAGGCTCCAGCCTCCCAGGAACGTCTTGAATCAGCTGATGCTTCTCGGTCTGCGGGACTTGGCCACTGGTGTTGCCAAAATCTCCCGGGTGATTCAGATCTGCTGCCAGGTCGAGAAGCACCGAGCCACCACGTGCTGCCCCTTAAGTCAGGTGTGAACCGGCTGGTGTGACAGGAGGGGGCACAGGGGGTGCCGGATTCTTGGGCACCCGTCGAGCTTCCCTGCCTGTCCGTCTTCTCAGGGGTGTCTCAGCCGCACACTTAAAAGCACCAAGGAACAGAGGGCCCTGGGTCCTGTGACTTCTCCATTAAATTGTCCTCCACATGTCCTGTGGTTTGCATATTGTGGGGGGATGGCTCACCCCACCCCTTACCTGACTCTCCTGATAACCTTCGGTGGGGGCTGGGGGCAGGGACTATTGCGTCCATTTAAGAGATGGGGAAAGAGAGTTTGCCCACAGTCAGCCAGAGCTGGACTTGAACTCAGAGTCTCATGTCTGTCTTGAGACCCTCCCAGTGGTCTGCTCTGGGGAAACCAGGGCACTGTCTGCGCTTACTTATCCCTGCAGGAGACTGAGTCAGGGGGTGGCTTTTGGTGGCAGGGCTGGCTTGTGATGTGGTCACATCTGTCCTTGCAACCCCTCCACCCAGCCCCTCTGGCTCACACCCGCCTCTTCCTGCAAACACGTTTATAAAGCACTGGAAGCAGGGAAAGTATTAAAGCAAGACCCAGTCCCAGGATCACACACTTCAACACAGGACACCAGACCTGGTGGAGAGATGGGCAGGGGGCCCCCCTCCATCCCCCGATGGGGGACGTGACCAGGACAGCCCTGGTCAGTCCAGGTGGGGCCGGTCCATCTCTGCCCCGTGGGCGGGATGCAGGGGGTGGTGTGCCCGCTTTGCTCCCCCCTCCCTGTGCCCACCCTCAGCCCCAGGACAGGCCGTCTCTGGGACAGCGCCCTCCTGGAGGGACGGCCCTTCGGCGGGCGCCTGGAGCTTGAGGCCCCGGGCCGGCAGAGGCCCTAGTCCTCCTTGGGTTTGCGGGGCCGCCGCCGGGCCAGTCTATAATCGACGTAGGTGCCAAGGCAGGACCACAGGATGAAGCGCGCCAGCAGGATGACGACCAGCAGGAGAATGAGCGGGTCGGGGCCGGTGCTCCCCCCGAACCAGGAGGCCATGCCGAGGGCAGGCGTCCCCCAGAGCGGCCGCCCCCCACTGCGTGGTCCGTGTGTGGACCGGCCGAGCACCGGCTTCCAGGTCCAGGTCTGCCAGGTGCCAGCCGTGCGGCCAGGAGCCTGGGCCGCGCGCTCAGTCCAGCCGGGGGTCTCCCGCTCTAACCGACCCCGTCCGCTCTGAGCCCCAAGCCAGGGGCCTCCCCGGCGGGAGAGGACAGATCGGGGACGGCGAGCAGCCTCCTTGGAGAAGAGGCCCCGCGCCATTCATCCCGAGCGGGCGGCTCTCGGGGCCGACAAGGGCCGCATTGTCAGGGCCCAGGCGGGAGGCTCCCCCTGCCCGGCGCTGACGTAATCTCCAAACGTCTCCGGCGGCAGCTGCTGGGCGAAGCTGGCCACCTTCTCCGGGTGCTTTCAGCCGCCCACGCCCGCTCTTCCGGCCCGCCAGACAATCGGGCCCTTTCTCTGCCCAATTAGCTATCACTTCTGGAGGCCGGCGCTGTCCAGCGGCTGCGGGCCCGTCGGGAGGGGCCGGGGAGCCCGGCAGGAGGGCAGGCGGGAGCTGGGCGGATGAAAGGGGAGGAGAGGGGAGAGAAGGTGAGATCAGTCGCTCGGAGCCCGGAGGCGACCCCAGGCGCGGCTCAATTAGCACACGGGCCGCCAGCATCTCAAAGACCCACACTGCCCCCGGGGGTGGGCGGCGCCGGCGGCCCAGGAGGGGAACCTGCTTAATCGCCCAGGAAGGGCAGCACCGACCCCCCGGATCACCGCCCCCACCAGCCCACCAAGAGACCTTGGGGGACACCCACAGCCCAGGCTGGACGGGTCAGTCCTGCGGGCCTCCCCTCACACCCCTCATGGCCTCAAGCCAGGGCCCACCAGGGACCCTCGGAGTGACCGGCTCACCTTTGGGGCCACAGACCTCATCAGAAAGGGAGGCAAGTGACAATTCTGCTTTGAAGGGCCACGATGAGGCCCAAGGGACAGTGTCCACACGGGACCAGCAAGGTGCCTGGGCGTGGAGTCACTGGCTGCCTTCCTGTCCCCCGAGAGGACGCCCTCAGACGTGTCCCCCCCGCACTGCTGAAATACCAGCGTCTGCCCGCCACACACACCCACACACACACACACCAGAACACGTGTACACACATACACACACGCCTGCACGTATAACATATACATGCACGTGTCCGTGCCCCGTGCACACACACGCGTGTGCACACACCAGGGCACACACACCTCTGCAGGCGCTGCCCACCCCCAAGTCCACATCTGGCCTTTCCTAGGCAAGTTTCCCTTGGGTGAAGAGACAGCGCCTCCTCCAAGCCCAGTTCCCCGGTACTGCAGCGCAAAGGGGTGCCAGCTGGAGGTGAGGTCCTCGGATGCTGCAGGGGGCCAGCCGAGTTCTCAGCGGGAAATGGTCCACCCCCAGGTACCCGAGCCAGGGAGAAAGCTGAGCGGCCTCCAGGGCTGCGGGCCACCCGAAGCCAGTTCCTGAATTTCTCCTTCATCTACAAAAGGAGAATGTGCTCCCACCCAGCCCTTCCAGAAGGTTCTAGCTAAGGAGTGAATGCAAAGCCTTTGACAGGGAGCCCAGCGTCAGATGGACAGTGGGAAGACGACGTTCGCTCGCGGCTTCCTAACGACAATCCAGTGAACGTGTGTGGACGCTCCCCGTGGGCCAGACCCAAGGTGAACCCCTGACCCGCACCCTCCCCCAGCCCTCACCCCTGGAGCTCGGGCATCACCCCGACCAGCAAAAGCTGTCTCGAAAGTGTCCAGTGCCATACTGTGCCCTCTGGGGGGCAAACACCCCTTTCCACCTCCATCCACAGAGATAGCCGTCAGCCGGTGGCCTGGTCAGGCGTCCGGCGCGTCTGCGGAATAGACTCTCAGGTAACATTCAGCCCTGGGCCTATTTGCCCTGACAGAGGATTGAAGACCACTTCAAACACACGTGGGAATTCAGATCGTAGGAGCCCGACATGGAGTCCGTAATCAGACAGCTCCGGGACATGGCAACTGGATAAGGGCTTCCAGAATGTTGCAGAAAGTCCCCAGCAGCGTTCACAAGTGCCCACCCACCCACCCAGCCACCGAGAACCCACCTGCGTGGGGAGTGAAGGTCCCAGGGGAGAGCGACCGAGAGTTGGGAGGGAGAAGAAGACTTTTCCTCGAGTTTCTCTTACTTGGAAGGTCAGCGTCTCCCAGTGGGCATCCTGGGGTGGCCGCAGGCAGGGGCGCATGCCGGGCAGGGCCCGTCCTCCTGGTCTCAGCCTCCCACCCAGCAGCCCCTGACCCAGCAGCGGGGACAAGGTGGCCTTGGATAAACGTCTCTGTTTGCAAGCACACAATCGACACACAAAGTCAACATTGCCCCGGTCATGTGGCGTCCACGCACAGAGACTCTCCAGGGTCACGGACGCCTCCCCCTTCCTGCTCAGACGTCCCCAGGCCCCTGGAACTGGGGAGGCCAAGGTCAGTGCGCCCTTCGGGAGAGGGAGCGAATAGCCCCCCTCCCCCTGGACAGTGTGCAGCTGACCCAGGGCCGCCTTCTCTTGGGAAAGGTCTACCTGACGCAGGTGCAGAGGACGCTAGAGGGACAAGGTGGCCGTCACCCAAAAGGGGAAAGTAATAAGCTGATAATAAATGTGCAGCGCCCACAGCCTCCCGTGGAGTGGGTGCTGGGGTCCCCACTCACAGGGAAGCAACCATGTCACCCCACGATTAACAGTGACAGTGAGCTACACCCCGCCCCTGGGTCCCTTTCCCCTGTCTCCGTGCACTCTGTCTCTGGCTCCCATGTCCTCTTGCTCCTGACTCTTCTCCAGGGACATCCTTGGCTATAGGAGCTGCCCCAGCGCCCAGGGGTTTACATCCCCCCAGGCCACCCTTCACCAAGGACTGACCACGGGGGGATGAAAGCCCAGCTCCCCTGCTGGGCGTCAGGACAAACTCAAAGGTCACACAGCCCCCAGAATTCCCCCTTGAGATCACAGTGAGCTTGGGACGGTACCCAAAGTCACAGCTCTCCTTGGCTTCTTCCCTCCCTCCTCCCGCCATCCCCATGCCTCCCAGCTCCTCCCTCCCGTTTCCCCAGGGTGCATCTCCTCTTAAATCACCTGCCCAGGAATGCCATGGCAAGATGAGCGTCCCATCCCTGGGAGCTGGAGTTTGCCACGACTCCCGAGCCCAGCAGGTGGAAGCTTCTACCTGGGTCGCCGAGGACGGACTGGGGGACCTGGGTTATTTTCAGGACTGCCAGTGGCCAGGGAATCTTCCTGCACCCAATGTCCAAGCATTGAAGCAGCAACCGGCAAATCCTCCCTCATCTCTCCCTTAACAATACCTAGCAGATGACCCCGGCCCCCAGGTGAGGTCTGTGCAGGAGGGCTGGGAGTGGAGGAGCACAGCTGTGTCCCCACCCAGGACCTGCTGTCCCTAGAGGTCACGGCCCTGGAATGAGCCCCAAGTGCTCGACTCAAGTTGCTTGCCCTAAACAAGCTGTGTCGCCATCAAGGTGTCCCGGCAGTGCTCTGGGCCTCAGCTTCCTCCTCCGTAAAATGGGACAATAGCCCCTCTCCCATGTTCTGCAAGCAAGGCCGGGGATCAGAGTACTTTGCAGGCGGTAGAAGCACTGCTCAAATGTCATAAAGACCCAGTGGACTTCCCCGACTCAAAGGCAGGGCCCCACGAGAGAAGCTGAGTCCTCATACGCAGGCACCACCCGCATCTCACCCTGGTGTTTGGTTGGTTAGTTTTGTTTGTTACTTTCATCACAGACCTAACATGCTCTGAAATCTTGTATGTGTTTCTAGAATGTGAGCTCCCACCACACCCCCCAGGGCTGAGCACAGTTCCTGCAACTAGAAGGCCCTCAGTAGGAACATCTTCACAGGCTGGTGTCAAGAAGTGAAATTAAAGGAAGCCCATGTCTTATTAGACTGGATTCTGCCAAAATTGTCAAAGCCCCAGCTACAACGGGGCCAAGAGTGAGATTCTCCAAAGCGTTGGAGTCTTACTGAAAATCGTTATTCATTTCTTCTTTTGGCAAAAGCAAGACACACTTGTTATTACCAAAATAATAAAAATAAAAAAGCAAACATTGCATACATGTGTGAGTTAGAGAGTGAATGTCAACTCCTATTTCTGCCAAGATGGAGCGAAAGATGCCGGAGGTCCCTAGGCTGGATGGAGACCCTGGAGTTAACATCCTAAGGAGGTTTGTGGTCGACTTACTTCTTCCCCTGAGAATATTGCATCTCAAAACCCAGCCGGCATGGGCAGCTGAAATCAACAGAACATGCATTGCAAACCGGCTCTCCGCTGAAACGCTCCCTACTTGCAGACGGGGAGAAAATTAATTTTCTTTCTTCCTGCTCCACAAAAGCAGCTTAGAATCCCAAACAGTGGGACGAGTGGGCAAAAGTGGAAAGCTTCCTCATTGAGGGAGACCTCTGCGCGGGCCGGGTTTTCTCCCTAACAAGGGACGGCCCCCGCCGTTTGAAACGTCCCCCTGCAAACATAAAGCCAGGCCCAGGAGAACGCACTTGAGAAAAATCACGCCACTGCCCTTCCAGCAGTTGAAAGCTGGTATGTAACTTTGCTTGGGGTGATCAAACAGCTAGTCAAGGACGCTGTCAGGAACAGAATGAAATTCCAAATAAATTAGCCATGTCCGAGAAGCCAATACAACACCGGATTAAGGCTCACAAAGAAAACACAATTTATTCAGCCTACCTTGTCAGAATTCTTAATAACCTTCCTTCGTTTTTCTCACCTCGGGCCCAGAGTCCCCGGCCAGGAAGGGACAAAGTGAACCCCTCTTGGATCCTGGGGCTGCAGAGACATGCCTGCATGATAGATGCTTACGTCTGGGTGAGCCCTGAGTGTTTATAAAATTGTGCTTTCACAAACATTTCAGCAGAGACCATCCATGTCGCCCAGAGGAGGCAAGCTGTCACCAAGCCCCAGACGCACATACGGCTTGCTCACTTCTGAATGAGAGTTCATACATTAGAATAAGGGACGAGGGGGCCAAAGAGAGGAGTATTAACCGTCGGGACTTAACTCTTTGGGGTTTGGGGAGAAGTAGCATCCTGCCTGCCGGCCTCTTCAATGAAGTATGCTCTGACAAGGGGGGCGGGGAGGGGGCGGGGGGGTCTCTACCCAATCATTTCATCTTTTAAGGCAACAAGTAGGTGAAAGGGAACTCAGCCCTCTGCAAATACTGACCATCCCCTGATACAACCTGTTAATACAAAACAGCCCTAAAAACAATAACTTTTTTTTCTTTTTTTCTTTTTTTATTGAAGTGTAGTTGATTTACAACGTTGTGCCAGTCTCTGCTGTACAACAAAGTGACTCAGTTATACACATAGAGACATTCTTTTTTTGGTAGACGCAAACTATTACACTTAGAATGGATAAACAACAAGGTCCTAACGTATAGCACAGGGAACTATAGTCAATATCCTGTGATAAACCATAATGGAAAAGAATAAAGAGAACACTACCTTTTTTATCAACGAACCCAGACAGCTTTCACACACCGACAAACGTTCTTTGAAAGAGTTAACAGGCAGAGGTTGGTGCGGCCCAGGTGAGGCACCTTTGAAGGCACTGGAGGATGTATCTGGGTTGCCTGAGGACCTCACTGAGAGCCGGGGGCCTTTTCTTTTTCACAGAGAGGGGGGTGGAGAGACAGAGTTGGGGGGGGTGGCGGGATTTGCTTTGCAGCACTAAGGCATTTGCAAGAGATAAAACCAGCAGGAATTTTGAGAGGGGCTGGAAGGAAGTGATCCGCCCATTCGTCTCGGACGGAATGTCAAGACGCTGGAGAAATACACAAAATGAAGATTTTTCCCAGAAATAGAAAAAAAGGAGAGCGGGGGGGTTGGGGGGGGGGGGGGAGGGAGATGACCTAATGGTATTAATTTTTTTTTAAGATAAAAGAAATGTACTGAGTAGAAGGGGAAAAAAAAACCTCAGCAGTTTCCCAAGCGTGACCTGGCCTAGATTCTCTCTCTTGATTTCTAAATTTAAAAAAAAAGGGAAATGATGGGGGACAAGGATCAGGGAGGTCCGCTGCACAAAATGATTTTTTGATGTGAGTGTGTGTCCCTCACCACAGGCCTTGTGCTGGGGGCGGCAGGCGTGGGCACTTGGGGACAACGATGGGCTCTCGAAGTTGGATTGAGCCACAAGATAGTGCCCCATTGGCACCCCGTGTGTGGCCTCAGGGAAGATCGCCTGTCCCCTCAGAAACACCACATTCTCACAACCATCGGAGGGGCTCACGTCCACACACCTCCCACGTCTCCATTGTCACCGGTGGGTGACAGTGTCAGTTATCAGGGACAGGAGGCTGCTCAGGCATGTCCCCTGGCCATGAGCTAGCTCAGGTGTGTTCTCTGGCCTTGGGCTAGTTCAGGTGTATCATCAGGCCATGCGCTAGCTCAGGTGCGTTCCCTGGCTGTGGCCTGGCCCAGTGTGCCCCTGGCCACGGGCTGGCCCAGGTGTATCATCAGGCCATGGGGTAGCTCAGGCGTGTCCCCTGGCCATGAGCTAGCTCAGGTGTGTTCTCTGGCCTTGGGCTAGTTCAGGTGTATCATCAGGCCATGCGCTAGCTCAGGTGTGTTCCCTGGCCATGGGCTGGCCCAGCATGTCCCCTGGCTGTGGGCTGGCTCAGGAGTGTCCCCTGGCCATGGGCCGGCTCAGGTGTGGCCCCGGGCTGTGGGCTGGCTCATGGAAGATGGAATGGAACTCTGTCAGGAAGCACAGCTGCTGGGTCTCACCTCCACCTAAGGCCACACATCCTCCAAGGTGAGGTGTGTCCAGCTTCTTGCACATCCTCTCTCCCTGCTCACTGGCCTCCTCTGCTCTGCTTGGTCTGCCCCGTGATAACTGAGGAAGAGAGTGGGAGGTGAAATGCAAGCCACAGAATGAGAAGACAGAATAAAGGCTGTATCTGAAGGGAAAATAGCTAAGAAAGTTCAGAGCTGATGAGAGATGTCAATCCACAGATCCAGATGTCCTAAAGAATCCAAGGTAGGACAAGTGAATTCAAGTGTACCTGGATTTTGTTTTAAT
This sequence comes from Eschrichtius robustus, assembly GCF_028021215.1. Lineage (NCBI taxonomy): Eukaryota > Metazoa > Chordata > Mammalia > Artiodactyla > Eschrichtiidae > Eschrichtius > Eschrichtius robustus. The sequence continues at coordinate 110,198,092 of NC_090834.1, read as the reverse complement.
CAGGTATGTTAAGATAGATGATCTTATTTGCAAAGCAGAAACAGAGACGCAGACGTAGAGAACAAACGTATGGATGCCAAGGGGGAAATGGGGGGTGGGATGAATTGGGAGACGGGGATTGACATATATACACAATTGATAATATGTATAAAATAGAAAACTAATGAGAACCTACTGTATAGCACGGGGAACTCTACTCAGTGCTCTGTGGTGACCTTAGTAGGAAGGAAATCAAAAAAAGAGGGGATATATGTATACGTATAGCTGATTCACTTTGCTGTACAGCAGGAGCTAACACAACGTTGTAAAGCAACTATACTCCAATAAAAATTAATTTAAAAAATAGATGGCAAACACAGAGACTACTGCCTCAAAGAAGAAGTTATGATTTATAGTTCCCAAAAAGGGGGAGAGGAGGGCATATCACACCAGGCAGGGCCACATGAGGAGGCAGGAGGAGGGAGGGGAGAGCATAGGTGAGAGCCTTCATTACTATAGTGATGGGAAGTTCTGGCAGGAGGGTGTCCCTATTGGGTAGGAAGCAGAACACAGAGGTTGGGCTTTGTGGAGGGTTTGTAATGTGACTTTCACTCACCCATGATAACACAGGGATGGTATGGATGTAAGCAACTTTGGCCATGAGTTTGGCTCATGATTTCAAGAATCCAAACCATCAATTACAGAACATCAGGAATGGTTATTCCAGAAGAGAACGTCTTAGAAGCCGCTGGAGAGGCAAGGTGGGGTTGAAGAGACATGAGACCCACAGCTGACTTCCCAACAATAGTGAGGAAGCAGAATGTGGTGGAATCATGTCTCCAAGATATTGGAGTAAAATGACTACCTAAAGTTATGTATTCAATGAAAAATGTTTAAATAAAGACATATGCTAGAGTTTTCTTTGGGGACTATATCTGTGAATGCATGTGCTTGGTTAAAGGGAACATGTATCTTTAACTTCATGATAAAAATGCCTATTTGTTTTCCAAAGTGGTGGCACCAGTTTCCACCCCCAGCAGCTGCTTTTTAATGTTTGCCCATCTGATGGATGAGAAATGGTGTCTTATTGTATTTTTTTGTCTTACTATAGTTTTAATTTGCACCTGTGTTTTTATTTCTCATACTGTGTTTCCTCTCCTATGAAGTTACAGTTGAGTCTTTTGCCTGCTGGGCTGTTTCTCTTTCTTATTGATTTTTCAGGCGTTCTTCATCATGTTAACCATGTCCTTTGTTTTCTGTATTCTGATGCTTTGACATTTGGGTCTTCCTGACCCTAGAGGGAGTGCCACTCCCAGGGTTACCAATTCCTAGGGAAGACAAATAACTCACCCGTGAACACGTTTCTGAAATACAGACCAACCATGCAGAGCCTAAAACCTGACCACCTTCTTTACTGGTCTCTCACTCTCAGGGCCACTATCCCCTGCCCCAATCATCCCAGGGCATGTACCATGCAACTGGGGAGAGCCCCTGTGCCCCAGAGTCCACTGAAATCATTCCACCCTGCCAATGCTCAGCCTGCTTCCCCTGTTTCACCTGTTCCTTCCCACGGAACCCACAGTAAAGATTCTTACCCTTGTTCTCCCCTCCTGACCAGCACTGGTGCTTCCCCGTGTGGCACCCATGGGGTGGTGGCCTTCTCTTGGGATCTGTGAGCAACAAACTCTCTTTCCAATGGCAGTCGTCTCCTGGTCTGTTGGCCTTGCCATACCTAAATCGTAATAAAACCTACATTAAAACATTCCTTTTCTTCATACAACTTCTTTGTCAGTTCTGTGCATTGCAATATCTCCTCTAAGTTTGCAGTTTGTCCTTACGTGATTTTTACGGTGTTTTGATGAATATAAGTTCTAAATGTAATGAGGTCAAATTGATCAATTGTACTAAAGGCCCTAACTGGGACAATGAGGCAAGAAAAATAAGTTGAACACATAAAGATTGGAAAAGAAGACATGAGGCTGTCAGTACTCCCCAATTACAGAGGCAGAGGGAGGACCACGTGACACGTCACAAATGGCTCTTAAAGCTTCTCTCAGGAAGTGGCATGTGATGGGAGAGATGCCCCACTCCCCACACATCACTAGCCAAAGCAAGTCACGTATTTGTGGCCAACACAAATGTGACGGGATAGTCACTCCCACAGATAGGTAGGTTGTGCCCTACAAGACTGTCGGAGCAGGGAGGAGTGAGATGCTCCTGTTGGCTTTGAAGAAGTGAGCTGCCATGTTGTGGGGAGTAAGAGGGGGGCACATGGCTCGGACCTGAAGGCAGCCTCTAGGAGCCAAGAAAGACAGTGGCCCCTGGCTGATGGCCACTAAGAAAACAGGGGAAATGCAGTCCTACAACTGCAAAGAACTGAATTCTATCAGCAACCACATGACCTTGGAAGTGGATTCCTCCCCAGAGCCTCCAGGTGAAACCATAACACGTTCTCTTATGAGAACGTGAGCAGAGAATGCACCCAAACCCACCTGGACTTCTGCTTAAAAGAACCATGAGTTTATGAGCAGAAGCTGCTTCAAGCCATGTTGGTGGTGATTTGTTACACAGCATAGATACCTGATACACATCTCGGTGGGGACTTGCAGTCCCACCATGTGCCTGAAATAGTTAGACCCCTAAAGAACACTAATGATCACCACAGACCCCTACCTCACACCTCACACAAAAATCAGCTCCAGGTGGATTAACGATTCAATGTGAGACGCAAATCTATAAAATTTTCAGAGAACAATATAGAGTAACATTTTCATAGCCTCAGGGCAGGGCCATCTTAAAAACACACAAAAAGTACAAACCATGAAAGAAAAGGTTGATCAATTTATTTTTAGACAAGTAAAAATGTAGATGTTTGCCACGAATAGACTGCCAGTAAAAACGATCCCAGAGGACATATTCTAGCCAAAGGAAAATAATCGCTGAAGGGAGATTGAAAATGCAAGAAAAAATCATGAGCAAAGTGTATGGGGAATATTTGGGTAAATCTAAACAAACATTGACTGCATAAAACGAGAAAAACTGGGTCTAACTTGGGGAATTTAAAATTAGAATAAAATATATGACACAATCACATGTAAGTCAGAAGGGAGGTGATGTATTCTGAGGTCTTGTTTCATTTGGAAGGAGTATAAAATATTGATTAACCTAGGTACTGCAAAGTTTGCTACACCTGGTAAAAGTCTCCAGGGTCACTGCTAAATGAATAGAAACTGAATCTATAAGTTCCAAAGTAGTCGAGGAAGACAGAATAAAATGAGAAGAAAAATAAACAACCTAAACGAAGCTACAAAAAGAGAAAAAAGACCAGCCACGTGGCAGCTCAAAATAAAGGGCAGACATAAATCTCACCACCCTGAGGTTATGCTGAATAAAACAGTGTCCACTCTGAACTTGACCTTGAAAAAAGACGCCACCGAACCCTGCACAGCTTTCACGGCCATCCCCTCGTCCACCTTCAGGTTCTGGCTTTAATTTCTCCTTCTCAGAGAGGCCTCCACTGACTGCCCTGTCCAGCGTCAGTCTCCAAGCTGCTTCTTCTTCCTTTTTTGCAGCTGAGGTCCCGTTTGGTCAGTACAGCCCATCCTCATTATCCACGGATTCCATATTTGCGAATTCACCTACTCGCTGAAGTTTCCTCGTGTCCCCAAAATCAATGCTCAACAAAACCAGTTCTTTCATGGATGCCTGCAGACATGTGCAGAGAGACGAAGCGTCTGAGTTGCCCAATGCACACGTTCCCAGCCGAGGTCCAGCAAAGCCACGATCTGCCTTCTGGTTCCCACTCTCACACTGTAAATGAGCATCCTTTTCGTGGTCTACTTAGTGGCCCATTGTTGCATTTCTGTGTTTTTTGTTGGCGATGTCACTGTTTAAAACGGCCCCCCTAGGGACTTCCCTGGTGGTCCAGTGGCTAAGACTCCACGCTCCCAATGCAGGGAACCTGGGCTCGATCCCTGGTCAGGGAGCTAAATCCCACATGCAGCAACTAAAGATCCCACATGCAGCAACTAAAGATCCCGCATGCCGCAACTAAGACCCAGCGCAGCCAAATAAATAAATATTAAAAAACAGAAAAAAAACGCCCCCAGGGCTTGGTGCTGAGACGCTGAGCACAGGGAGACTGCGAGGTACCCTAGGGAGAAAACAACGCGGTAGGTAACACTCGTTCAGGCAGGAGTTACAGCCCTGTTTGGCCATGAGTTTCATGCTAACAAATCAATGATAGGGTATATATTAAAACAGGTGCCTTTAAACAGAAGCACACAACAAACAAGGTTGTGTATTGATCGGTGGATGCAAATGTTATGAGCAGAAGCTCTCGGAAATGCAACCCTGTGTCTCTCCCAGGATCAGTGGTTCAGTATCCACGCATTCAGTGTCTACAGTGAGTTTATGCCACAGAACTAATACTCAGTGACACCTGCTAAAGAATGAGTAAAAGGGCTCCTGAACCCACATTCATACCCTCAAGTTTCCAGAACCTGGACCCAGGAACCCAGGTCTTGTTTCAGGCAGGGAGCATTGGAAAGGGCACTGATCTGAGCACCCAGTGTGCTGGGTTTAAGAGCCAGTCACCCCCTTATTGGGCATGTTACTGCAAGTGACTTCCTCTCTCTGGGCCTCAGTGGCCTGAAAAAGGATAAGAGTGGTTTTGGCTTTTATTGAGAATCTACTATACGCCAAACACTGTATGTATCAGTCAGAGGGAGTCTGAAACTGCCTACAGAAGCTTAACCCATGGGGTTTAATTTTTCTCCACTAACAAGGGCTGGAACAGCATGCCATCAATGTCCAAATGCCTCTGACTCCAACATCCTGAGGATGTCGTCTCATCCTCATGGCCCAAGATGGCTGCTGCACCTCCAGCCCTTAACACAAACTCCAAGAAGAAGAAAAGAGCACAGGAGGAGGCGGTGATGCCTGTACGAAGAAAGCAAAAGCTGACCGGGAAATCCCCAGCTGACTCCTGTTTACATCCCTTTGGCAAGAATAGTGTCACGTGGCCCTGGATTCCAAGATAGCCAGGAGGTCGGGAATCCTGGCTAGGCACATCTCCATCAAATCTACCTCTGGGGTTTTCTTAGAAAGGGAGGTCGGCAGCTGACCGTGATCAGCACTTTGCAAATGGCATTTTGATTCCTATGAGGCGGGTATTTTTAACAAACTACAGCACATAGAAGCCCATCTGAACCCACCCAAGGGGTCTCCACACTCTTTCTCGAAACCACTGGCCCCTGCTCTGCCAACTTCTCCAAAGAGGGGTTTGATGTTGCTTTTAAGTTTCCTCTTAAATCATCCAGCAAAACGGCCACCCTGTCCCCAGCTGACCTTGGGGGAGCCCATTGACCTGAGAGCAACCGCTTCAAGGGACTTAAATCACTGACCAGAAGAAGCCCCCTCCTGGTCCAGCACACGGGCTTGGGCACCACGAGTCACGGCCCTGTGCAACCTGAAGGATGAGTCGCACATTGTCACGGGCTGTCCCTTTCCCCAGAACATAGTGTGACTGCAGGCGATGTGGCAGGAAGGATGTTCACACAAATACAGTCACAAATATGAACAAACACGGTGTGAGACAAGTCACTGTGGTAATTTGGGATTCTGGCCATCGCTGGCAAGGACGCCGGCCAAGGGGAGTTGCGCTTCCCTACCCACCCACCCCCCGCAAGCCCCCACCTCATTTCCGACATTTCTCACCACGTAATCTGAACTCACACGTTGTCAGTGAGGCTAAGCTTGGGTGAAGTGTCTAGTGTTTCCCAGTAAATCGGTGCATTAAGATGCTGGTCCGTGGCTGGGGGCACGGGACAATGAGGGCTCCCAAGCCAAGCCACGTTGCATAAGGCCCAAAGGATTGTTTTCCTCTCTCAGGAAATGAACCTCTTTGGTCACAATGGAAAGTTTATGAAGCCCAGGGTGCTTCCGGGTCCAAAAATCTCTTTGTTTGTGTATGTGTGTTTGGGGGTGGGTGTGTATCCTAAGATTTATTTCAGGATCAGGAGAGCAGCCAGGAGGAGAAGCAAAGGAAACCAGGGATTAAGATAACCCTCGACAGGGCAGCCCATCTCTCCAGTGATATTTCCTGCCGAGCAAACACCTGGGTTCCAACCCAACACTGGGCAGCTCTTACCACAAGTGCATCAGCCCTAAACCTACCAGGGCTCGTGGCCCACCTGGGCGCTGGGCCTGAGGAAGAGTGGGCAGGAGGTCACAGGGGCCTGAAGAGTCTGGGCGACACCACACCCCCAAAGCTGGAGGCACCAACAGCAGGTGGGGAGAGGGCTGGGCAGAGCAGTGACCCTCGGTCCCCAGCCACCTCTTCGGAGGACATGCCGGCTGAGGACAGACCAAGGCTTGGACCTGCAGGTCCCAAAGGAGGGATGGCAGGACCACCGGGAGTGCTTCCTTCCCCCCTGAGGTCCCATCCACTTGGGACCCTCCATGCCACACTAAGAACCACCAACTGGGCTCGGCATCCATCCCTTTCTCCTTCGGATGGGCTTGTTGAGAAATGCTGTGCTGGACAGCCTCACACAGGCAGAGGTGCTGTTACTGCCGCTGATTTTTAAAAGATCACCAAGCGCGTCCGATTCTTCTTCCTTCCCAACCCTTGAAACCCGGGCACCTGGTGGGTGGGTCTTCGCCCTACAATCTCTCTCCTTTTTTTTTCTTTAATTTATTTATTTATTTTTGGCTGCGTTGGGTCTTTGTTGCTGTGCGTGGGCTTTCTCTAGTTGCAGCGAGCAGGGGATACTCTTCGTTGAGGTGCACGGGCTTCTCATTGCAGTGGCTTCTCTTGTTACAGAGCATGGGCTCTAGGTGTGTGGGCTTCAGTAGTTGTGGCGTGCGGGCACAGTAGTTGTGACTCACGGGCTCTAGAGTGCAGACTCAGTAGTTGTGGCGCACGGGCTTAGTTGCTCCGCGGCATGTGGGATCTTCCCAGACCAAGGCTTGAACCTGTGTCCCCTGCATTGGCAGGCAGATTCTTAACCACTGCGCTACCAGGGAAGTCCCCACCACCACCACAGTCTCTTTGAATGACGCTGCCACACTAATCATCCCAAAACACCATGCACGTGAACCACACACACACACACACACACACACACACACACACACAGAGTTCCTGTCTCCAAACCCTTCAAGACTAACCCTGAGCACTGTCCATTTTATAAGGTCTTTTGCAAAGCACCTTACTCACATTATTGCACTGAATCTTCCCGACAACCTCATAGAGCATTGCTATCCCCATTTTGCAGATGAGAAAACTGAGGCTTAGAGAGATTAAGGAACTCCCCAGACCCTCCACAGCTGGAGAGTGGCACCACCTCCCTAATCAGTGAAGCTAGGAGGAACGTGTGCAACACGTCTTGGCCACTCTGTCTCCCCCGGGCCCACAGGATCAAGGCTGGCCTTCGAGGTCTCTCTATATCTGGCCATTCTATACTTTGTCCTCTTTTATGCTGCACTCCAGAACGGACTGTGAGCCAATAGGATTTGCAGAAATGACAGTGTGTGATTTCTGAGGCTGGGTCATAAAAGACACTGCGGCTTCCTTGGGGATTACCCACCATGGAGGCCACCACATTGTGAGGACTCGAGCAGCCTGTGGAAAGGCCCACATGGTGAGGAGCTGAGGCCTCCAGCCAACAGCCAGCACCAGTCGCCAGATACACCAGGAGCTGCCTTGGGAGAAAGTCCTCCAGCCTCAGTCGAGCCTTCGGATGATGCAGCCTTAGCCAACGCCTTGCCTGCAACACCATGAGAGACACTGAGCCAGGACCACCTGGCTAAGCAGCTCCCAAATTCCTGACCCACAGAAACGCTGAGATAATAAAGTTTATTGTTGTTCTAAGTCATTACGTTTTAGGAAAGTTTGTTGTGCAGTAAGAGGTAACTGCCACTCCTCCTCTGTTTTTCTGAGTCCCTCTCACTGGGGTCAAGCCTGCTCTTGTTCCCATGCTGGGAAGCCTGCCCTGGCATTCTGCCCATGGATTTTACCCTCCCCTGTGCCCCACCCAGAAAACCTAGACCTACACTTTGATGTCCATGCAAGGGCCTCCACAGCCAGATGGGAGCCCTGAGGATGAGACCCTGCTTACTCCCTGGTGCCCCATGCCTGGACCACATCATGTCCAGGTACGGACATGATGTTAATGAGAAAAGTATTTCAGCTGTCAAGAGAAATTCCGGGGCACAGATAGAATCATGATTCATTGGCAGGAGGCGACTAACTTTTCGAGTGACTCTGAGTCCCCCTCAGATCAGGCACCTGTTGGATGGAGGTAGGTCCACGGCACAGACTGCTCATGGCAGCTCTTGGAGGGAGTGTCATTGTCATTCCCATCGTGCAGATGAACTGCCCAGTCACGCAGCTGGGACGTGTCTGAGCCAGGACTCAACCCTCTGTCCAGCCCCACCGTCCTCCCAGCCCAGCCTGACCCTCCCTCCCCGCCCCACTGCCCCTCACGCCTTCACTCCGTGCATCCGAAGCCGGCCTCTCGCGCACACTGCCAGCAGACACTCGGCACCCGCACCGGCCCCCACGTCAGAACTCAGAAGTCACCAGGCCCCCAGGGCCAGGAAAAGATACCATGTCAGCCAGCAACATGCCACAGACAAGGGCCATGCTATCCACACTGGATCCTAAGCCACCAGGAAGGCTAAGGTAGGAGGAACCAGGGCAGAGTTGGGGAAGTGAGGCCAGCCCAGAATCTATCCCTTTGTTCATCCTTCACACGCTAATGGTTCCCGAGCACCCGCTGTGCCAGGCACAGCTGAGCCCTGAAACCCGCCAGGGTATGCAACAAGCTCTTGGGGGCCTAAGGTCCAGCTGGGAGAGGCTTGGAGCCCATCAAGCCCAGCTCTCCCGTCGCCTTTCTGTCGCCCTTGAGGCGGCCACTGGCTTCTCTTGGGCCTGTTTCCTCCTCTGTGAAGTGAGGGTGATTTGAAGCAGTGGGTCTCACGCAGGGGTGACCTGCCCACCAAAGCCCACTTGGTGCTCTCTGAAGACGTTTTGGGTTGCCACGTTGAGTTGGGGGTTGGTAACTGGCATCCAGGGGTGCTGTTCAGTACCCTATATGTACAGGACGCCTCCCATCGCCCCCAACCTGCAAAGAATAATTCACCCCACGTGCCAACAGGGTCACAGTGGAGAAACCCTGATTTCAAAGATTCGGGGAGACTGCCCATGGAGAGGTCCCAGCATGCAGCCAGACATGTGGACAGCCTGTGCACGGGTGGGTCCTCTAATCTTCCCCTTCTTGGGGTTCCTGCTGAGACCAGGGGTCCCCAAACCCTCCAGGGCCCCCAGCAGTTGGCCCAGCTGATGCGTGCACAGCGTCCTGTCTGTCGCCCAAGCGCCAGGGGAGGGACACGTCACTGCTGGACGTACAACCAGTTCACGGAGCGGGAGGTGAGCAGCCTGAGCCTCTCCTTAGCCACGCCGGCCCGGGGCTCACAGGTCTCCCCTCGGCCAGGTCACACCGATGCTGCATTCAGCCGGCATCTACTGGGCTCCTCTGTCGCTGCCCACCCTCGCCTCCCTGGCCTTCCCAGCTGACGGCAGGGTCTGCCCTGGGGGGCTGGGTGGCCCGAGGCAAATGTCCTCCTTTCCAGGACAGGGTTCCCCTTACTCCAGGGTCTATAACAACTCCAGCCCTGACTTGGGTCACTGACCGTGTTTGGAGAGGGGAGGGGAGCGACAGGGACACAGGTGAAGAGCACCCCGGCTCAAACCCAGGAACCCCAACTCTGGTACTTCACGTGATCCCAACCCTGGAGAAAACAAAATGGGTGATCAACGTGCGTTTTCTGCGGAGAGATCTCTGTGAGCGTCAGACACAGCGACCCCAGCAGGACACCTGGCCGTGGACCTGAGGCCAAGAGTCCGCTCTGAGCTCTCGTCTCCTGCCCTGTTACCCACCAGGGCTCTTGGCCTCCTTAATCAGTAGAAATGGATCAGAGGCCAGACAAGAAATTCAGGCAAGGCTTTATTGGGGCCCCTGCTGCAGCCGGGGGGAGTGAGAACAAGTAAGAGTTTCCCTTGCTCACTTCCCGAGGTGGGGGGCGAGCTGGTTCCTTCTATGGGGTGAGGGTAGGGGTGCGTTCTGGGGTCGGGCTGGAGGGGTGACTTAGGGGGTTCGCCCACCCCTTTGGTGGTGTTGAGTGCAGCGGGCATGCACAGTACCTTGCTTTTGTTTCTGGCTCTTCAGAAGTAGCAGCTGGGTTTTTGGTCTTTTTGTATCTTGTTGTTCGTAATTTGCCCCAACTGCGCATGCACGCAGTTATTTTTAGTCCCTTATAGTTTCTTTGTATTTTGTTGCTCAAGGAGATGTTTGTCCAGGTGCCAGCACTGCAGCAAAGGGTCCAGGTCCTTGCCTGTTTCAGCCCCATCCCCAAGATGGAAGTCTGCCCCCAGGCAGCTCCTTCTGGATGCCCCTTGTCACCTCTAAGAGCCTGCGATGGATAGAAGTCTTGAGCTCCACCAGGCCCCACCCCAGCGCAATCCCATCTTTATTGGCAACTAAACCTCTCAGTTGCAGAGAGCCTTGGCCAGGGCCCTGAGCCAGCTAGCCCCCGCTCCTCCTAGGGTCATTTCCCATAGAGCAGAGGGGTTGGCCAAGCCAACCTGGGTTCCAAGACGTTTCTGTGAGCAGCAGGTCCCCAAGTTCCAGGCCTAGCCCCAAAGGCTCTTGTCATGTCCCTCTAGATGCCAACCCAAGAACCTGGACAGCCCAGAAAACACACCACTCAAGTCTTGACTGGGCTTAGACACTCAGTCTTGACCTTGATTTTCATGATCCATTGGGTTTTGTTATAATTGATGATATTCACTGGGTAGATGACTCCAAGTTCATTCATTCACACTACAAACATTTACTGAGTGCCTACTGTATACTAAACACTGTGCAACGGGATGCTGTGATTCCCAAATCCATCAGTGGCCTGGCCAGTCTACCCACCACCCTGAGGATCTTTGTGGGGAGCTGATGCCGCGTTTAAAAGACTCAACGTACGGTTTGATTCTCACATTCAGGTGTCTCTTTGTGAAATGCTCCTGGGCATACGAGGCCGCGTTTTGTGGGAAGAGACACAAAATGTGAGAAATCCTTGGGCAGAAGAAGGGAGCACCCTCAGCCTGAAAGAACCGTGTGCCAACCCTCCCTGGATAGATCATCCCCAGGTGTCCACGTGGATGAGTTCACAACAGCCCGAAGTAGAGAGGACGGACCCGGGAAGCAACGTGGTGTCAAGGGAAACTACCAAGTTCTGATTCAGTTCCCAGCTCTGCCGCTCGCTAACCTAGACAGATAGATTAATCCCCTTAAACTCAGTTTCTCCCGCTGAGAAATGGGGCCAGTAACTCCTCGAGGGTGAAGGGAGTTGGTGGAGTATAATAAAGATGTCGACGTCTGGGTCAGGTGTCTGAGTTCACCACGCTGATGAGAAAGGTGCCCTGGTGTCACAGGGAGGAGGGTAGAGGTACCCTGGGGCCCACAGAGGCAGCAGCTGCCCCGAGTGGCAAAGGAAGGCAGAGTCCTAGCCGTTACATCTTCTGAGCAGTGGGCAGGAGTCCAGCTTGGGGTCCCCTTGGCGGAGGCCACCCCCAGTCCAGAGGATCAACAGGCTGGGCAGATGTTGGCACCAGCCCTGCCAGCCTCAGGGCAGCTCAAGGGCTTTTCATCCAGTGACCAAGGTGGCAGAGCGGCCTTGGCCAGCAGCCACCCAGGTAGGCAAAAGTAATCAGGACAGGAAAGGCCAGGCCGGCTGTTGGGTGGCCATGTGGGGTGGGCACTGGGAGACACCATAGACAAAGGTCAACTCAGGCAAAGGTCAACTCAAAATGGATCATAGGCTTAAACGTAAAACCTACAACTGTGAAACTTCTAGAAGAAACTCTTTGTGACTTTGGGTTAGGCAAAGACTTCTTAAGATGCAAAAAACCACAAAGCTAATTTTGAAAGTTATACATCGGACTTCATGGAAATAAAAACTCCGGCTCCTCCAAAGACACTGTTAATAAAATGAAAACACAAGCCACAGTCTGGGAGAAAATACTGGAAAAGTATATAACTGATAAAGGTCTTATGTCAGAATACAGAAAGAACTCTTACAGCTCAATGATAAGACAAAACAGCCCAAATTTTTTAATGCAAAATTTGAACAGATGCTTCACCAGAAAAGAAAACTAGGCCTCAGCTAAGCAAGTGAATGGTGAATGAAAAGAGGGTCGGCGTCATTAGACAGGACTATACACTTAGTAAAATGGCTAAAATTTTAAACTGACAACACCAAGTGTTGTCAAAGGTGCAGAGCACCCAGCACTCTCATACATTGTTGGTGGGAACGCAATATGGTGTCGCCATGTTGGAAAGAGTCTACTAATTTCTTTTAAAGTTAAATATACACTTAACATACAATCCAGCAATCCCACTTCTAGTACGTATCCAAGAGAAATGAAAGCATGTCCACACAAAACCTGGATCCAGATGTTATAGCAGCTTTATTCATATTAGCCACAAATGGAAACAACTCGAATGTCCATTACCTGGTGGATGGAAAAGCAAATTGTAGTCTATTCATACAACTTGACATTCATGCTCTAATCATGTAATATTCAGCAATAAGAAGGAACTAATTACAGACACATGAGTCAACATGGGTGGACCTCAAATGCATTAGGCTAAGTGATAGAGCCAGACACAAGAGGCTGCATGCTGCATGATTCCACTTAAACATTCTGGAAAAGGCAAAACCATGGGGACAAAAACAAGATCTGTGGTTTCCAGAAGCTGGGGTGGGAGAAGGTGTTGCCTGCCAAGAGCCAGCAGGTAGGACCTTTGGGGGTGATGGGACAGTTCTATGCCTTGATTGTGGTACTGGTTGCATGTCCTGAATACCTTTACCAAAAGGCATCAAACTGTCAACACTTCCTGCATGGTAATTATACCTCAATAACTTCCCCTCCCAAAATAAATGTCTTCTCACTGAAATTAATAAAGCAGGAAGAAGAGGACAAGCACGTCCTGTGTAGCAGATGCTACCATCGATATGCAGTGTCCCTTCTGCCCAGGTATCCAATGGGTCCTGTGTTCTCTCCATTTTACAGATAAGCAAACTGATGCCTAGAGAATTGAAGTCACCCAGCATCACCCAGCAAGGATGTGACGGAGTCTGGACTTCTATGCAGGCCTGACTCCGTCGTCCACACCCTGGACCACCAAGGCCATCCTGGGGCTGACCCCCAGGGATTGCCAAGCCACCTGCCACCTTCACCTGCTTTCCAGAGGGAGGCCTCTGGGGAACTGACCCGCCCAGGCTCACAAGGAGAGGAGTAGAATCAGGAGGGAACCAGGTCTCATTGACCAACAAACACTCACCCCTCCTACAACAATGTTGAGAATAGAAAAGGCCCCAAGACATGAGCACAAACAAGGCGTGGATGCCCTGAGCAGGGCCCTGCCCTCAGGAAGCTCACAGCTTCACCTGGCCCCAGGGTCATGTCCTAGACCAGTGCATGTGGCTGCCCGGTTCCTCCTGAGAACCACCCATCGGGGCCCAGAGGTGATGGAGGCCAGCATTCCCCCTGTCCCGAGGGGGCTAAGGTTTAGAGGAGGGAAGGAAGGAGGGGACTCAGGACCTCATCTCAGGCCCGTCCAGGAGGGAGTTGGTCCCGGGGAGAGGCGGAGGAGAGGGGTGCTGTGTTCCCAAGCTGGAGAATTGGTGCGTCCACACTGCGTTTTGCAGCGTGAGGGAGGGGTCTGCAGGAAGGGGCTAAAGCCTTGCACCCACCCCGTCCTGACACACCGTTCCGGCATCCAGGAAGCTTGGGGGCAGACACCTCAGCCCAGGAACACCCAGCTCAGGGTTCCACGCTGTGGGAGCAGCACGTGCAGAACGCCCCACCTAGAGGCAGGAATGCAGCCCTGAGCCCCGGGGCCACTGCAGGCTCTGCAGTGTCCAGACAGGTCCAGACACCTGGGGGAGAGGGCTGCTCCTTCCCTGCTCCCTCTGAGTGGCCTCTGCCCGGACTTCACATCCTAGCTGTGCCACCTGTAGCCACCCGTTCTGTGCCTCGGTTTCCCACTCTGTAAGGTGAGGATTGAAATCCTCTCTACACCCCAGTCTCTCCAAGTGGCTTAATGGCCATGATATATGCAAAGTGCGGCGATGTGGCCCTGGCAGCCGGCAAGTGCACCAGTGCCCGGACCCCACCGCCTGGACGTCTGGAGGTTCTGAGACTGGCCGGGCATCTCCCTTTGAAGGCCAGGCAGCCCGTGCCAAGACACCAAGTTATCCCAGGGTAGGAGCCTTCCTGAAGCACCCTGGCGGCTGGGGCGGTCCTGGGGCCTCATCCAGCTCATGGTGTGGTCCAACCGGACTTTGCCCGCACTGTTTGCTCGGGTCCCACTGCTAGCAGTTTGGGGGGCCTCAGACCTGAACTCACAGCACTCTAGAGGAAGGGCCCTCTGGGTGGGAGAAGCAGGGGCCTCCATCGAGGACTGGCCTGGTGCTGAGCTGACCATGAGGACGAGAACCTACAGAGACAAAGACCCCAGGCTCGATGGAAGGACACACATTCAGACCCACAGTGGAGGGAGGGCCAGCTCTTTCCAAACCTGGATGCAACACTCCCCCAGGCAGGAGTGTGCCTCTTCTTATTACCCCCGGCTCCTCTGCCATGGTCAGGTGGTGTACACGGCCACAGGCCCCACCCCCTGGGCTCTGATACCCTTGCTTCTGCAGAAGGATGACCATGGGTACAGTAACGGGGGTCAGATGGCACCTTACCCTCTGAAGGAGGTGCTAACAGACAAGGGCACAGGCTTAAGGAAGTCACGCCCCTCCTCAAGGTCACACAGTCAGGAAACGGCAGAGCCAGAGCGGAGCCCAAGATTCTCCCTCCAGGGCTCCACCCTCGCCCCTCAACCTCACCCCTGCTCTGTGTCTGTCCATTCCATCAAGGATCTCCCGTGGCCACCCAGCACGGCACCCAGTTCCTGGAAGAAGGGCCAGTCTCGTTCATCTTGACTTAAGACTTTCATGGGCCTTAGGGACGTTTGCTTTCAAGGGTTCCCTCTTTCATTAAAAAATAATAGTAATAATTTATGTTTACAACTTCACTGGACTAAAAGCAAATTAATATTATACACTGCATTACTTTTCTAGGGCTGCCACAATGAATTACTACAAGCCAGAGATTTATTCTCTCACAGTCTGGAGGCCAGAAGTCCAAAATCGAGGTGTCCGCAGGGCCTCGCTCCCTCTAAAGGCTCTGGGGGAGGACCCTTCCTGTCTCTTCCAGCTTCTGGGGGCTCCAGGTGTCCCTGGGCTTGTGGCTACATCCCTCCAATCTGCCTCACGTGGGCTCCTGTGTGTCTGTGTGTTTTCTCCTCTTATAAAGACACCGGTCACTGGATCAGGGTCCACCCTACTCCAGTATAACCTCATCTTCACTCATCATCTCTGCAAAGACCCTGTTTCCAAATAACATCCTATTCTGAAGTTCTGGGCAGACATGAATTTTGCAAAGACACTATTCAACCCAGTACATATATTAAAACATTTTCTTCAGCTTAGAGGTTCATTTTTTAAATTCTGATTTTAAAAGAAACTGAAACTTTTTCATGCACCCTGGCACTGTGCCCCCTGGAGACATCACCCTAGTATCTCCCCCCGCCTCTCCCCGCCCAGCACCTGGCACGTAGTAGGTCCCGGACCAGCCCTCTGCCTGGGCCGCCTGGTCTCAGCAGCTGCTGCGGGGTCAGGCCCGGCCCGAGCTTTCTGTTCTCGCCGGCTATTTGCCTCTCCCTGCTCCCAAGCGGTGGGTGGATAATATTCTTTGCTGTAATCTGTTCCGTCCCGGGGCGCCTTCCCACTGGCCGCCCTGCACAAACAGCCTCGCTCGGGCCGCCACCCGCCCGGCTCCAGGCTCCCGATATGAATGCGGAGGTGAGATTGTCTTGACACCGCTTTAATTTTTCAAATAGCAATCCAGTTACCAAGCACATTGGCACTTGGGCCTGGTTCCACCACGACTTGGCAGGACCCGCGAGAGCTGCTGGCAGTGATAGATGCAGGGCCCCTCGGCACACACCCCCACCCCGCCAGCCCCGGTCCGCCCGGCCACCCGTGCCAGCCCAGTGACCGCACGCGGCCAGCCCCCGGCAGCTGCAAGGCCTCGGTGCCAAGACCCAGAGCGGGCTGCTCCGGCTCCAGGATCCAGCAGGGCAGGCCTCCTGGCCTGGCCTTCAAGAGGCCGTGTGCACGGCCTCTCCCCCGACGGGGGCTGGGCTGTGGGATATGGCTTCCCACCCACCTGGTCTCACCCTCCCTCAGCCCCATCACCAAAGCCAAATGGCTTAGGAAATTACAAATAAGAAGTGAGGCAGAGACTCTGGGGGCTGGAAGGGACTTGACCATCAGAAGGTCCCACTCACTCATGATACACGTGGGGAAACCGAGGCCAGAACCCGGAGACTGCAGAGCCAGGACTGCAGCCGGGATTTTGGCTGTTGAAGAAACACCAACTCAGTGGTTCTCAGGAGGGTGGGAGCCAGCCAGGCTGGGGTCACATCCCATCTCTGTCGCTTGCTAACTCTGCAACTCCGGGCAAGTTGCTTCACCTCTCTGTGCGCTGGTTTTCCCACCCACAAAGTGAGTGTCACGCAGCACCCGCTTCCCAGGGGAGCCATCAGGATAATGGAGTCAATCTGTGCGTGAGGAGAGGCAGGCCCCGCCTCCTGGTCAGTGTCACCCACGAGTGGGATGTGGAACCCTGGATGTAGGGGGTCCCTGAGGAAGGCCAGTCCGCCCCTGTGGCAGGGAAAAGAAAAGGCAATGCCTGGGCGGCTCAGCCAGTGACACCAGCACCGGCATTGCTCATGCACCAAGCCACTATTAAGGGCCATGTGTATCCGAGCATCCCGGGAAGGTCTGCAGTTCCTGACTTGTAGGCACCGGCGATGGAATGGCAGAGCTGGAGGGGACATCGAGCCCCAGAGAGGAGATGCGACCAGCTCAAGGACCCGGACCCCAGCCCAGCCACAAGTCCTCAACACCACAGCGGGTGGGTCAGGCTCCAAAGGGCAAAGTTCCCTCCCCCTGCCTGCCTCCCATGAAGCTTAAGACCTGTCTTATCACCCCCTGAATGTCCCTTGAACGCTGTCCTCCAAGAGATGAGCATCTCAGGTGAGCCAGCGGCCACCCAGGTCATAGGGAAGGAGACCCAGACAGGTAAGGGCAGGACACAGACGCTGTCCAGACCAGCGCCACCACTACGGCAGCCTCTGGTCACGTGTGGCCACTGGACACTTGGCATGTCACTGTTGAGACCGACAAAATGCGTTTTTAGATTTTATTTCACTTCGATTAATTTAAATTTAAAAACTGAAGCAACGTAATGTGGTTTTCTGTTAAACACAACTTTATGGCTTTGGCAGGATGTTAAACGTGGAGCACCTGAATTGAGATGTACTGTCAGTGTAAAACTAACAAGGGATTTTGGAGAATTAAGTGCGTGCAAAAGAATGCAAAATACTAATAATTTTGATGTTGATTATATGCTAAAGTAATATTTTGGATAGATTGGGTTAAATAAATTGTTATTCAAACGTATTTCACCTGTTTTGTCCTACTCTTTTTTTTTTTTTTTTAATGCTATTCTTGTCTGCTTACGTTCTTTTTATTTATGTATGTATGTATGTATGTATGGCTGTGTTGGGTCTTCGTTTCTGTGCGAGGGCTCTCTCTAGTTGTGGCAAGCGGGGGCCACTCTTCATCGCGGTGCGGGGGCCACTCTTCATCGCGGTGCGCGGGCCTCTCACTATCGCGGCCTCTCTTGTCGCGGAGCACAGGCTCCAGACGCGCAGGCTCAGTAACTGTGGCTCACGGGCCTAGTCGCTCCGCGGCATGTGGGATCTTCCCAGACCACGGCTCGAACACGCGTCCCCTGCATTGGCAGGCAGATTCTCAACCACTGTGCCACCAGGGAAGCCCTGTCCTACTCTTTTAATGAGGCGACTAAAACTTTTTAAGTTACCTACCTGCGAGGTTCGTACTCTATTTCTATCAGGCAAGGCTGGTCCAGAGAGAAGAAAAGGAACCCGCTGGACCCACAAGGGTGCAGGCAAAAGGAGGCAGGCAGCCCGCTGCTGGGCTCAGCACAGCCTTTCCAGCATTTACTGGTCTGCCCCTTTTGAGGACACTTATAAAGGCAGTAATATTGAACAAGAGTAGAACCCTCTCCCAGCACCAGGTTCATTGCAAAGTTCTGACCAGGTCTCCTGAACTCTCCCAGCACCCTGACAAAATAGGTCCCGTTGTTCCACTCTCAGGGCCCAGAGAGATTAAGTAACTTGCCCTGGGTCACACAGCCAGCAGCCAAGACCTCTAATCCAACCTCACGTTTCAAGTGGAATGCTTGCAGAATCTGGGATCAGGAAATCCAGAGTTCAAATCCCCACTGCAGCCCAACCTTGAACCTGGGCTAGATTGGGGCGCAGAAGGTCAGCATGGGGAGTGATCTCGAAGATCATGGGGAACTCTGGGAGTTTCCCTCTGGTGATGATTCTGGGGCCCCTGCTCTGCTCTCCGCCCCCCACAGATTCACCAGAGCATCCCTCCTCTGCCTGTCTAGGTCGGGGCCCCACAGAAGGGTTTGTCGGCAGGCAGGGCTCCGTGGCCATCATTTCTGTCAACCACTGATGTTAAGGTGACCCGATTCGCCCCAGGTCACTGAGGCAGCAGGAGCAGATAGCGGACGGGACCCAGGTGTTCTGGCTCCATCAGGTGTCTCGGCCCCACCAAGGGTCTGGCTAAGATTGAAGGAGAGCTTCCTCTGGACACCCAGAGATGCACCAGCAGCATTTTTGAGGTCACAGACACAGGAGCCTGCTGTTGCCATGGAAAGACACAGGGAGAGTGATGGAAGCTTGTCGGGGGACCCAAATGCCTCCTGCTTAGGGTACAGGGCGCTGCCCTGTCATCCGCCAACTCAGAGAGCCTTGCTGCAGGGCGAGGGTTCCGGAATGTTTGCAGGACGCATAGCAGAGCCATGAGTCAGCCGGAGCCACGAGGAGGTGGGGTCAGCAGGCCAGTGGGTGGGGAGCGGGCGTGAGGTCAAACCCTCCATGCGGAACCGGGGTAAACGGCAGCCCGGAACCAGCCCTCGGGCATCATCGTCCGGGCCCAGCCAGATACGGTCTGAGCTGCCACCACGGAGGACGCGCGCCCTCCAGGAGAGGAAGGCACTGCCCAAGGTCACTAGGGGCGCAGGCCGGGGATCAGCGCCCTGCACGGTGCTCTCGGCAGCCAGCGCCACCTGGGCTCAGCCATCCTCGAACGTAAACTGAACTTTGTTCGTTACACAGCGTTGTAACTGCCCAGGAGGCCCGGCTGCTCAGAGGCAGTATCGGTCCACACAACGAGGCCCACCAAACGTGGGGTCAGAGAAACCCACTTCAAGACCTGGCTCTGTGACCAAGGGCAGCCGCTTACCTGCCTGAGCCTCAGTATCCCCATCTGGAAAAAGGGAGAGTAATTCCTACCTCCCTGGGCCCACAGTCAAGGGAGATAAGAATTATAGCGCCCTCTGTGTGCCTGGCACCAGGTAGGGGCTTTGTGAGAGTCACCTGATTTAAGATCCAGGTGATGGATGTGGAAACTGGCCAGCTCGCCCGAGGCCACAGCAGGAGGAAGTGACACAGCCAGAGCCTGCAGGCTGGACCCGCCGGGCATGTGGACCCACCCGACCACCAACCCACTTCGGAGCCCCTGGGAGCCCCTCGGGGCCAGCGGAGGGCGTGGGAGAGTAAATCCGCAGAGAGGGTTAGGTCTCCTCCATCGAGTTGGGAGAGGGGGCGCGGGGAACGCTCAACCAGAGACCCACCAAAGGGGAGGCAGGTGCTGAGATGAAGTGCCTGCAGATTCTGGAGTCAGGGCTCTGAATCCCAGCTGGGGTCCTTCACCTCCTCAAGCCTCAGTGTCCCCATCTGTAAAGTGGGGACGGTGTCCACGGCACAGGGTTGTGATGAGGCTTCCAAAGGAGAGCTGACACGCACCTGGCACACAAGGCACGCAAAGTAACCGCCGTCATCATTGTGGCAACAATAGACGTGACACACACCAAGGCTTGTTACAATTTACAGAACGCTCTTACGTGAGCAACGCACACAAGCTCACCCACATGCATGCACGTGAAGAGACTCACACACATGCTCACACATGCATGAGACACCTGTACAAACTCACACGCAGTCTTGTGCATATGCACAAGCACACACACGAACACGCGTGCACACGTGTGCACCACACGCCCTACCATGCTCACTCACACATGCACACACTCACACACTGACACGCCACCTGTGTGCCTGTGGTCTGAATCTTGAGTTTCACTTGTCACGTGTGCTCCCAGTGGGGCCACCTGGAGGCCCTGGTGGCCACGGGAGGAGGAGGCAGAGGCATCCAGGGCAGACAGGGGAGCTGAAGGTGCCCAAATCCACACAAGACCGAGTGTCTGAACCCTGCTCGAGGATAGCCAAGGACTGTCCCTCCTACCCTGATCTGCCAGTGAGAAGATGGGCCCAAAGAGGGGAGCCAAGGATAGGAAGAAAGTCACTGGCTGCTTTGGGGAGGGCAGTGTCCAGGGCCCACCAGGTTGGAAATCCTTTTGCCTCTGCAGGGCTCCAAGAGGGCCCCAGAACCATTCCTCCATCTGCTCCCTAAACCCTCCTCTAGTCTCTCTGGTGAACTCCTACTTACTCCTCAAAGCCTCAAAGCCTCCTCCTCCCAGGAGTCTTCCCTGATCGCCTGCCTTCACATAAGCCCAGGCAGAATCAGGTGCTGCGTCCTCTGGTGTCCTGGGCACTTTGCACTTGACTCCAAGTTCTCTTGGAATCACCTTCTTGTATGACAGTCCAAGGACTGTCGGATCCAAGGATGTCCCTCTGAGCATTGCCGGCCATCCTCACCACCACCACCCCCCCAGGGTCTCTGGTGATTTGGTTGAGATGGATGGGTCGGGAGGGGTGGGGGGCACACCGCCCACCAGCTGCCTTTTGGCTCCTGCTGTGGCCACACCTCTCTTGGCCCACTTTTGCCCACTTGGAACAAAGGCCAAGACCAGCAAAAGCCAAGCGCAAAGGGCAGAGGCCAAGGGCAGGAAGCAGGCAGAGCTGGAACAAGAAGCCAAGGACATGGAGAGAAGCTGGCAGGGGGGTGGTGCGTGCAGGGGCTTGGGAAAGATCAGGGCACGGGGACCCGAGACATGAAAGTCCCTGAATGTCCCCAAGGAGGACAGAGATGTGATTGTGAGGACCAGCCGGCACACCTTGGGGGAGAAGCCCAGAGGTGGCCACTCCTTGGGAGACACTTTGGGCCTGAGACGGGCAAGACCAGGAGATGGGGTGAGGGTGGGGCTGCCTGCGACCCAGTGACAGGGCAGAAGCCGGTGCCAGGGACACCAGCCGAGCCCCTGGCCGCCCGGAGAAGAGGCCCCACAGCCTCGGACCAGCCGCATCACCTGTCCAGGCCTCAGTCTCCCCACCAATTAAGCAGTGGGAAGAGCAGACCCTCCGGTCCATCTACAGTGTTCCTTTGAGGGTCAGGAAGATAAATATGAAATACGTCTTTGCTGGGTAAAACCCGAAGTAATTACACAGGGGTCTGGAGACTGGATAACGGCCACTTCACTCACCACTGAGCTCCCTGAGGGCAGGCCACATCCTGAGACCTTGATACATCCCCTCATCCAACCCTGCAAGCCTCCACCGTGACTCACTGGACAGATGAGGAAACCGAGGCAAAGGGACTTAAGGAATTTATCATTCATGCAGAGCCAACAAACAGCTGCCCGGGACTGAACCTGGAGTTGTGGCTCCCGAGGCCCCACCTGGACCGCTGTGCATACTCCGGCCTGCAGGCAGGTCCTGTCCCACTCTCGGGTCTGACCCCCACGGGGTCACTGAGCGCACCCCCAGCACGTGGCAGAAGTACGTGGCAGGGATTCAAGGAATATCTGGTGAGTCCACAAGTGGGAATAATGCTACTTGAGAAATCCTCTGCCCTTAGCTTTAGCCCGTTACTTCCCTAAGCGGGACCCACAACCCCAGAGGGGCTCCGGCTTATGCAGGCACTTTTGTTCCTGGGCACGTGGAGGTGGTGGGAGCCGCACACAGCTCACCCCCCACCCTGTGAGCGGCCAGTGGAGGCCTTCCAGACCACGTTTCCAGAGCAAGTGTCTCCCTTTCTGAATCCCGACACCTTCTCCCCCAAAACACACATTCTGGGCTGAATTGGGTCCCCCCCCACCAAATTAGTGGCTAGAATCTAACCCCCAGGACCTCAGAATGTGACTGCATTTGGAGATGAGGCTTTTAAAGAAGTAATTAAGGTAAAACGGGGTCACAAGGGTGGGGCCCTAAACCTATGTGACTAGTGTCCTTATAAGAAGAGGAGATCAGGACACAGACACACCCATGAGGACACAGGGAGAAGACGGCCATCTACACGCCGAGGAGAGAGGCCTCAGGAGGCACCAGCCCCACCGGCACCTGGATCTCGGATTCCAGCCTCCAGGACTGGGAGACAGTGAATGTCTGTTGGAACTTGGTTAGAGCAGCCGAGGAGACTCACACAGGGCACGCGAGGCAAACCCCCCTCCATGGTGCTATTCCGGCCATAAGGGGACTCCTGCCAGCTGCCCTCCAATGGGCAGCCCAGTCCCCGCAGCCCCGTGCCAGCCAGGCACCCAGGCCTCGGCCATCGGAAAACCCCAAGTGGCCCGGCAGCCCTGCCAGCTCAGGTGGCTCCCACCTCGTCCTCCCACCCCGCCTGGTGCACCAGGGACCTAGTGGCCGAGAGGGTGTGGTCACCTGACCAAGGGCCCTGTGGCAGAGGGGCCTTGAGGGTGTCTGCTGGACCCTGAGCTGTCCTCGTGGCCGGCCTCAGGGACCTGGCCAGTGCACCCAGCCTGTTTTCCACCTGGCCTTGTTCTTTCTCACCCCTGCCCACTGACCAGGCATTGATAGGACCTGGGAAAGTGACAGGGACACAGACAGAGCCGCTTCCTGGTCTCTTCCCTCAGCTGGAAGCCAATTCGTGTCACCCTGAGGAGAAAGCCAGGCCAAGACTGGGGACCAGCCCATCCTCACACCGGCACCAAGCCAGGCACCAGTGTCCCCACTGTACAAATGAGGAAACTGAGGCCTGGAGGGCCCAGCACCCCTGCTCAAGAGTACACGGCTGACAAGTTGCTCCTGGGTTGCAAACCCAGCCCGCGTGCTTTCCCTGGGGACACGCTGCCCCTGGGGAACCCACAGACCCTCCCAGCTAGGCTGTCCTCCCCTGACCCTGCTTCTGGGCTGAGTGCTCCTATGAGGGTTTTGCTAATGGATGTGTCCCCAGTCCCGTGAGAATGTAGCCACAAGGACAGAACTCGGTCTGTCCTGTTCATGCCATCCCCAGCACGAGAAGCAGTGCCTGGCCCGTGGGAGACGTTCAAATGAATGAATGAATGTGTATGTGGTTGAGCGATTGAATGAATGAATGAATGAATGGGCTGGTTCAGTGGCTCCAGACTGGCTGCCCCAGCCCCCCACAACCTGCAACCAAGTCCTGGAGGCTCAGAGCCAGGGTTCTGCAGTCTTGCTCTGTGCTTTTGAATCTTAGCTCCACGGCTGGGTGGAATGACCTTGTATGAGTCTCCTAAGGCCCCGGCAACTCCAGCAGTAAAGTCGGAATAACGACAGAGCTACTGCAGAGGGCTGCTGGGGTGTTTAATGGGCGAGACCCATGTGGGCACAGCAGTACTGGCTGCACCCTCCCCATCTGACCCTCAGCCTTCAACACCAGTCTTCCCTAGGTCCTGCCCCTAGTGCACAGACCCAGACGTACCCCCAGATCGTCTGCCCCAGGAGGTCCTTGGTTAGCTCTTCCAGGCCCCTTAGAAGCATCTGACCTGCTCTCTTCATTTGCTTCAAGCTCATCCCTATACCACCCACAGGGTGTTGAGAGCCTGCCCAGATCCTCACATTCTGAGACAGGAGCCTTTGCCAAATGTATCAGTTCAGATGAAATTTGACCACAAAGAACTTTCCTATCATGTAAAAGAAGTCCAGGGACAGGCAGTCCAAGGCTCCAAGGAGTCAGCAGGATCCCAGCCTCCTTCCAGCTTACTGATTCACCACCCCCAGGGTGTAGCTCTCATCCTCATGGTCTAAGATGGCTGCAGGAGCTCCAGCTCTCACATCCACATTCCAAGCAGTAGGATGGAGAAAGGGAGGAAGGGAGGTATGCCTGCTCCCTTTAAGGACACTTCCTGGAAGAACCATTCTGCTTAGACCTCCTTGTCCGGAACTGAGTCACATACTCATTGATAGATCACGGCAGTAATGACCTCTAATTTGTTCAAGCTTCCCTGTATGCATGGAAGTTTGACTTTTTCTATTTCTCCACTCTTGAACCTGGGCTTAGCCCTGGGACTTGCTTTGTCCAAAGGGACAAGGGCAAGGATGCAAGCAGAGGCTTAAAAAGTGCTTGTGCATCAGCCTTGCGCTCTTGGTGCTGGGAACCCTCTGTCACACAAACAGGCCCAGGCTAGCCTTCTGGGTGGTGAGAGCGCCCACACAGCCCCTGTACACACGTTGCCCCCGATGCCCTGAGCCCCCGCCCCTGCCTGCCCTGCACGCCCACCCATGCAGCCTCTGCCTCTCGGGCAGCACATGCCAACCAGCTCCAGGGTCCCCTAATGCTGCAGAGGCCCAGAGGCAGAGACCCTTCCTGACTTCTCTCTCCCCCGACCCATTGCCCAGCTCAAGGTCAAGCATGACAGGTGCACAAAAACCGGGTAAACTCAATGGAAGCTTCTAAGGATGCTTCAAACACAACTTAAGAGAAAGACATTTCATCATTATTAACAGTAATAGCAGTTTCTTCCCCCTGTGTGCTGCTCTCCGGTTTATGAAAGGTTTCTACGTGCTCTCACGTAGCCCTCAAATTAAGGCAGCTCAGAAACACTGCAGGCAAGCATCGTTCAGCTCTGTAGGCAAAAAGTGTAAGTGTAAACAGCTGCTTGTCCCAAAAGACATGGGCCCATATTTGGTCATTCTGAGGGGTTACCAGCCTAACGCCAGCTGGCCTTGGGGACGGGGAGAAGAGACAGCACCACAGGAACCCTGCAGTGGCTCCATGGGACAAGAAAGGCCCCTGTAGCCCACCCACCTCCCGTGGTTAGGAGTCGGCATCCTGGGTCTGGACAAGCTGTTTGTCCCAGGGCCTGGCAGCAACCCGCCCCTGAGCCAGGGCCCCTCTGCGTCCCCTTCTCCACCTCAGTTTACCTGGGTATGAAGTGGGATGGTTAGACCAGATCAGGGGCCCCAGGCAGGGTCGGAGGGGAGGGGTGCCGTGGTGGTGCATGAGCCCCATCTAAAGGGCATGCACTTCTGCGGTCCGGCAACCTCCCACTGTGAAGGAATATCGGCCAGGTCCTCCGATCCTTTTCAAAAGAAATAGAAATCTAGACTAATTTGTAAAATCTCCAGCGGTGGGCTTCCCTGGTGGCGCAGTGGTTGAGAATCTGCCTGCCAATGCAGGGCACACGGGTTCGAGCCCTGGTCTGGGAAGATCCCACATGCCGTGGAGCAACTGGGCCTGTGAGCCACGATTACTGAGCCTGCGTGTCTGGAGCCTGTGCTCCGCAACAAGAGAGGCCGCGATAGTGAGGCCCGCGCACCGCGATGAAGATTGGTCCCCGCTCGCCCCAACTGGAGAAAGCCCTCGCACAGAAACGAAGACCCAACACAGCCATAAGTAAATAAATAAATAAATTTAAAAAATAATCTGTTAAAAAAAAAAAAAAAATCTCCAGCGGTGATTGAACGGTGGCCCCCCAAAAGGTATGTCTGAGTCTTAAGCCCAGAACCTGTAAACGTGACCTTATTTGGAAAAAAAGTCTCAGCAGATGTAAAGAAGTTAAGGGTCTTGAGATGAGACCACCCTGGAAGGCCCAGAATCTGGTGGCAGGTGTCCTTATGAGAGACAGAAGCAAGGGAGGCCACATGACGATGGTGGCAGGGATTAGAGGGATGAGGCCGCAAAGTCCAGAACACCTGCAGCCATCAGGAGCTGAAGAGGCAGGAAGGAGCCTCCTCCAGGGCCTCCAGAGCCAGCTCAGCCCCGCCCACACCTTGCTTTCTGACTTCCGGGAGAGACTTGATTTCTGTTTTGTTTTTTTATTTTATTTTATTTATTTATTTATTTATATTTATGGCTGTGTTGGGTCTTCGTTTCTGTGCGAGGGCTTTCTCTAGTTACGGCGAGCGGGGGCCACTCTTCATTGCAGCGTGCGGGCCTCTATCGCGGCCTCTCTTGTTGCGGAGCACAGGCTCCAGACGCGCAGCAATTGTGGCTCACGGGCTTAGTTGCTCCGCAGCACGTGGGATCTTCCCAGACCAGGGCTCGAACCCGTGTCCCCTGCATTGGCGGGCAGACTCTCAACCACTGCGCTACCAGGGAAGCCCGATTTCTGTTATTTTAAGCCACCCAGTTTGTGGTCACTTGGTACAGCCAGCCCAGGACAGTCCTATGTCTCCCAACTTTTATATATATATATATATGTGCGGGCTCACTGCTTTTCTTCTGTTATTTCTAAAAGACCAAAGCACACACCTCGGCAGCCCCAGGCCCTGGAAGCCCGGGCATCAAGGCCAGGACTCCAAACCGCAGTCCCGGAGGGGAGCCCGCCCAGTAAACTGTGCGACCCCGCGAGGTAACTCAAGCCCAAAGCCTTGGCTGCGGCCTTGTATCCACTTTATGGAGACAGTAACTGAGCCTCCTCCGTGGGGCCGCTTTCGGGCGGCTAGAAGTGGCCCAGCTTGGGAAGCTGTAAAGTGCCTTTCCCGTTAAGCGGAGGGAGTTGAAAGGCCCTTGGGTACCTATCTCCTAAGTGTGATGGGGCCACGAGCTCCTCTCTCACGCCACTTCCCCCATCTCCCTCGGCCAGAGATGGCAAGTGTGTGGGCACCGGGGCCTTAGGCTGCACCGACCTGCCCCGAAGGAGGGGCTGTCACGTGGCCGAGGTGCCAAGCTGGTGAAAGGCCACCCTCCTGCCCCTGGCACCGCCGCCCACTGCAAACGCCCGGCCTGAGTTGGTGCCAGCGGCTTTCGGGGCTGTCATGTGCCTGGGCTGCTGGCGGCCAGCCGGTCAAGGGGCCCTGCCCTCCCTCTCCCCTTGGCATACCTCTGATTCACAGGAATGTGTGTGTGTGTGTGCTTTTTATTCCTTCAAGGGGAAAAAGCTCTCTCTAGGCAGAATTCTTCCTGGGACCCCGGCTGCTGGCTGGCGGATGGGATCCCGGGCAGGCGGGGCCTCTGCGGGGACCCCACCCCAAGGTGTTCCCACAGCAGGGCCTTCGGAGGCCCCTCTCGTTTGGGAAGGACTTGTGGGCTGAGGTTACAGGGCAGGCTGGAGAGTCAGCCCCCCCTGGCTTCAGAGCCCACCTCTGAGACTGGAAGTCAACGATCACCTCGGGCCAATTCACCCACCCGCCGACCCTCGGGGGCCTCGTTCACCAAATGGGGAAACTGCACACACGAAACCACGGTCTTTATCATTCACACAGGGACACTTCCGAGTTTTCACTTTTCAGGGGGACAGTTCACCATGACGCCAGGTGACAGGCGTCAAGCAGGAGTGTGGGGCAGACTGGGGTGTTTGGCAGCCTCTAAGTTCAATAAGATAACGTACATGAATAAGATAACGCCCTTGGCTCGGCCTCCTGGTAAGAGCACTCCGTAAACACAGGCGATCGGCACTCTTATTTTCTCCAGATCATGGCTCCCTGCCCAGCTGCCCCTCGGTCCAGTCTGTGGAGAGCGGGGCTGGTCCCGGCTTCATCCAGTGTCACCTGGAGGTGAGCGTCCTATGGCCAGGACTTGCACAGGGTACTTTGCTCTGCTCTGTTTTTGCTTTTTTTTTTTTTTTTTTTTAATGCCACAGTCTTGCAGGGTCTCGCGGCTGGGGATCCCCAAGTTGAATCACCCCCGAAGAGAGCCGAGTATGTGAATATTGACAGAATTGTCCTTTAACACGAGTCCTCAGTTACAAATCCACTCCACCCGTCAGCGTGAATGTGAAGAAAATAAATCATTAAGATATGAATTTTGGTATGTGTTTCTAACTAAAAGTAATGTTTCGAGGTTGGAAACCAGGAAGGGCCCTCAAATCCTGTTTGAGGGCTCTTCTGACGTGAGCCTTTTTGTTTAGGGTGTTTTATCTCTTAACCACAGTTTGGTGCCGACAAAAGGAAATGATGTTTTGGGTCTGCCTTGGCACCGTTGATTCTTGATGGAGACCATGTTTCCGGGTTAGGGAGGCTTCAGTAATCAGGGCCATTGGTTCCAGAGGAGCTGGCAGTCATGAGTGACGCCTGCAGATTTTGCTGTGGTCACCAAGTGGCCCGAGGGACTGCCCAGCCCAGGGCCATAGAAGGCCCCAGTGCACCACCAAGGGCATCTCCTAGGGAACCTCCCCAAGAGCTCAGAGACAGCCCCCTCACACACATGAAAAGTGGGGACAGAGGCCCAGAGGGGCCAGGTTCTGGCCCCAAGGCACCCAGCAAGAGGCGAGGAGAGCCAAAGGGGAACCCCACGCCTGACACAGATCCCTCCCTGTCCTGTGTAAGGGCCAAGGAGGAGCAAAACAGCGTCTTCCTATAACACCCCTGCTGGGTGTCAGGTTCGCCTTTTTACTCCTGATCTGGGCACCCCCTCCACCGTCTGGGTCACCACTTTCAAACCCCATTCGCTGAGCACTCACCAGGTGCCGGGCAGGCTTGTGATTTGCACGCCCCTCCGGGAGTGCCACTGTATCTCCTGCTTCCACGAGGAAAAAGCTGGGCACAGAGAGGTTAGGTAACTTGCTTGAGGTCACACAGCACAGGTCTGGCTACTCCCTTGCCCTTGCTCTCGGCCGCCCCAGCCCACCTCTGCCTATGCGCCCTCGGCTCCTGGAGTCGTCTTCCCATGGGAGGGGGTGTGTGTGCTGTCCACACCACTTGCGCCACGAGCCTGAGGACGGGGCCCCGCACGCCCCCTCCCGCGCCTGCGCTCACCCTTTCTCAACAGCAGTGCTCAGAGCCAACTCTGGCCCTGAAACTCACAGAAAAGTGGAAGGACGTCAGGGACCCCCCCATATAACAGGAGGATCCATGGAAAGAGCCTAAGGCGTGGTGAGCGCAGGGCTGCAGGTGTGAAGGGCCAGGAGGCCGAGGCATCAGAGCAGGCTTCCCCAAGACGGGGCGTCTGGCTCAGCAAGGTGGGAACAGAGGAGGGACGGTGCTGCCACGCCCAGGGATGTCCTCGGAGCCATGCTGGGGACAGGACAGGGAAAGGAGGGGCAGGCTGCGAAGGACCGTTTAGGATCAAACCAGGAGCTGAGACTTTTCTTAGACTTTCATCCTGTGGAAACATAAAAAGTTTCAAGCACAGGGTAAGTGATGAAATCCACCCTTTAGAAGTGTCCCTGGAGGCCACGGTGCCCCAGAAGAAGAGGTGGGGATGGGGGCCCAAGGCCGGGAGGGGAGGCAGAGCAGGGAGCTGAATGGGGGTGCTGGTCTTAGGAGGTGCGGTTGGCAGACGAGCCGGCATGTTTCACGACCTCGCTCACCGTAGCGCGTTTTTTAACGTCTTGCGGTGCCTTTGGATTCTGCGAGGAAAGGACATCTCTGGAAGGTTGTTAGAAAATTCAGTGAATGCAAGAAATGAGCATCTGATTACAAGTGTGGTCCGCTAACACCCACGGCCCCCCCAAGCTGCCCGACTCTTGGTATGCAAGAAGCCGATTTGGGAGACTTTCAACACGACCGAAGCTGCCCTTTGGCGGGAATTTTTTGCAGGGAGAGAACGTCGAAAACGGTCTACAAGGAAGATACAGCAACGTCCCAGGCCAGGCCTGGAGGCTGAGCTTTTGAAGAGAGAGCGCCAGCCCCATCGTGGTCCAGGACGCAATGAGCAGAAGTGGGGACCACTAGAACCAGATCGTTTGTGCTTTCCCGGGGTGGGTGCTCACAGCCTTGGGCAGACAATGGGGGGTGGAGGGTTCATGGGGCAGCGGGACTGCCAAAAGGGACAATTACGCATTTATGCCAGAGCCCGAGGGAGCCGGGAAGGGCACAGCCAGGGCCCAGGCCCCTGGCATCAGGGGAATTTGCCCCGCCCGCTTCAGGAAGGCAGGTCCGCCCAGCCATGGCCCAATGGGTAGGCGGAATCAGCACGCTGGACTGAGCTATCTTGGACCAGAATTTGGAATGCCACACGTAGCGAACAGTTAATGATCAACCGGTCACCCCTCTCCAAAAGACCGAGAACTAATAGGGCCATAAAATGTGTGAAATATCTGCCCCCGACCAGACTAGACATGACAGCGAGGGAGTGGACATTTATTGGTCTCCCCTTTCGATAACGTTGTTCTAGAAGCAGCCCA
This sequence comes from Eschrichtius robustus, assembly GCF_028021215.1. Classification (NCBI taxonomy): domain Eukaryota; kingdom Metazoa; phylum Chordata; class Mammalia; order Artiodactyla; family Eschrichtiidae; genus Eschrichtius; species Eschrichtius robustus. The sequence goes on along the minus strand of NC_090834.1, from coordinate 110,167,608 downwards.
TGGGGAACCATCCCTGGGGGCAGACCACTTATCTGGAGAAGATTCCCACGCCCTCGGCTCCCACTTCCCCTTGCTGGCCGAGACCCCCCTCCCCTGCAGCACTGCTCGGGGGACAGGTATCCGTTCCCAGGCTGTCATTTGGGGAGACGGCCTGGAGTCGTTTAAACCGAGCGTGTGCCAGTCCCTCAAAGGGAAGCGGCGGGAGTGGGGGGCTTGGACAGTTGGGCATCATCTCGGGCCTCCGGTTCTGCAGCTGACACCTGGGGAAAGGGCTTTCTGCAGAGCTGCTGACCTGTGCCAGTTTATATGCTAATTCCAGAAATGATTCTTCCTACATTAAATAAAAGCTGAGGAATGTTCCAAAGGTCTGAACAGATTGTACCATTAACAAACAGGGGAGCTTTGAGCGTGTGAACCCAGTTCAGCACAGACTTGCCTAAATTTAGGCCCACGTGCTCCTTCAGCTGACTTGGCCCAAATGAAACTGCTTCGGCATCTAAAGCATCCAAGTGCCCATCTTGACCTTGAGGTCCCCTTTCAAAGCAACTTTCTGAGAAAGCAAAAGACTGCGAAACAGACCTGGAACAGCCCACGCCACCAGAGTGACTGACGGACACCGAGGAAGTCGGAGGCATCAGGAGGTGCGGGAGGTGGCTCCCCCGATCCGAGGCAGGGCCGGTCCCCCACTCCCCTCCCCCCTACACACTGGTTTTCTCTCTGTTCTTCCCACCTCCCCAAGGCCTTCCTGCTTCAGCGGCTTTGCACGTTCTGTTCCCCCTGCGCCACTCTCTTGACCTGTTTCCCCGACTCATCCCACTTTCAGGTCTCTTCCTCAGAGAAGCCCACCCTGACCACCAGAGGAGGCAAGTCCGTGGTTATACACTCAGTGGGAGCTGCAGCTTCCCTCCTGGTGATCCTCACAATTCTAGTGCAATTATTATTCGTGCAATAATTTGTTCAGTGTCTTTGGCTACCATTCGGTGGTGAGAGAAGGGACCAGGTCTGTCGTGTATCCCCAGGGTCTAGAAGATGTTTGCCATAGAAAGCAGAGGGAGGGGGAGAGGGAGGGATAGATGGATGGATGATTAAATGAATGGACAGGTGGATGGATGGATGGATGTTTGATAGATGGATGGATGGATGGATGGATGGATGGATGGATGGATGGATGGATGGAAATAATGATTGGGTGTTGGATGGATGAATGGATGGGTGGATGATAGATGAATGAGTGGATGGTCCTCTCTGAGCCTCCATTTCCTCATCTGTAAGAAGGGCATACCATGGGGAAGTGGCAAGGATTAAGTTTGGTAGCGTGCAATGCCAGTGCAGTGCCTGGTACACAGGAGATGTTCAACAGTCAACACGCATGTCGATTGATTGATTGATCTGAGACTCTGAAGGGACTGATGTTCTTCAGGGAAGCCCGGTCAGAGATTCCTTTAAACATGGCAGAGCCCTGTAAACAGAACTACCCTGGTCCCAGCACTACCTCTCGGCTCCTGGTTGGTGCTGAGCCTGACCCTGCCTTTAAGTAAACAAGGAAATGGCCACCCCTCCCAGCTTTGGTTTCAATCGTTTGTGGTGCCTGGTTAAAGGGATTGTCCTGACATCTCAGAAACGTTCTGGAGCCCAGGGTCATGAGCGGCCCCTGTGGACACTCACCTCCAGACTGCCCAGCTCACAGGTAACGGATGTCCCAGCCATCAGGGAGAGCATTAAAAATGTGCATCGGCCCCCATCCCTTCTCCGCTCGAACCCTGGAGGGGCTCCCTGTCTCCCTTTCCCACAAAGTCCCTGTGTCAGCCTGTGATCCCTCACACCCCAGAGTACCTCTGTCGCCCAGGCAGCCTCCTTGGTGAGCCTGGACACACCAAGCAAGCCCCCCTCAGGGCCTTTGCACATGCTGCTCGCTCTGGCTCTTCCCCCAGATCTCCACCAGGCTCCCTCCCTTCCTTCCTACAGGCCTCTGCTGAGATGGCCCTTCATCAGAGAGGCCTTCCCTGACCCACTGAAAACGGCAGCACCCCGGCCTGGCCTGAATCCCCAACACTGTCGGACACACCAAACAGCTCCTCTGCTTCTCTCCACCCACTCAGCCCTACTAGAACGCCCGCAGAGGCAGGCGCTCCTGTCTGTCCTGTTGTCAGCTGTACCCGCAGCCCTGGTACCCAGCGGGCACTTCAGTGGATGAATGGGTGGGTGGGTGGATGGATGGATAGATGGATGAGGAGTCATTCACTCACTCATTCATTGGATAATAATCAGACTAATAATAGTGGTCAGTAAGTGACTCCACATGGATCCATCGGTGATAGGAAAGTGCCTGGTCGCAGGTTGGCGTGGGGTTCCTAGGTGGGCGCTCAGAGGGCAGCAGGGCGCCCCTCTCTCCGGAAGTGGGGCGACACTGAGACCCAAAAGGTGCATGAGAGGGTGCATGTCAGCCAGAGGTAGTGTGTGCGTGTCCTGGGGCGACAGTCACAAGGGACCACAAAGCGGGGGCTCAGAACAGCAGAAACCAATTCCCTCCCAGTCTGGAGGCCAGAGTCTGAGATCAAGGTCCATGCTCCGCCCCCTAGGGGAGGATCCTTCCTGCCTCTTCCAGCTTCCGGGGGCTTCTGGAGGCTCCGGGCATCCCTGGGCTGTGGCCGTGTCCCTCCAGCCTCTGCTTCTTCTCCACAGGGCTCCTCCCTCTCTGCATTCTCCCCTCTTCTGTCTCTTCTGAGGATGCCTGTGATCCCTGAACTTGGTTACATCTGCAGAGACACTTTTCCAAATGAGGTCACATTCACAGGTTCCTGGGGGGCAGGGGGACTCAGGCACATCTTTCTGGGGTCACTACAAACATCCTAGACAAAAGCCCCAGTGGGGAAGGTGAGCGTGACCAGGTGTGACCCTCCCGCAGGGCTGAGGGGTGGGGACCGCAGGAACCCTGTCCCCTGGATGCGACCTGATGTGGAAGAGGCCGAGTTGCCCAGAGCAGCATCTGGGCAGGAGCCGCACCTGCCATGCTCACCACAGCATCCCAGGAGGGTGCAGTGCTGATGTGGTGCTTAGCAAACCCCGGGCTCAGCAAACACTTGCAGAGTCAATGGCAGGGCCTTCCTTGAAGTTCCAGCACAAACACAGTATCCCAGGCCCTGGGGCACCCACTGTGAGGGGCCTGAGGACCCTCCCAAACGAGCTCTTGGCATGGGGGCTGGGGGTCCTCCCCACGTGGTGTGCCCTGGGCTGCTCCCTGCGTCCCTGGGTTTCGGCGTCCCCAGTATCGGAGATCTGAGGCAGAGGTCCGCAACGGCCCTTCCTGCGTTAAAGTTCTCCTGTTCCAAGAAGGTGCGGGCCTTGCCTGTCTGGAAACCCACTCACCTGAGGTATCACCCACCACCCAGCAGCTCACTGAGCAGAGAGCTCACGCCCTGGGCATCAGCCGCCAGGCCTCCCCGTACCCCCTCCCCAGCCACACGTCCCCTCCTTCCCCTCCGCCTGGACCCGCCCTTTGACCAATCAATGGGGTTCTCCTTCTGCCGCCCAGGGGCTGCGGTCCTTGAAAATCCCGTCGCCGCTGGTTGCCGTCCCCCCGTCTTTCTGTGGCCGGGCCCCCCGCCAGCCAGATGCTGTCACTGCCCCATTCGTGAGCAAGGGCTGGCCCGGTAGCTGTGGCCGCCGGGTGGCCCCAGGCAGGATGACGGTGAGAAGGAGACCTGTGTCCACGGGCGGGGCGGGCAGGAGGCTCAAACAGGCTCAGAGAACCGCCCAGGGGCGCCTTCCCACAGAGGCCTCCCTCGGAGGCCAGGCCAGCAGGCCTCGGGGGAACTGGACAGTTCGGTTTGCTCTGCGGATCTGGACGGACTGCAAATGCGCAGCTGCGTACCGGGCGCGCCGAGCCGGGCGACCTGGAGATGCTTCAGAGGGCTGGGAGCTGGGCCGGGCGGCCAGTTCACACGGCCATGGTCACTCACGCCACCTGCCAGCCGGTGGTCCCCCCCCCCCCAGACCCTGCACACAGAGCGGGGCCTCCGAGCGCCAGCTCCTTGGCCATGGGACGCGCCCGCCAGCCAAGCGCCGGCCTCTCTCAACGTCAGATATTAATCAAACACATCCTGATAGTGATCAATGGAGGCGGCTTGGCAGAGCGGTTCTGGCAGGGCTCCAGGCCCACCTCCAGCCACAGGAAAGTTGAGGATGGCAAAAGGGATCCTTGGCAAGGGACGGCACATTGTCCCCGGGCTGTGGGAAAGCGCTCTGTGCGCGAACGTTTCCTTAAAGCCAGCTTACAAGGAAACATTTGCGATGGCCTTATTAACCACTGCCAGCCTGGCTGAACGGGACACAAATCAATTAAGGCCCCATCCGCGGCCCAGACGCTGAGAGCCTGTAAGTGGCCCGACGGAGCCTCGCTGCCCCGGAGCAGGTGGTGGTATTTCTTTTGGTTTTCACACACGTTTCCAGGTTGCCACCGGGGAAGCCCAGCCCCCTCCCACCCCAAGCGCACTAAAGCTCCAGAGGGCTCTGGCTGGCATAGATGGGCAGCGGCTGCACACGGTGGGGGGCCTCGGGGCCGCCACGCAGGAATGTCGGGGCCTGGCGCAGGTTCTGAACCTGCCAGATGGCCCTGCATCCTGGGACCCAGGCTGGTAGCCAAGGAGGAGCCCTGGGGCTGGGTCCACAGCCCTCCAGGCCTCTGCACAAAGCCATTTGTCAAAGGTGTTTCCCAAACGTCTCTCGAAGGAGCTGCCCTTTGAGAGGCTGGCTTGGGCTCAAGCCAGGCAGAGCCGTCTGGGGCTCTTGGCAAGAGTACCAGCCATCCTGAGATCCAAAGCCCCTCTCTCTTGCTTGTCCCCGCTTCTCTGGGCCAGGTGAGCAAGCCGCAGGGCACCAGGGGCCAGCGAGGCCAGGGTTGTCTGACCCAGACGACCACACGGGGGTGGGGCCCCCCCGAGCCAAGCGACCCCCCGTCACACAAGCTCCACGGAGGGGCCCCCTCAAACAGGAGCTTTCCCAGCACCCCACTCCGTGTGGGATCGTTAGCTATTTGGCAGAGAGGCCCGGAGCGAGGGGGTGTGAAGCCAGAGGGAAGGGAGACCCTGCCGGCTGACGTGGCGTCGGCATCGAGAAGGAAAGACGGTCATGCAGGCACGAGGGGGTACCGTAAAACCAACAAAATGTGAATTCCTCTCCATGGGGGCCCGTTTCTGAACAAGGAGACTAGGTGCAAACAGATGCATGCTTTTCGCCATGCGGCAGGGACGCTGGCAGCCTGGTGGTCACACGGCCCACATTTGTCTTCTGGTGGTGGCCACACTTCCACATGGCCCAGTATCCTAGCAGCCCAGCATCCGAGGAAAGACTCCGGGATGTCGCTGATGCCGGGAAAGCCTGCATTTCCCACTCCCGACGTCACCTGTGCCACCCTGCTAGGACAATTCATCTCTAAAGGTGTCTGATAATTATAATAGTTTCCCAGGTTCGTCCTGTTGGCACTCACCATTAATAATGCCAATAAAACCTATGTTGGACCAAAGTATTCGGGAGAGAGACAAGGTCCGCAAGACTCTCCTTGACCACCTCCAGGGGCTGGGACCCAAGCCACACACTCAGCGAGGCTGGTCTGTGGTGAGCGCCGGCCCTGGGCCAGGCACTGGGGGCCATGGCGGGGAGGGGGCTTCCGGCTGGTCTCCGGTCCGTCCTCACTGCAGGCCGGCCAGGTGGGCACGATCGTTATCCCAGCCTGCAGATAAGACAACCGAGGTACAAGGGGTTTGTGCAGCCACCAGGCGGCAGGACCGGGGCCCTCGGCCATTCCCCAGGACTCCGCTCCTGGCCCCACACTAACCGTCTCTTCTCTGTCCTCTCCATTTCCTTCAGAGAAGCAGGCACTGACGTCAGTGTGGTGGTGACGTCAGCAGACCCATTTTACAGACACAGACACTAAGGCCAAGCAGGCTCAGTAACTCACCAAGACCAAACAGCTACCAAACGGCAAGGCCGGCGTTGGAACCCAAATTGGGCACCAAACTCCAGCCCTGATTCCTGCAGCCCCTCCACGTTGAGTCCCCTTGTGTCCAGCACGCGGCCACTGGAAGTTCTGCTGGGTTCATTGACGTCCCCCCACCCCCGAACCTCAGCACGTGACCTTACGTGAAAACAGGGCCTTCGCGGATGTGACTAAGATGAGGTCACCTGGGTTAGGGTGGGCCCTAAAGCCCGTGAGTAGCATCCTTATAAGAAGAGAGAACCCAGACAAGGGACAGCCACGTGAAGACAAGGCAGAGGCTAGAGGGATGCAGCCACAAGCCAAGGATTGCCAGTGCGGCCCCAGAAGCTAGAGAAGGCAGGAAGGATCATCCCTCAGCGCCTTCGGGGGGAGAGTGGCCACGACAACACCTTGATCTAGGACTTCTGGCCTCCGGGCTGTGAGAGGAGAAACCGCTGTTGTTTAAAGCCACCCAGTTGTGATGCTTTGCTCCAGCCCCCCGGGAAGTTAGTACTTCACCCCAGCACCCTGTGTTCCGGGAGGAGGAGTCATGCAGGTCAGCTTCCGCCCTGCCACGTGACCTTTCTCTTCCTGCCACGTTACCAGTTGACTGGGGATGTGGGTGAGCTTGGTTCTGGAAAAAGAGAAACAGGTGCCAGAACTCTCCACCAAGGAGCACGGGTCCCAGGCCACGAAGGACGGCCGATCCTCCCGCCAGGACCCAGGAGGGGCCCTTCTCCAGCCTGGGTGGCCTCACCCCCACCCCCAGCCCCCCTCCCCCGCTGCGGTCCACCCAACAGGCAGGGGCAGAGCTCCGTACTGCACACCTTCGCTGCCATGTGGTCAAGCGGTCACTGCCCTTTAGTCACGCGGCAGGATTATGTACCCGGTGGAAAGCGAGACCATCCAGTCCCAAGCGCCCCCAAACACGTTCCTCGTGTCTCAAAACAGTGCCAAAGGCATCTGATCAGGGTGAGGGCGTTCCCAGAGCGGGGTCTCCCAGCCCTGCGAAACCCTCCTCGAGGCCCCAGTGCCGGCCGGTCTCTTGCCCCTGCCAGCCCGCGTCGGGCTCTGCAAGGGACTCGGCCCGTTTCCCTCAAGCCCCTCACCCCACGACACCTCTGGACGCCTCTGACGGTAACAATATCCCCCTCATTCTGAGCTAAAATCAGTCTCACCGGGGTGACCTCTAACCCTGGACAATCCCCAGCATAAGCGGCCAACACTTTGGTTTCCGGAAGCAGCCAGCCAGGCACGCACAGGGGGTGGGGTGTTGATGCTGGGGGGGAGGTGTTCTGGAATGTTCTCAGCCCCAGTTCCCTCCTCTGTAAGACAGAAATGAGAACGCATGAGCCTCTGGGGGCAAAAAGAGATGCCCTCGGCAGGCACCCGTCTGCCCTGATGCTGGCAGAGCCCCCAGAGGTTTCTTTAACCGTTTTTCCAAGGATGTGAGCTCGGGTCCCTTTCACTCCCCTCCTTGTTGATTTCCCTGGAGCACAGATGGCGAGCCAGAATCTCTTCCAGCCTCCGGGGTGGGAGGTTGCTGGCCCTGGACAGAGAAGAGTTGGGATCTGTCCCCCTGTTACCTCGTGGTCCATCGTCTTAGCTACACCCTGGTACCTCCCAGGCACCACTGAGCCACGCCTCCAGGGCCTGGGCCCACCTCACGGAGCCCCGTCCTTTGTTCCAGGGGGCAGGAACAGAGACAGTCAGCCCCCAGGGGTCTCTGGGCCCAGAGTAGACAGACTTGAGTCCCTCTGCCAACCAGGTGTGACTCAGCCCCGGTGCAGGTGACAACAAGCCTCTCCAGCGAGAGGCAGAGCAGATCCCACATCTGAGCACAGGACACACAGCCCTGGCAGCCGACCAGGGACCCCTCCCCGCCTGACCCCGCCTGACCCCACCCGGGCCAAGTGGCCACACCTCCCACAGTGGGGGACCCGGGCAGGACAACGGGGTGCAAGGAGGGGGCTTGGTCCTCTCACCTCACCTTGCCCCCCTCCACCCAGCCCCGCGGCTGCTCAGAAGTGGGGCGGGGCAGCCCTGGGGGCGGGGCACGGGGTCAGGCCGCCATTCATTCATTCAGTCAACAGATGCTTACAGAGCACCCACTACGTACCTAGCAGTATTCTGGACACCGGGGACTTGGCAGAGGATACAGTAAAGTCCTCGCCCTTGTGGAGTTTACATTCCGGTAAGGAAGGCAAACAACAGACAGAAACCACACTCAAGGCACCGTGGGGAGGGGTCACACTGAAGAGACCTGGGGAGGCGGCGAGGGGGGAGCCCGCCCGAGACCCAGGTTCCTGGGAAATATGGCCGCAAGAACCGAGCATCCATAGAAGCGCGAGGTCTTTCCAGCCACGACGGAGGGGCCCTCACTGCCCACCCCCAGCACCCAGACTCTCCCTCCAGGCAGCTGAGGCGGACACCTCCGGTGCCCCTGTGGGGGAGACGGGGCTCCACGGTGCCACTGCAGCGGCCGGCAGGCGGGCCCGGCGCCGGGGTCAATCCAGACCCACCCAGAGGGGTTCCTGCGGCCAGAGAGGCCTGGGCCACCACCCTGCCCGCCAGACGGCGCAGCCCGCCGAGTGTGGTCACGCCATCCCCCCGCTTTCAGGCCAGGTTGCCCTCAGTCACATAGCCTGCAGTTCAGCAGGTGTTTACTGTCGGCCCAGACACATCACTGCCACCACTCCTGTCCCCTGGCGTCCCTCAGACCACCTAAAGCAGTGACAAGTGAGCCCTAAAGGGGGGAGTGCCCACCAGAGGACGTTCCCAGCACAGGCCTGGGAGCCAGGAAGGCTGCAGGAGGAGGAGACCCTTTGCAGAGAAGGAAGGGGGCAAAGTTCCAGACTGGGGCACCTGGCCCCGGGCTGAGCGGGGCGGCGCTGGAGTTGGGGTGGGAATGGGGGTGGTCTAGGCCAGGCCTCCGGGGACCCCCGTCGCTGGAGCTCTGCTGCCCTCTGCTGGCCAGCTCTGGTACTACGTACATGCCAGGGAGCGTCTCCGGGCGTGTCCTACCTGGCCCTCTACAGGGCCCTGCCTCTGGATGCCCAGGGCCTCTGTCTCCAGCCCCCACCTGTATGCAAATCACCTGTGGGACCCCCAGCCCACTGCCAGCAGGGGCAGCAGGAAGAACCTGCATTTCCTGTCACCTGAGTGTCTGGTGGATTGACAAGGTGCCCGCTCCAGGCTCACAGGCAGCCCTTCCGTCCTATCTCGCACACCGGGCAACTAAGGCCAGAGGAGAGAAGGGGCCCCGTCACAGAGCAGGGTCCTACTGGGCTGGGGTCAAGCCCTGGCCTGTGTGACCTCCAAGCCATATGGTCACCTGTGCTCTGCTGTGGCTCAGCAAATCTCCCACTCAGTCAGTGGGCCTCCTGGGAGGTCCCCTAGATCCCCTGTGGCTTACGGGGCCACACTAGGACGGCTGGTAGCCCACGGGTGGCTGGAACGCCCACCTCCACCGCGCAGCCGCAGGCCTGACACGTGGACCCATGCCTTAGGGCCCAGGGCAGGCTGTTTGGATTGCTCCCGTGGTACCTGGACCCCGAAAGTCACCACATGCATCTTCTTCCCGGCTCACCCAGGCTCACCCTTGGGGCCACCACTTAGGAGGTCCCCAGACCCAGGCTGCTTGGGCCTAGATGTGTCCCAGAAGTTGCTTTGGGTCACCTCACTAAGAACAGCGGGAAACAGGACAGAGTATCATCTGTTTTGCTTTTTTTTCCCTTGAGCACTGGCCCCACTGGACGGGTCTGCGCCACCTGGAGCTTGTGATCTGAGGTCTCAACAAGCTTAGCAAAAAAGAAAAGCCGCAGCCGCTTCACATGTTGTCAGGGGCTGCGCGAGTGCCCTGGGGTGGCCGTGACGAGGGATCACGAACGGCGCTTTGGGCACTCCTCCCAAAGTCTCTAGGGGAGGGTCCTTCTTCCAGGGGCTCCAGGCGCCCTGTGCTTGTGGCCACATCCCTCCAGCCTTGCTTCCGTGGCCACGTGGCCACATGGCCTCTCCTCCGTGTGTCTCTGCGTCCTCTCCTCTTCCTGTACAGACACCTCACCCTGTTCAGGGTCCACCTTCAATCCAGGGTGACTTCGTCTCAAGATTCTTAACATATCACATCTGCAGAGACTATTTCCATATAAGCGCACATTCACAGGTACCAGGGGTAAGGACTCGGACATATATTTTGGGAGGGGTCGCCACTGATTTCCCTACGGTGGTGCCAGGGAAGGGAACACCCCAGCGGCTCCCAGAGTCCTGCCCCCAGCCAGCAGCAAGAGCATCCCCTAGGAACTGGTTAGAAATGCAAATTCCCAGGCCGATCTCCCCAGGCCTGCTGAATCAGAAACTCCAGGGTGGAGCCCAGCAAGCTGTGTTCCGTAAGCCCTCCAGGCATCCTGAGATGTGCTCAAGTTTGGGGACCACCTAAATGATACCAGAAAACATCCCTTCCTGCCTCACTAACCCATACGCACAAGAGTCCTGCTTGGGGTTGCACCGGGTGCCACGTTTACTGGGACTCATTTTATTTATTGGGATTGAGGAGGCATGAGACATCTCGTTCCCAGGCCCACACCCACCTGTGACTCAGGGGTGCGGTCAGTGGTGGAACAGAGAGAAAGGGCAGTAGGAACTGGGGAGGGGGTTCATTCCTGCAGGGGGACCAGAGAGGCCTCCTGGCAGAGGGGGCTGGGCCAGCCCCCCCACCCCCCCAGCCACGGCCGACATCAGAACTGAGCTACTTTCACCATGCTAATTCAGCGACCACGGGGAAGAATCCTGCCACGGTTCCGGCCTGTGAGCATGCATGGGAAAAATCAAACTCTGAGGGCTTCCCTGGTGGTGCAGTGGTTAAGAATCCGCCTGCCAATGCAGGGGACGTGGGTTCGATCCCTGGTCCGGGAAGATCCCACATGCCGTGGAGCAACTAAGCCCATACGCCACAACTACCGAGCCTGTGCTCTAGAGCCCGCGAGCCACAACTACTGAGCCCACATGCCACAGCTACTGAAGCCCGCGTGCCTAGAGCCCGTGCTCCACAACAAGAGAAGCCACCGCAATGAGAAGCCCGGGCACCGCAACGAAGAGTAGCCCCCGCTCGCCGCAACTAGAGAAAGCCCGCGTGCAGCAACAAAGACAATGAATAAATTTATTTTTTTTTTAAAAATCAAACTCCATTGCGTCATTCCCTTCTATATGAACACAGGCCACAAGCCAGGGTGACAGTAGGACCACTGGCCCGTCATCAGCAGAAATCACAGGCACATTTCTCACTGTGGCCACTGTCGCCCATGTCTCAAAACAGGCTGTGGGGCCTGCTCCGTCACACATGCGGGTCTGTGGCTGTTTTGTTGACAACTTTTCAATATCATTTCCTTGCACCCCGTGTTTTTTAGGTTATGTTTTTGGCAGGTGCCCAAGGGTCACTGGCATCACGAGGGCTATAGGCTTTAACCCTCTGTCCAATCTAGAACTTTCTAGTTCATTTTAAAGCAGTTTGCACCTACTTTTTCCACAATCAGGACATAGTATGGAGGGAAGGGTGGGCATTCAGTCCTTTCTTTAAACATCTCTCACGTTCCCGCCATCCAGAGGAAAGACCCACCGGCCCGAGAATTTCTGGGTTTGCGTCTGTGCAGACACACCAGCGGGGGATGCTACAGATGATGTTTCCACCTGCGCCCGAGAGGCGTGACATCCCAAGGTCGGAGCCGTTTGGACGTAAAAAGTATCGACAAAGGAGAGGGATTAAAAACCAGCTCCCCGATTCTTAAGCCCCCTTGTCCACTTGAGACTAGAAAGCGCCCAGAGAGGGAGTAGGTAGGATTTGCACCGCTGTGCTGCACCCCTTCCCCACATCTGACAACACCACACTGTACTGGGCTCAGGGTCCCCTGGAGGGCTGTAGCCCACAACTGGGGACCATGCACCGAGGCCAAAGCCGCACGGCAGCACCCCCAGACTCCAGTCAGTGGGGCCAGGACCACCTGAGGCTTCCTGGGGCCAGGTGTGGGTGATGCGGGAAGGGGAGAGGATGCTGGATGGAGCCGTTTGAAGACCTGTCCAAAGGGACCCCTGGGAGGACAAGGGTCTCCAGCGGCGAGTGTCATCCCCGGGGACAGGCATGGCACCTGTCACAAGAGGCACTGGACGGGTAGGAGGGACCCAGCAGAGCCCCAAGGAGTCAGCTCTGAACTTGTGCCACCTTCATCCACCCGGGAAACCGTGCCCTTCACCCGGCGCCTCCTCTCCCCTGAGCCCACTGCGGGGCAGGGCCTCCGTCCGCAAATCAGGAAGGAAGAGCCGGGAGGGAGAAAGCAGTGACCACATGCCGGAGCTCCGGCCATGGCCCGCGGGGCGTGTCCGGTGGAGCTGGGAGCACCCCAGCCTCCTCCCTCCCCCTTCCCTCTGCTGTGCACTTCTCCAGGTGCTGCTGTGAGGCAGGAGAAAGGAGGGCACGCGAGCCTGTGCTCGTCCACATCCTTGGACACAAGGTCCTTCGTGCCTCCCTCCCTTGAATGGTGGGACACCTGTATGGACTTCGGAAACTTGACTATCAGAGCCAGAGTTTTACTTTCTTTTCGGTTTTTTTTCTGTTTGGTTGGTTGGTTTTTTCTTTTTCTTTACCTTTTTCTTTTTCTTTTTTTTTTCTTTTCTTTTGGCCGTACCACGCGGCATGTGGGATCTTCCCCGACCAGGGATCAAACCCATGCCCCCTGCAGTGGAAGCACGGAGTCTGAACCACTGGACCGCCAGAGAAGTCCTATTTCTTTTTGTCTTACGTTAAGGACCTGTGAAATTTTGGAGAGGCTAAATTGACCGTGTGCCCTGGGTGTGCCTCACAACCCCGTCTATGTCCAGGGCTGGACCCTGCCTTTCTCCTAAGTGAGAAAGGGAGCTCGTGAAAGCTCACAGGTGGGGCGGGTGAAACTCCCAGACAGAGGGAGCCCACTGGCCTCAGTGACCCAGCCCAGGGGCCTGGACTCTGTCCCCAGGTGGAGGAGGTGGGGCTGACGGGGCCTCTGAGGATGTACCTAAACATTCAAGTACAGGTGATACGCTAGGTATCACCGGGTACCCGGCACTGGGCGGGGGGAGGGGAGGGGGATCCCCAACGGAAGGTTCAGCCCTTCCAGGTGGAGCCCACCCAGAGCCCCTCCCTGCCTCAGCCACTGCCAAGCTCAGGGTGACAAGGTGCTCGCCGAGTGGCCCGTTGACAGCTGAGGACATGAGTACAGAGAAGCCAGTGGTCCACTAAGACCCACAGTCATTGTGGCCGAGCCAAGGGCTGGAAACCCAGGAGCCAGCACATGGGAAATTCAGGGCCACAGCCGTGAGGACAGCAGGCTGAGAGCACCTGGCCTCCGAGACAGCCCTGGGCTCGTACTCTGCCTTGCCACCTGTGGGCTTGGGCCCCTGAATCCCTTGTGCCTCAGTTTCCCCACTTGCAAGACGGGGACAATGAACCCCACCTACAAAGAGCTCAGAAGTGCTATTTGCTCGTGTCTGAAGTGCAAGTACTGCACCTGAGCCAGCACAAGGGCTTCCTAGACGTCATTTCTGCAGCCGCCTACCCATCTCCTTTTCCAGTGAGGGAACCAGTGCCCAGGAAGGCCAGCCACGTGTCCCGGCATGCAGAAGGCAGGGTGCAGACCCAGGCCTAGATTCCGGGTGCCCTGGGCTACTTTGGATAGTGGCTAAGACGGGAGAAAGTCACAAGGAGCCCAGCCTGCGCCCTGAAGGTCACCTCATCATGCGTGCCACCTCCCACCTCCTGTGGTGACACAAGGAGCCCACCAGGGCCTCAGGGACTCTGCCAGTCCTGCAAGTTACACCTGACGCTCCAGCATTTGCTCTGTGAATTCTCCCACTGATGCACAGCGGGATGGAAACAGAGACAAGCCTGGGCCAGGAGAGGAGGCAACGCCATCACCAGCTGTGTGGCCATGAGCAAGTCACCCAACCTCTCTGTTGCCTCAGTTTCCCCACCTGTCAGGGGTGCCACAGCTGGGGACTTCTCAGGATTAAACAAGCCAGTGTAAAGTGCTCAGAAAAGCATCCGCAGAGAGCAAGCACTCAAACCGTGGTTTTTATTGTGACTAGTTATCACTGTAACTATTATTCTCCTGAGGGTTCCCTGAAGGGAAATAAAATGCTGACACCTTCTGTGTCAGACTTGAAAGGAGGTGTTTTCACATCCTTACCTCGTGGGGCCCCCATAGTGAGCCCTGAAACACGCGATGACAAAACCAAGGCTGGGGAGGCTGCAGTGGGTAGGGGCTCGTTTCCCTTTTCCCAGAGGCTGCCAGGAAGCTCGGAGCTGGCCTGCAGCAGCAGCAGGTCCTCAGGTGTGTTTGCAGCCCCTTCTCTTCCTCCTGGCCCCACCTCTTCTGTTTTCACCCCCTTTCACTTCTCTCTCCCACTTCTCTTGTTGGCTGCCGGCTTGAGTGTGGCTGCCCAGGTTCCCTGCTGCTCCGTGTGTCTTCTGGTACACAGTGGGCCCCAGGACGTATTTGTAGAGCAAATGCTAGTGTTTGACGCGGGACTCCTTGTGTCCTCTCCGGCATTAGATGGTGTGAATAGCTGCGGATTCTTTCACGCACAGATATTGGCTGCGCGCCAGCTACACGCTAAGCACCGCAGGCCCTGGGGACAGAGGAGGGAGTGGAAACACCCCACTGTGGGCAGGGGTAGTCCAGGGGGGCAGCGTGAGAACACAGGACTGTGGACCTGGGAGCGGGTGGCTGGACCCCCATCTCTCCCCACTTCTAGCCCGGGGGCCCTTGGCGCTGTCCCAGCCCACTCCACCCAGCCCACCCGAGACTGGGCGGGGCCCTCAGCGTCCAGCCGGCTCTCCACGGCCAGTCACGCAGTTAGGGCACAGACCCTGAGCCAAGGATGGGCGGCACCGTCTGCCTGGACCCTGCTGACCAAGACGTGCGTCCTGTTGAGCTGACATCTTTCCCTGAATCCTCTGCCCAGAGCGGACAGTTTGGGCAATTCTGACCACCCAGAAAGGGGTCCTTTCTGTAATAGCTCCCTCCCAAAATGTTGTTTTTTAAAAATTTACCACCAGCAGCTGTGTGTGCTCGTTACATACTTGCTAACAGAAAGCAAACAAGGGAAGGGGTGGGAAGTTCTCTACCTGTGGTCTCCGGACCGGCAGCTGCATCACCTGGGAACTATTAGGAATGCAGGTTCCCAGGCCCCGGATGCTGTGTGCTTGGGGCCCAGGACTGGTGTTAACAAGCCCTCCTCCAGGGGATCCTGAGGCTCCTGCAGGTCAGAGCCAATGGCAGAGACTCCTGCCCAACGCTCAGCCCTCAGCCGGCGCCAGGCTTCAGCAACGGGTGCGGCTGTAGAATGGCCTTGGCCATGGATTCTGGTGTCGGCAGCTCCCGTATCCCCACACATCTTCCTGCCCGTTAAACTGCGATGAAAAAGCAAAGGCCAGGCAGGTCTGGCTCACCTGGCGACAGGTGTTGCAGGGCCCAGGCACGGATTAGCCAACTGCTGTTGGACCCAGGGCAGCAGCCGGGCCGCCCGGGTCCCGCAGGTGTGGGCCAGCCGCCCTGGTGCGGCTCCGATTGTGTTTCCCAGAAGAATAGCTCGGCCAAACGTGATCAGAGGGCCGGGGGGACGCAGCATCTGCTGGCCACTTTGATGTGAGGGGCGTTGTGAGCCCCACGCCCCCTTCTTTGGTTTTTAAGAGTGGCGCAGCGTGCCTGCCTTCCACTTGTTTGTTTTAAGCGAGGAATTGTTCTCATGTTTTAATAAGAACCACCAATTATCAGCAAGGCAGGAAACCAAACCCTGGCTGTTTTGGTGAAAGACAAGATTCGGAGGAGACCACATGAAAGACCCACACCCGCTTGCTGGGACTCCGCTCCGAGGTTCCACCGACAGATCGGGCCCCGGGCCTGGACCCCGCCCGGCTGCCAAGATGGGTGGCGGCGCGTGGGAGGGGGCCCGGGAAGGGACCTCGGTGGCCACTGTTGCTCCCACGAGGAACCTGGGCCTGCTGGGCTGGCAGAAACCCCACACACAGATGCTGCTGGCCACCTCTAGGGCGCACAGAGCCCCCCAGCCCGCCCCACGCCCCCGTTGCTGCCCACTGCCCTCGTCCAGGGGGCCACGCTTGTCCCCCACTCAAAGCCAAGGCTACAGCCACTCCCCTTCTCACCCCTGCGTCCCTGGATCTTCCCCAGAGTCCACACAATTTCTCCCACGTAAATAACCGACGTTGTCTTGACCCCCCTGCCTTCCAACCATCGCTCCCATGTCTCTGCTCCCCTTGGCAACAAAATTCCCAGGGGGAGCTGCCCATACCCTGTGTCTTCAACTCCCCTCCTTTTGTGCTCTTCCGTTATTATATTTTAATATATTACATTTTCGTATGTACAAAAGAATATACAGTAAGTCCCCTACATACGAACGAGTTCCATTACGAGAGCGCGTTCATAAGTCCAATTTGTTAAGTCCAACGAAGTTAGCCTAGGTACCCAACTAACACAGTCGGCTATATACCGCTGCTTTTACACTTGCTTCTGGACATCTTGGGCTTGAAATAAAAATACTGTACTACTGTACTCTATAAAGTACACAAAAGCACAGCCACTTGTAGAGGATGCATGCACGTGACAACGTACGCCAGACACATGAACTAACTCATGTGATTGGACATGCGAACGCATATTCACTTCTTTGAAAGTTCGCAACTTGAAGGTTCGTTAGTAGGGGACTTACTGTATGTAAATGTGTGTCCATTATAAAGTTTAATTACACACCCATATCACCCAGATGGTCCTTCTCACTCTGCCCCCATCTCCCCAGCACTGACCCCTCTGCTGGATTACAGGCTGCCCCTGTGTTTCACTTTTAAGTAATCCTACTGCCAGTGTGTACATGCCCACACTATAGGGTTTAACTGTGGTTTTGAATTTTATAAATAATATGGTGCCACATGGAGTCTTCTGGAACTTGCTTTGTTCACTTGACATTGTGTTTCTAAGACTTGGTCACGTAGTTGTTTGTGGCTGGAGATCATCCATGTTCACTGCTGCATAATATTCCACTGCATGAATAAACCTCAGCGTATGTGCATTCTGTTGGGGACATCTAGGTTGTGTCCATCTCTCTGCAGGGCTCACTTTGCTCTTTTGGACATTTTACCACCTGGCACACGTGGGCAGGGGTTCTCTTGAGTGTGTACCTTGCAGGAGAATAAGGTATGTCATATTCAACTACAATAAATAAAGCCAAATTGTTTTCTAGAGAGATTGAGTCCATTTAAACTTCCTCCAAGTATATATAAAAGTTCTAATCATTCAGTTGGTTAGACTTCAATTCTGACCTTGTAGTGATAGTGAAATTATTGCCATGTGGTTTTACTCTGCGTGTCACTAATTACTGGTGAGATCGAGCATCTTTTCACATACTTGCTGGACTTGGGAGTTTGCTTTTCTGTGAAAAGCCAGTTCAAGCCCATTTTTTAAATTGGTTTGTTTGTCTTTTCCTTGCTAATTTGTAGGCACTCTATATGTGGTCTAGATACAAGTCCTTCATCAGTTGTATCTGTTACAAATATCTTCTCCCAGGTTGTGCCTTGCCTACCTTATGGCATCTTTCCTTTTTATTTTATTTATTTGGCTGCGTCAGGTCTTAGTTGCGGCACGCGGTTTCTTTAGTTGCAGCATGCAGGATCTTAGCTGCTTTTCTCTGGTGTGGGCAGCCCCGGGCCCAAGGTCCAGGCCATGGGCACCCACAGCACCCTGCCCCACCAGTGCCCCTGTGCTGCCCCACAGCCCTGCCCTCCCGCTCCAGCCATACTCCCAGGTGGGTGCCAACCCCTTCCCCCTCCCCCCGGGCCTGTCCCCCCCACCAGGCCGGCTGTCTCCAACCTATCTCCTGCCAACACCCAGCCCAGGGCTCCCCAGTCCCTGGAGACACAGGCCCCGCCTCACACCCTAACCCAGGCACCAGGGCTCCTCCAGCCACAGCCACCTCCCAGCCCGCTTCCTTCTGTCTTCATCAGGGCAGACACAGCAGCTCCCGGTGTCCTCGACTCCTGCCGCTGTGCTGGGCAATCCCAGGGTCCTACAGGGCTGAGCCCCCTGCACCTGACACTCAGCCAGAGCGCTGGGGGATGACCAGGGCCGCTGCAGCACAGGAAACAACAGGAGACCTCACCAGGGCCGCAAGGGTGTAGTGAGAAATGCGAGCACATGTTCTTTGTCAAACGCATCTTTGGTGCGGCCGTGATATCCTCCTGAGCTCCACGGAGTGCCTGGCTGGGGACAGAGGACACCGGGAGCACTGCAAACCGGGTGACCCCCACCCGCCCTGCCCCCCTTAACGAGCAGCCAAGCCCCAGCGCAGCCCTGAATTCGGCCCTAGTTCTCGTTCAGACAAAGGCTCAGAGGCTGACGTCACTTGACACAGGGAAATGACGCAGGGACGGGTGCCCCCAGCTTGTGTTCAGAAGGCACTGGCACAGCAGGCACCAGCACCGGCTTCAGTCGTGCCCCCCACCCCCCGAGGGCAGAGCCCGCGTCTCCCAGAGCCCAGCATGGGCTGTCCGGAATTATCTGCCGCAGGACAGCATAATCAGAGGGGGCCTCTTTGCACACAAGACATGGAACGTGGACCCTCTGAGGTGGACCCTCAGCTGGGACCGGCACAAGGGCAGGGCAGAGGGCACATAGCCCACGAGAACCAGGCTCTCTCTGGGTGGACAAGCTTGCAGTGAGGCCGGGCTCCCAGCCTCGGATCACAGGCGGGTCACAGAGGAAGCAGGCCTCCAGGGGGCCTGGGAAAAGCAAGGAGCTATCCCCTGGGGATCACGGGGTCCAGCTTACACTGAGTCAGGTCAACTGAACCTGAATCTACCACTAGATGGCGCTCAGACCTGGATGGGGGGTGGAAATACAGCCAGAAGGCACAGCAGCTGACCAGACAGGCCTCACCCTTGTCCCCAAAAGAGCAGGGCCTTGCTGAGGCAAGCTGGGTATCGACTTCTAAACCATGCTCCATGAGGGCCTCCCCACCCAAAAACAGTCTTCCAGGAAGGCAGCCTGCACAGGGGGGCAGATCTGGGAGAGTCCTGTCTACCTCCAAAGGTCCCCAAAACCTGAGGAATATTGGGTGAATGCCCACAATTTCAGAAAAACTCCAGGATCAGAAACCACAATGTGCTTGGATACACAAAACGTTACCAGCAGTTAGAAAACCTCAAGCAGTTGGATTTCGTGACATTTTAGAAGTGCCGTTTTTTAGTTAAGCTTTCCTCTCATCCCACTTCCCAGACAAGCTGGGGAAGATTGACATCACTTCCTGCAGCAGAGTCAGCATCTGTATCCTGATTTCCCCTTCGGTGCCCACAGCAGACATCACTAATAGATCCCAGCACCCCTTCCCATGAAGATTCCAATCCTTCTCAACAGAACCGCCAGGAGCTACCACCAACCCCTCGAACTGGCCCTTGAAATGAGAAACCCATTTATCAACCTGGATCGATGGCAGACCAACTGGCAACGTGGCCTGCCATGCACTGCTCACTTTCCCCTCCTACCCACCCCAGCCCCCTCTGTCACACACCCTGAGGACACACAAAGTAGGGCCACCGCTGACTTATACATGTCTTTATGCAAATTAGAAAAAGGTGTCCCCCTCCTGGGGTAGACAGTCAATGCCAGGACACACCCTTGCAGCCAGGTACCCTTGTGCAGTGCACAACCTACACAACCATACCTGGGGGAGTGTTAAGCCCCGACAGTTGTTTTCTTCTTTTCTGTAATGCAAGTGCCTGTCTTAAGCTTTGATTGCAGAGGCGTCCACTTCAAACACGGCTATCTCAAATAAACACATTGGCAGCCGCTCAATGAGATAAAGAGCCAGGCCACCTTCCTCCACTGAGGCGCCTTTATTTTAGAAATCTTGGTTGATTTTGATAACTGACCATTTGGACCACTTTTTTTTTTTCTTCCTTGGCTTTAAATTCCTGCTCTTATGTTTCAAATTCACCAATAAAGAGTGAGCCCCTGAAACCCTCGATCCCAAAAGCATAACCTCAGGCCCACACTCTCTCTCTCTCTACCCGAGACCTCACTGTGTGGCCCCAGGCGTACTATGTAATTTCCAGGTCTTGTAAGTAATAAACCTTTATTTTTTCAAAGTTTCCTGACGGTGGTTGCTGAAAGGCATCTTGCTAACACAGTACGAACCACAAGGGCTGGTCCAACCACAGCACTGGCTTCTGACAGGCTGAGACCTGGTGGCCCCGTTCCAGAGAAGCACAGTCGTGTCGGAATAAGGATGACAATCTCATTCTGTGCAAGACTTATTGATGGAGATGATTGGCATTCTCACCCATAAAGAAACGCACGCAATCACACTCACACGAGCCATACAATAATAAGAAGTCCAGATTCTTATCATGTAAAACCAGGATCCCAAGCTTAATGCCCTGGAAAGCTGCCGGTTGGCCTGTGCGGGCCTCACGCGGGCCTCTGGTCCCTGAAGGCCACCAGCAGTGAAGGCACCACGGAAATCACAGGGCACAGGGGGAGGGCCGCTGCCTCTCCCTTTCACACTGTCTCAAAGGTCCCTGTGGAGTCACCCTCTTTCCATATTTAGAAAAATAAGTCTCAGGGAAGCAGCTTATAAAAGAAAGTGGTGTGGCCAGCACCCGAGGGGCTGCGGAGGCGGCCCAGCTCGGCTGCAAAGCAGGGCCTGCGTCTGTCCCAGCCTCGGCGCGCACGGTGGTTCTGCCCAAGGGAAAAGCCTCGCCAGTGGGCCACAGCCGCCTCCTCCCCCGACCGGCGCCCCTCCAGAGGCTGCATCACCTGCCGCCGTCCCAGCCAGGAAGGCGCCTGGACGTCACCTGCACAGCTGCAGGTGCGGGTGGTGGCTCAGCTTCTCTATCAGCTCCTCCTCCGTGGGTTCCTCCAGGACATCCCTGCGGAATCGGGGACAGCATGGACGGGGAGCCCTGGGCACCTCCAGAGGAGCAGGTGAGCACAGCTGACGCAGAAGCCCTGTCAGCGCTCGGGACGAGGGGCCCCTCGGAACCACCCCCCAGGGACTCGGGTCCGTCTCTGGGATGCGTACGTGGCGTCCCTCAAAGCCCGGGAGGACGGCTCTCCGCGTGGCTGTAACAACACAGCAAACGCTCAGAGACGGCAGTCTGACCACCCGGGGCTGACTCTGGGACGACTGCCACTTCTCTGAACCAGCAGAGGGACACTCTCCAGGTTACCATGGAGAAGAGAAGGGCGAGGCTTCCTCGGGCCACCTGGCTACACCCACCAACAGGATCACCTGGAGACCACCGGAACCTGAGGGTGCTTCCCTAAATATGCTCACTGGAGAGCAGGACAGAGTCCCGGCCCCGCACAGGAGCGGAGGCAGACCCCGGGCTCGTGGGAACCAACCGCCCGCCCACCGCCTCCCCCCTCCACGCACCTGAACAAGAGCTCCACGGTCACCTCAGAGGTGGCCTCTAGGTCCCCTGTGAGGGACTGCAGGTGACTGCGGCGGTCCCACTTGTGAAGGAAGTTCTGGCAAGAGGGAGGGAGGGACGGGTGGCCAGTAGGCGTGGGCCCTGCGTGGAACCAGCCTTGTCCCCCTACCCCAACCCCCCAGTGTCGGCCTGGCTGAGAAGCCCACCCTGGACATCGGGACCCAAGGCCACCAGCTCCTACGGGAGCAGCTGCCTGAGAGCCCTCCTCCGGCCCCCCTCCCACAGGTCAAAGGTCAGGAGCATTCCAAGAGGCCCCCAGCAGCCAGGGCGAGCAGCCCTAAGGGAGGACGAAGCCCGAACCCACCAGGGCTGCCCGAACCCAGCACGGCCTCTTTGGACCAAGTTCCAGGTGGGCCCCCATCAGCAAGTTAGCAACTCCGACTGAGAAGAGCCCGGGCAGGGTCGCCGATACCTCCAGAATCAGAGCCAGGAACAGGTTGACCCAGATGACGGACGACACCAGCCACCACAGCACAAAATAGATCTTGGACCACCTGCGGAGAACGAGGAGGCCGCCGGGGCCGCCCGTGAGCCGAGCGCGGCTGCTCCCGCGACGTCGCCGTTCCCGCCCTCGACCTGGCCCAGCCTGGCCTTTAGGGGCACTCGGCCGGCGAGAGCAGGGGCCGGTCTGAGCTCTGCCAGCTCCAGGCTGAGCCCCTTCACCCCACGAGCCCCGCCGTCGCGGCCCCCAGCGGCCACCTGCTCCTGCACACGCCCCGCCGTCCCCGGGAGGTGTAGACCCTGACGCGCACCCCACGCAGAGCCGCGGTCGGGGCCGCCAGGACGGGTCACTCACGGGCCCGCGTAGCGCCGGAAGGCGTCCAGGAACACCTGCCAGTTGTTCACGACCATCACGTCCCACAGAGTGACCAGGGCGGCCTGTGGGGCGGCAGACGCAGGGTCCAGGAGGCCGCGGGAGGCGGAGGCAGGGGTCCCGAGGGGCGGGGGTCCCGAGGGGCGGGGGGCGCAGGACTCACGGCAAAGTCGTCGAAGTTGTTGGTCCAGTACTCCAGCTGCTCGAAGCTCCCGCAGGGCGCGGAGCCGTTGTCAGGGGCCAGGCTGGGGGGGGGGCACAAGCCGGGTCGCTGTGAGGCGGGGGCAGGACACACACCCGGGCGCCCTGGCACCGCCGCGGCCCCTGCTCGGCGTGGACCCAGCTGGGCTCCTGAGGAAGCGGGGGAAAGAGGAGACGGCCCCCGACCTCGGAGGCGCTGAGGGCAGCGAGAAGGCAAGCGCTGTGGACACACACGGCCAGCGGCCGGCCCGGGGGAGCCCTCGGCCCTACAGTTCAGGCCTGGCCCTGGACGCCCCCTCTGCCGGCGCACGGCCTGGCCTGCAGGTCCAGAAAGGGGCACGGCTGGGGGCTCTGAGCCGGCACGGGAAACACCCTCAGGGCAGGTTCTAGGGAGGGCTTCGGTGAGGGGCGGGCGGTGGAGAGGCCAAGGAAGAAAGAGGAGCCAGGAGGCCCCTCCTGGGAGCTGAGCCTCACCCCTCCACCCCCCGCCCCGCCCCGTCACCCCGGCTCCAGCGCCCCCAGAGGCGAGGCGCTCTCCGCACCTAGGAGCCCCCCTCACCTGCTGTTTCCAGGAGCCACGATGACGCCTCGGAACAGGATGATGCCGATGACGGCAAAGACGTAGTAGACCACCTAGGGAGGCAGGCGGGGCCTGTCAGCACCCCCCAGAGGGACCCCCGCAAAGCCAGGCTGAGGCCTGCGAGGGCGGCATGCCAGCAGGGATCCCCAGCTGCGGGCACTGCCGGCCTCCCCGGGAACACTGGGGCTCCCAGGCACCTGCGCCAGAGGGAAGCGGGGAGGAGCCACCGTGGGGAGCCCCAGGATAAACCGGGGGCCCAGGCGTTAAGAACTGAGGCTGTCCACCCCTCCTCCAGGGCTGGTATGGCAGGAAGAGGGTTCCACCGAGAACAGGGCAGCAAGGGCCAGGGGACGGCGTGCCGTGGAAGGGTGGCCGGGAGCTGGCCAGGTCCCTCCGGAGAAGTCCCACCACTCTCCCCACGTCCATCAGGAGACGTCTGAGTGAACCACTGGGCAGCCTTGTGCCACAGTCAGAGAAGAGGCTGCTGGCCGCCCCCGACCTGTCCCCAGCATGCCCGGTGGGGGGGGGGGAGGGGTGCAGGGGAGAGGCGCACACCCCAGGCTAACCCAGCCCCCCTCTGGGCCTGTTTCCTCCACTGTGCAAATAGGGGTCTGGGGGGCAGTGCCCGAAGCAAGGTGCCACCTCTAGCATCCCATGACAGCCCAGAGCGCCACAGGAGCCCCCTTATTGTCCAAAACAAGCAGCAGCAGGGCTCTGTCACCTTCTCTCCTGCCCTCCAAGCCTCGTGCCTGGGGCAGCGCCCCGGGTCCCTGCTCACGGGGCCCTGCCCCGCCTGGGCCACAGGGTAGAGTCAACAGCGGGCGGGAAGGGCTGACCCCAGGGTGGGGGACATCGCGGCTCTCTGAGCAAAAGTGACTGTGAGTTCTCGAAATCTCTCTGAGCAAGGATGGTTGACCAAACCCCACTGGGGGCTCTGGGGGCCCTGAGGGGTCCCTGGTGCCTCTTCCATCTTTCATCTTCTCAGTGTGGCCCCTGGCCCAGGACACAGGAGGGATTCAGAAGTGACCAAGAGGATCTCTGGCTCGGGAAGGGGTGTGGTCAGGTAATGCCTCCAGCCAGACCAGCCCCGAGCTCCTCTCTCTGGCTTCCTGCCCCGCCCTGTGCTTCCTGGGCCCTGGTCACCCGCTCCCCTAACACAGGGACCCTCCTTCCGAAAGCCGCCAGCTTCCTGTTGAGCTCTGGCTCCCCATCCAATGGTCCAGCTCCACTCCCCCGAGGGGCCAGCGCAGGCAGCCAGACTCACCACCAGGATCCCGCCGAAAGCCCGCATGTTTTTGATCAGGTCCAGGATGGTACTAGCCACCACGGCCATCAGCTGAGACAGGGAGAAAGCACAGACCCGATTCCTCCTGGTCCCACTGAGGTGACACCAACCCGCCCACCACCCAACGCTGACCTGGAAAGGCAGGAGGAGACTGGTGACTTCCCAACCCACACACCTGTACACACACCCCTCAGGCATCCAGACACACCTCACCTGTACATGCACCTGTACACACCCACAGGCCCCCATACACACCTGTACACACACACCCAAGGCCTCACGCACACACCTGTACAAACACCCACAGCCACCCATACACGCCTCACCTGTACACATACCTGTACACACACCCACAGGCCCCCATACACACCTGTATACACATACCTGTACACACACCCCACAGCTACCCATACATGCCTCACCTGTACACACACCTGTACACACACCCATACACACCTCACCTGTACACACACCTGTACACACACCCACAGGCACCCATACACACCTGTATACCCATACCTGTACACACACACGCTCATACCTCCATGCCCACCCATACATACTCACACTTGCATACACCCACCCACGCAGATGCATATACCCCCTTCCCTGCAGATACCTCCACCCACCCAGCCTCAGATGGGTCTAAGTCCAAGCCCCTTGGTGAAGCCATGGTGTGCAGGGCCGAGGCCCACACTGCCCACCAACCCACTCAGGCCGGGTCAGCTCCTTCCTGGTCTGGAGGCTCCTAAGAAATGCCGACCTGGAGACGGCCGGTCAGCCCCGGGTGACAGGGTTTGAGATGCGGCCTCAGAGACCCCGTCAGGAACCCTGGCTACAGGCCACCCTGAGCCCCGGAGAAGGGCTTTCCGAGCAGCCTGGTTACCCCACCTGGTAAGTCAGGAGGACACAGCGCTGGATGGTAGCAGGCGGGGACCATGCTGCACGTGTGTGCACGTGTGATTATGTGCATGTGTGTACATGCGTGTGCGCATGTGTGTACAGGCGTGTACAGGTGATCACGCGTGTGTACGAACGCACACGTGTGATTATTTGTGTATGTATATACAGTTGTGCTTGTATAAGCGTATATTGTGTGTGCTCTAGTGTATGATTATGTGTATGTGTGTGATTACATGCACGTGTGTATACAATTGTGTGTGGTTACACGTATACACGTGTTGGTGTATGCACGTGTATAATCACATGTATGTGTGAGGTGACGCATGTGATTGTGTGGATGTGTGATTACGTGTGCGTGTGTATAACTGTATGTGTGCTTGTGGGTCTGTGTGTGATCACATGCCTGTGTACACTATGTGTATGCGCGTGTATAATCGCACAGGGGTGTGTGTGTGTGTGTGTGTGTGTATGAAGGCCTAAGGGCAGCAGCCCCCCTCTGCACCCGGGACCCCCGAGCCCCCTTCAGATGGGAAATACCCCTGGGTGACAGGTCACTCCCCTGACAGGCCAGGAGTGCAGCTTGGTAGGAAGGACAGACATGCCCAGGGGAAGGACCTGGACACTTAGAAAGGGGTCAGATGTCCTCGCTTTCTTTTCTCCTGAAAAGTGCTTAGGAAAGCAGACGGGAGCCTCCGGGCCGGGCGGGAGCCGGGCCTGAGCACGCGACTCCCGCCTCCCCTCCCCTCAAGGTGGGTGTTACTCCGGGTGGGAACATTAAGAGAAACCGAGGCTCAGAGACGGTCACAGGCCGCCCCACTCCTGCTCTGGGGGTCCTGGAAATGAGCACCAGTAGCCACCAGCAGCCCGTGCCGAAGGCCTTCCAGAAACGCAGGATGGCTGGGAGCACAGCAGGTCCTCGCAAAGGCCAGGGACCCCAAGGAGCACGAGGCCACCCCTGCAACCGGCCGAGGGGCCTCACACGGGTCCGCCGCACCCCTCACTGTCCTCACCCACAAAGCAGGGCTGGGCACTCATACTTCCAACCGCCGCCAGCATGGCCCAGCCGCAGTGCAGGGCGGGGCCGCAGCCCGAAGGGCCCCAGGTGGCGGGGGCAGTGCTCGGCCCGTTCCCTGCCCGCCAGGCGCACCCGCTCCCAGAGCAAGGCCACGGCGTGCGCAGGCGGGGGCGGTACCTCCATGCTGGGAATGACGCGCAGGAAGCGGAAGACTACAAGCATGTTCACCAGCCGGGTCACGTCCCACAGCGACAGCAGGCCCAGCACCTCCGGCTTCCTGCGGAGACACGTGCAGACGGGTTGGGGGAGGCCGGAGGCCAGCGAGGAGCAGACGGGAGACACGGGGTCCAGAGACAGAGACGCAGAGGCTCAGAGAGAGCCACAGAAGTGCCGGGAGCGCGCCCCGCAGCCAACCCCAGCCGGACCAGCTCCATCGTGACAAGAGGGCAGAGCCTGAGCCGCCCACGCCTGCAGCCCCTGGCGGTCACGGCAACACCTTCCAGGGCACAGCCCCCCGCAGTGCCGCGGGGCTACCCGACCCCCGTCCTACACGGGAGAACACTGAGGTTCCGGACGCCCAGCTCGGGTCCCAGCAGAGCCGGGAGAGACGGGGCCCTGACCCATCCCCTATCCTCTGACCCCGTTCCCTAACCTCTGAGCCATCCTCTGAGCCCTGACCCTGTCCCCTTGGTGTCCCTCATGGCCTTGCCGGCCTCTCATTTCTATTTAAATTTAAACCCATTCTCACCCAAGATGTCACCCCCCCACCCCCACCCCAGCCCACCCCGCCTCCCCAGTGCGGGTTTTAGCGCACTTGAGAAACAAGGTGAGCCGGCCCCAAGGTGCCGGGCGGTGCAGCAGCCCCACCGCTCCCAGGGCGCAGGTCCCCGCCGAGGACCGCACAGCCCCCGTCTTCCGGACACAGACCCTTCCCGGGACCCTAAGGAGCTGCAGCCTTCCAGCTCCATCCCCATCTTGGGCAACTCCCAGCCGCTCCACTGAGACGGAAGCAGCCCAGCAGCGGAACCAAGACACCAGGGCTGCCCGAGGGCCCGAGGTCGGCACGCGTGCTTGCTGGCGGCTGTACTCTGGGCAGCGAGACCCCAAGGCTGCCACAAGCCACACTGCGAGGCGCCCTGGGACCCCTGGCCAGATGTCCATCGCTCTGCGTGGCTAGAACACGTGGCAGCGTGAGTTCAGCGAGCCCCGGGCCATCCCTGCCATCTACGGGGAGGTGAACTGACACCCAGGGTGGGAGGTGACAACCCCGGGTCCCAGGGCCTCCAACCAGAGGAGGGCCCCAGCCCGATTCCAGTGCCCCCAGGACCTCCCTGCTTCTGGCCCCCAGCACACCTGGGCCCCGCGTCCCATCCCGGGGTGGGGGTCAGGGGGCGCTGAGCCGGGGCACTGCAGGCGGCACCTCCACAGCTCCCCGTCCCGGCTCTGGGAACGCTACCCTTCTGAAGGCAGCTACGAAGCACAAGCACAGAGTCCCCAAGAGCGATGAGCCGGGGCCTGTCCCCATAGGCCTCAGCAGGGCAGGAGCCGCGGCCGCTCCCCCGACAGTCGGGCGTTTGGCTCTAGAGCTGCCCGGGCCAGCGGCCGGAAGCCGGGCGCACACCCTTCCCCGGGGCGCTAGCCAGGCCTCCCTGGGTCCTCCACGGTCACATACCAGCCCGGGTGTGGGAAGCGGTACACAGCCAGAGTTGAGATCTCCAAAACCTTTAATCACAAAAGAAAAGAAGCTCGCTACGGCAAGGCTCACTGGCAGCTCTCACACGCTGCCCCCAAAGGGGGTTCCAGGGAGAAATCAGGACCAGGGGGGCCCTATCCCTACGGTGGGTGCCACGTGGGGAAATCCTGCAGCTGAGCAAGACACCTGGTCTCAGGAGTCGGGCTGCACACATGAAGGGCAGGACTCGGGAAGGGCCGGCAGAGTCCCGGGCACGGGAGGAGCTACTCGGTCAGCTGTCTCCCTCCTGCTCCCAGGGGCCCACGGCTCTAATCCCTCATATACGCATACGTGTCATGCCAATATCGCCGCTGTGAGACGCCCACCGGGCGTGGCCCCTCACTCCCCCAGGCCCTGGGGAAGGGTGTCCCGAGACCCGCGGTGCCTGAGAACCCCTGTCCCTCCCTCGCCCACGTCGAGGCCCCACTGGCCAGCGGGGACTGCGGGTTCCCTCCGGGCCTCCCTCAGGGGTCAGGAGAGGCAGCCTGCCACCGCAGCACACTCCCACCCACGATGCGCAGATGCAGCAGAAACCAGCCTCCTGAAGCCGCCCGCCAAGCAGCTCAGCCGGGGGGAAGCCAGCCCCTGTGTCACCGGAGGCAGCCAGACGCCGAGCGCTCCCCGCCCGCCCCAGAGCGCGCCTCGGCCCGTCTCAGACTTTACCAGCAGGACGACGGTGAGGAGCCCGTCGAACACGTTGCTGGAGGAGACCAGGTACCCCTGCAGGCCCAGAGCAAACACCTTGAGCAGCATCTCCAGCAGGTAGTACAGGATGAAGACGCAGTTGAGAATCTGAAAAGGGAGAAACGGGACCCGGCGTTCAGTCCCGGTGCCGCCCGGCTCCCCATCCGCCCCTGCCCCCCGCCGCCCCCCCCCCACCGCAGCGGGGCCCAGGAGGGATCCACGCGGCTTGGACGCCACAGGGCCCCTTGCATCCTGCCCTGCTGCACACGGCGAAACCCACCACGGGAGCTGCACACGGCGAAATCCCGCCCCTGCCGGAGCCACGTGACCCTCTCCTCCCACTTCTCTGCTGCCCCTCGGCCCCTCTGGGCTGCTCTTCCCGAGCCCCCCGCACCCCCAGACACGGGCATCTTCAGCGCCCCCTTCTTGCTCCATACCCTCTCCTCGGGTGACCTGCACCCCGTGCACGGCTTCAACAACAATTCGCACGTCTGCATCCCCCGACCCAGACTCCCCCCACCATCCGACGGGCCCTCAACCCCCCAGGCCTGGTGTCTCCCAACCCCACATCATTTCTATGCTGGCAGGGCCTGGGTCACCCACACCTGCCCCGTCCTGTTCTGCCCCATGGCTCCCTCCCCACGGCCACAGCCGGAGCCCCACCCCCAGGCCTCGCTCCCCTGGCCTCCTCGGGGGTCTCCGCCTCCAACCTGGCCCCTCTGGTCCAATCTCCTGGGGACACCGGGCAGTGTCCTTCCCTCACGGAAACTCCTGGCTCTCAGCAGCCTCCTCCCAGTCGCGGGGGTGGATGTGTTTAGGAGGCCTCGTCATCAAAGCTGGTCTCAGGCTATGGGGTCACTGTCTTTTTTGAAGCCACTAAGTAAAGTATCAAGTAGCTCTTCCCTTAGAGGGGGCTACGTCGGGGTGGGGTGAGGGGGGTCATGGGGTCAGCCGAGCACGGCAGTCACCTTGCCCGGCGTCCAGGCTAAATTCTATATTCTTAGCCAATGCTGTCTCATTCACACCTACACAGAGATCACCGTTAGAGGCAGAAGAACAAACATTTCTGACCCTGCATTATGAGCAGTTATCAAGGGGCATAAAATGATGGAATTCTGCAAAGTCACCCCAAGAACCCTACGTGGCATTGATCTGACCAGAAGTCTCTCATAAGCAATCAAGCTGACTCGAGTGCTCAAAAAAACTATTGTTAAAAAAGATAAGATACAGGTCAACTGTATCCAACT
Source organism: Eschrichtius robustus (assembly GCF_028021215.1). Lineage (NCBI taxonomy): Eukaryota > Metazoa > Chordata > Mammalia > Artiodactyla > Eschrichtiidae > Eschrichtius > Eschrichtius robustus. The sequence continues at coordinate 110,137,647 of NC_090834.1, read as the reverse complement.
TGACATTTGTCAGGAATAAAAACCAGCCACCTCTGCAATATGTTATTCACACAGAGGAGACTGAACAATTCCTGTCGAATCCAGGAAAAAAAAAAAATTAGGAAAGTAGAAAATTTGTTTTTCTTTAAGTGTAAAATAGAGGAATTTCAAATAGCAGGTCAAGAAGCCACTTCTTCAACTTTGATGCTGTAAGTTTAACTCTATGTTTAATATACATGACCTAATGTGTCATTTTTTAATTGGACAAATCAAGCTTTTCTTATATAATTAGAGAACATTCAATGGTTTTCATCAACTTAATATCATTCATAATATATTTCATTAAAATAGACTTTAAAATACACGCTTTGTGAAAGTCTGGCATTAAGTAATATGGGGGGGTGGGGGGCGTGTACAGCTTTTTGCTTAAAATCCAAAATGGAAAAATTGTTTTTAAGTTCCTAAGGAGTTTGACAAGACCTCAGAATGTTAGGAAAGGAATTCTCTCTACACAACTCTCCCTCCGCCGTCCGGCCCGCATGCCGGCTCACCCGGGGCTCCGCACGGGCTCCCGGCTGCCCTCCCATGGCCGGCACCCCAACCCCTGGGCCATCCCTGTGATGCACTAGAACAGCCCAGCCTCCCAGGGACCTGGGGCCCCAGGTGGGGAGGCTGTGCCCTCTACCCCCCTAACTCCCCATCACCTCGCACGGCTGGAGAGCTCACCCCCAGCACGAAGTCATCACGGTCCTCAGGCAGCACATCTGCATCCAACACCAGGAACACCTGCGGAGCCAGAGCGGACGGCAACTCAGCCCCGAAGCCGGGAGGAAGGGCAGGTGAGAGATCTAGGGGGTGGGAGAGACGCCAGGGCAAATCCTCACTCACACAGATGGTCACGAGGTTTCCAAGGGCCATGAGGTTGCCCAGGTAGTCAAAGTAGCGGTGGCCGAAGAGGAACTGCGCGCTCTGCAGAAACGGAGACCGGTACTCGGGCCGCGGCGGGTGCTGGGGGGACACACATGCTCAGAAACATGCCGGAGGTGGCCATGGCCACAGGGGCCCAACGATGCCTGTACCCCCTTATCCTGGGGTTTGACCTCTTCCTACCTTACTTCCTATCCCAGGCTCTCCAGCCTAAGGAAATCGTCTCAAACACAGTAACGGTGTTATGCGCAAAGATGTTCATCACGGTCTTTCTAACACCGAGAGAGGTGGAAATAACCCAGATGGCCATTGATGCTGTTAAGTAACCCGTGACGGACTATCACACAGTCGTCTTAAATGTATGCAAAGCGCCATGTGAAAATACATGTATAAATTACAAGCTAATAACTATGAAAACTCAGCACAGAATGAAGGAACCCCACACACTGTGGCCACGCTGGAGTGGAACTCAAAGGAGGGCAATTAGGCAACAAATACTAACGTGAAGACACCCGTCAGACCCAGCACTCCCATGCTCAGCACACCCCAGAGCCAGGACAGAGGCGCAGGGCGGTCACCGCAGCATGAGACGGACCACGCCTGCGCTGTCCCACGCAGGGGCCGCTCACTGCACGTGGCCACTTGATTTAAATTTAAATCCGATCAAATTAAACACTCGGCTTCTCTGTCACGATAGCCACATCTCAAGTGGGATGAGGACACCCATGGAGCTCTGACCCAGCCCCACACTCAGATGCATGGTCCCTCGGTGACAGACAGCCACAGCCTGACCCGGTAAGAATGTTCCCAATCTTCCCACAGTCCTCCACGTGGGAACTGGTGCCCAGGGGCCACCTGCCCACACTAGTACGGTGCGGGTGCAGAGGGAATTAGGTACCAATTCCCTCTGCACCCGCACCCATCCCTGCTGCACCCCAGAGGGTGGCTTCCTGCTTGCCCAGTGACTGCAGACCAGCTCCAGGCCAGGCAAACTGGCAAACGTCTCTGTCACCCTGTAGGCTGGACCACAACTTCTCCAAGGGAGTGTGAACCCTGGCCTTGGGGAAGGCGCCCCCTCCCAGCTCTGCTCTTCCTCAGGCATCTCCCTCACCCCTCAGGTACCGCAGAGATTCCTCGTATCTTACAGTTACTCTTTTATCACAGTTGACACTTCTTAATGTTAAACTTCCCCTGCTAAAGCCACTGTCTGGTTTCTGTCTCCCGCTTGGACCCAGACTGATGTATTGGCCAAGAGAGATTTCAGCATTATCCATGGTGTTTAAATGGTTACAAGAAGTATGGACTCATAGATTACCTTGCTATCAAGAAATAACAAACCTTGAAATGATTTCAGTGGTTGTCTCTGGGAAGGGGGACAGCTGGGTGGGTTTTTCTATTTTTCTCTACTACCTATAATGAATGACTGCTATGCTTTTAACCCAAAAAGCTTCTTATTAAAAGAAAAACAGACTTTCAGAAGCTGGCACAGTACCTTCTCTACAACCAGTTAGCAAGAACTGACCAGCACCGGAGGCCAGGCTGATGCACAGGGGGTGACGGCACACGGGAGGGCTCTCGTGAAAGGCTCATGTTTTCCTGGTATCAGCCTGCCTGGAGAACGCCTCTCTTCAGCAGCGATTCCAAATTCACAGGCTGCCAGGGCACCTGGGACAAGCCCCCACATGCTAACAATCCGTGAAGCACCTGCCTGCCCCCTTGCAATCAGCATTTCGGGGTAAGAGGCTGTCATAAAACCAAGGCAAGGACACCACAGCTCCCCAAACCTCTAGGACCCAAACTCCCACCTCAAATCACAATTCTGGACTTTAGACCCAGGTAGCTGTGGGAAGAGAGAACATCCCATGGACCACACTAGGAAAGGTGTGGCCAGAGCAGGGGTGTGGTTAGGGCAGGGGCGTGGCCTGCGTGTTAGACCATCCCTCAGTCTGTGCCCAGCATGTGCCCTGCTCCGCCAGTCACAACCACAGCACCTCCTTTTTGATATCATCAGATCCTGATGCCAGAAGAGGAAGGGAGAGTCGGTTTTGGAAGACCCGGACCCAGCAGCATCCTACAGGCCAGCAGGCAAGTGCCCAGGGAGAGCCTGGCTGGCCCAGTGGACCCCACCGAGCGAACCCTGAGAAAGGAGCCCGCCTTCCCAGACGTCTTCCTGCCCAGGTCAGCCTGCACCCAGAAAAGGGCTGGATCACATGACAGCTGCCAAGAGCTGCGTCCTGGGCCCAGCAAAACCTCCTGCCCCAGGATGAGGACCATCATCTAGAAAGGTGCTTCCTGATTTTCTATCGTTTGAGGACCACTGTCACAGTTTCTGCAAAATCTGCATCTGATGGCACGTACTTACTATTTCCTTCGAGTCACCTGGAAGCAGACACTGTTGCCTAGCCTCTTCCCAAGAGAGGTACGATGTGCACTAACATACAAAGTGTCCGCCTGCGTGTCCCTACAACCATCACCCGTGCCCTGAGGGTGCCGCAACGAGTCTGCTGCTGACAACAGACATGCCACGTACGCACCACCCGGAGCTCCAGGCCCAGCAGGGCCTGCCTCCAGGTGACCTGGAAAGACCTCAGGAAAACATGTTCTTAGGAAAACCACCTCTGACCGGGGCCTGAGGCCACAGAGGCTGACCACAAGACCTGGAGAAGCTGGCATTTGTTGTGGGCTAAGATGTATCCCCCAAAATTGTATTTTGACATCCTGACCCACAGAACCTCGGATGTGACTATATTTGGAGTCAGAGTCTCCTAAGAGGAAATTAGGGGGAAATGAGGTCACTGGGGTGGGGCCCTAGTCCAACGTGACTGGGGTGCTTATAAGAGGAGGAGACTGGGACACAGACACACACAGAGGGACGACCCTGTGAGGACACAGGGAGAACACGGCCATTTACACGCCAGGGAGAGAGGCCTCAGGAGGACCCAGCCCTGCCCACACCGGGATCTCAGACTTCCAGCCTCCGGGACTGGGAGGTAATAAGCCCTGTTACTTAAGCACCTCCAGGCTGTGGTATTTGTTACAGAAGCTGAGCTGACTGACTCAACGGTGACACAGAGCTGCTAGGAGGCCAATCAGCAGGAGATGTCCGATTCCACCTCTTCACTCCAATCCCCGTTCGAGTCCGGCTTGGCCCTCTGAAGGCCAAGTGGCTGCAGTGGCAGCCCCCGCCGCTGCCCCCACAGTCTGCCTGTGAACAGCTCGGCTGTCTCTCAGCACCTCTGCCACCCACCTCACCCACCCCACCCCACCCCCCCGCCTCCCACAAACCTGCTACGTAAAATGCAGGCGGTCCAGGGTCTTATGGACACAGCACTGAGCTAGATGCTGAGGCCCACTTGGTAACTTTAAAACTCAGTGTCAAGGACAACAAACAAAGGTTTTAGACAAACTCAGGAACCTCCCAGGTTAGAACACATGGAAAGAGGATAAAAGTCTATCACAGAGACGGAGAAAACTGTCTGGAAAGTTCCTCTGGGTCAAGACAACAGTCCCTGTGGTCTGTGAATTTCATGAGGTCAACAAAATCTCCCCAAGAGCCACACCATCTCTGTTCCCACGTACCATCCTAGGGACCAGAATCCCTGGGAAGGCAAGTCCTGGCATTGGTCACTAAGCGTGACCCAGATGATCAATGCCAACAGACACCAAGGACTTCCCCCTAACCCCGGGTGGCCCTGGCACTGGGCAGGTGACTCCGGTCTGGCCCGTTACCTCTTTAATCACCCTTTTGTCAAACTCATCGAAGAGTTTCTGAAACTCGTCGGCTGACAGCAGGTCCCCACTGCGGGAATGCAGCTTCTGCAAAGCAGGAAAGCACTGGTCAACCGAGAAGCTGGGCTGAGGGCAGGAGGGGGGAGCTGCCCCTGGCCCCACCCGGACTGGGCCAGCCCGGCTGATCCGCAATGACACCCACTTGACGCCCGGAGCCCAGAGGCGCTGGCAGGGGAAGGCGGGGGCGGGGGGACCGGTACCTCCGTGATGGCCTGTTTGCGGTCACTACCCAGCTGGACTTTCTGAAGCACCTGCAGGAAGTCCTGAGGCTTCACCCCGACTCTGTGGGGAAAACGCCCCCCCGTGAGCCCAGCCAGATCAGCACCCTTGGGCGCCCCAACCTCTGGCCTGAGCAGCCCCGGGCGATGACAGGGCCTCCAAGGACCGTCTCATGATCCTCCTGTCTCCAAAACCCCGAGACCTCATCTTCCGCCTTAGAGAGGAGCAGCTGAAGCTGGGAAGGGGGTGCAATCCGACAGGCCCCGCAGCTAACGAGCAGGGGGCACTGAAGCTTCCCCGGTGACACGGCCTCTCCAAGCCAGGCGGCAGAGTCGACGTGTGTCCCAGGCCCCTCTGGTCCCAACACACGAGTCACAGCACCAGGGCGTGGGAAGGGTGCCCCTGGAGGGGGACAGGTCAGAGCACACGGCCCCTCACCAGCCAGGGATCTCCAGCGGGTCACGAGGACACACGAGTTAACTCAGACGCAAGGACCATGGAAAGAAACCCTGGAGCCCAGGGACGTCTTCGTGATCACAAAGGAGGCTTGCAACCCGCTGCCAGCAGGGAGCTCAGCACAGACTGGGTGCTCAGGAAACATCCCCCCCGTGAACACCCCCTCCCAGAGCAGCCCCAGGGGAAGAGGGCCGGAGCCCCACACTCACCCCTCGGGGTGGGCTTCTCCCTCTGCCGTCATGGACGAGAGGACCTTGTAGGCAGCCCGGATCCCCAGGCGCCTCCGCAACAGTGAGGTCTGCAGAGACTTCTGCAAAGAGTATGGCTCTGAGGGGCTCAGCTCAGCCCTCTCCCCAGCCGCCCAGCCCCTTGTCCTCGGGCAGCCCCCGCCCACCGGCAGCCTGGGGAGCAGCTCCTTGCCCCGTGGGCAGCAGGGGACAACAAGGGCTGGTCCTGCCGATAGCCACTCGCTGTGTAATTCACTAAGGTATGCGTTTCTTCTCGGCAGATTTGGGGTCCCTGGCCCCCCTGCAAGGTGGGTTTGGGGTCACTGCAAGAAGACTGCAGCTCCCTCTAGAGGAGGCGGGGCAGGGGAGGGACCCCAGAGTGGCGTTGGGGACAGCACCGCCTGGGGGGCAGGGAGGGAGGACAGGCCCAGTCCTCCTCCCCCACAAGAGGGAGCCGGGGCAGTGCTGAGACCACTGCGGACCCTGTCCCCCCTGCCCCCCGCTGGTCAGCTCCCCGCCAGGCCTCCAGGGACAGCTCCCCTCACAGCCGGGCAGGGTGGGCAGCTCAGCTCACCATCAGGTAGCCCCGGAACTGATTGTAGATGATGGCCGTCAGCAGGTTCATCAAAAACAAGCTCCCTTGGAGAGGAAAAGGCCATGGTCAGTGGGGACCCGTCAGTGGGGACCACACGGGCAGGGGCAGAGTCTGGAAGGAGCACCAGCGTTGGGGGCCTAGAGGGTCGACACGGCATAGCAAGAAGGTGAGCAGCAAGAAGGGCCCAGATGGGCAGAGACAGGGCCTGGGGCCTGGGGGCCTCGTCTGCGGATGGGGGCACCACCCGGCCTGCCCAGCAGGGTCACTGAGGACAAGTCATCGGTGGTCACAGAATGAAAACCACGGACGGGCCACAGAGAGATGAAGTCACGGGACTGGGGAGGTCAGGCCGAGGTGCGGTCACAGGGTTAGGGGGTCCACTGAAGTGAAGTTGCGGGATCTGGGGAGCACACCCAGCCCCGAGTTTTCGGGATCTTGTCTGCCCCACGTGACCCTGCAGACCTGCCCAGACTCACCTATCAGGGTGAAGGCTATGAAGAAGATGGCGTAGAGCCGGTTCTTGGAATAGGCAGGAATCATCACTGAAAGAAATTAAAGGAAATAAAACACACCCACAGAGCCAGCGTCCAGTGATTCCCTTCATTGTCTCACACCGCTGCCTTCTCAACAGAAAGGCGGGCCCCGTGTTAGGAGAGCTGGGAGGTGTTCTCGTCCAACTCTGCCCCTCACGCCTCTGCGTGCACACCCACGGGGACAGGGGACTCTCTACCTCTCAAGGATGCTCATCCTCTAGGCTTCCCCATGACCACGCCTCCCAGACTGGAAGTTCAGCTCTCCCTTGGGTGACTCGAGGACTCACAGGACACGTGGGGACAGTGCTCAGGGTCCCGAGCGCAGCTCTCCCCAGGTATGAAAGCCAGTGGCTACCCTCCTGGGAGGGTCTCTATGGTCAGTGACCATCTGAGCCCAAGAAGAAAGGCCTCAGCCAGGGCGGCCAGGCCACAGCTGAGCCCCAGAGGACCGTGACCACCCCATCCTGGCCACATCCCCAGCCCGAGCAAACAGAGGCCCCCTCAGCAACCCTGACACAGTGAGAGTCACAGCCACCGGAGACCCCAGGGCCTCTCCCACGCGGTGCGGCCAAGCCTCACCCCATGGCTGGGCCGCAAAGAGGAGACCACCAGGGGCCCCGCTGAGCACAGCTTGATCCGTCACCACACAAAGAACACCGTCCATCTCTAGCTTCTCAGGACGCAGAAAACGAGGGGAAGAGGAGAAAGGAACAGAGAAAAAAAATTGGAAAGGAAAGGGAAGAAAAAGGGAAAAAGTAGGAGAGAGAAGGGAAACTAGAAAAAGAGAAAAAGAAAATCAAGAAGGAAAGGAAGGTAGGAGGGAGGGCTCCAACATCACACTTTGATTCCCCAGCTCTGGACAAAAAGGCTTTAGGGGCTCCCACCCCGAGCTGGGCCCTCAGGCTCAGCACTGACTCCGCCCCCCCCCGCCCCGCCCCGCCCCCGCCCCGCCCAACAGGGCCCCCAGCCCAGCCCCACCCTCCCGCGTCCCGCACCGTCAGGGTTGTTGGCGGTGGTCAGCAGCACCAGGAGGGAGGTCAGAGCCTCGGGCAGGCTGCGGAAGTGGGCCAGTCGCTCCCTGTCCTGCAGAAGCAGACGTGGCAGCGCTGAGGTGCTGGCTGGGCCTTAGGCCACCAAAGCCCAGGCCCCGGACCCAGCAAGCCAGGACCACCCACCGAGGCTCAGCAGCCCCAGACCCGCACCTCCCCATCACCTCCCAGCGGGCTCCGAGCTGGAGGCCGGACAGGACCTAACTCAGGACCTCCAGGCCCAAGGGCCAGCGTCCGGGGATGCCACACACCCACACGGACACCAGCCACCAGAGCAGGTGAACAGCTCTCGGCCAGCCCTGCAGAGAGCATCACAGCCCAGACACAGAGAGGGCCCCCACGCCAGCCAGCCCGCTCTCAGCCAGACTCTCCACATGCTGTGCCGTGTGCCTTACACCCAGTGTGGATGGAAGGCATGGCGCCCAGACACACATGACCACCTGATCACTTAGGGAGCCTGGCAAAGCCGCTTTCCCAGCTGCCGCCCGAGGGCCAGCCCTCCAGCAGACACCCTGGAACCCTCAGCGTCCCCAGGTCAGAGGCCCACCCCAGCCCCCCTCGCCCAGTGCACCCACCCCCCCTGTCCTGGGCTCCGCGAACAGCAGGGTCACTGGACAGACACGCGGGGCCTGAGAGTCTGTTAGCCAGTCCCACCTCACAGCCTAGGTGCCCCCGACACGCAGACACGCACACACACACACACACACAGCACCCACAGAGATATACAGAGACACACACACGCGCGCAGACACACACACACGCGCGCACACACACACACACACACACGCACGCGCGAAGCGGAACTCCTCCCGGGGGTCTGAGGGATGGTCTTCGTCTTCCCTCACGGGCAGCAGAGCCACAACCCCCGAGTGTTGCCACGAACTCACTGCAGACCGGCCCTGGCCAAGCACCGGGCACGATCCCAGGACAGAGGCGCACGACAGCCCCGCCGGGACATGAGGAAAGAACACGGGGCGGCAGATGCAAGGCAGGCCCCACGGATGACACCTCCGCACAGCAACAAGCTGCCGGGGGCCGGGCAGCAGGGCGGGGCTGGGAGGGAAGGGGGCCCACGCGGGGAGGGGAGGAAGTGGTGGGAGGTGCCCTCTGGAGAGGCGAGGGGCCATCCTGATGGCTAGTCTGAGGGGCCTCCGTCTCAGTGAGGTACGGAGAAGGCGGGTCAGCAACCGGCCCAGGAGAGAGGGGACCTGGGAAGGGGAGGAAGAGGCAGCCGGGCAGAGCCGAGTAGCCAGAGCCCAGGAGGCCCGGGGCAGACACCCTGGAGATGTGGCCGCTTGAAGAAAGATGCCTGGAGTCCAGGTGGGCCACTACTGACCTCCTGGTGACCAGGCGGGCGGGTAGCCTAACCTGGTCCCCATCTCTGCCGGCCCGAGAGCTACCTGGCGGATTAACCAGGGGCCGCGCTGTCGATCGCCCTGCAGGGAGCCTGCCCGGCTGGGAACAGGGCAGAGCGCAGAGCGCACGGTACCTTCTCGCCGGGGAAGAGCAGCATCCCAAACACGGTGAAGAGACACAGGTGGATGGCCAGCAGCAGCCCAACGCTGGCGGCGAGAGCGGCACTCAGCGCCGGGCAGACGGGGCTCCAGGACAGCCGACCTGGCCGCGCAGGGAGCTCCCGCAGCCGAGGCCCTGGGCCAGGTCCCTCCTCCGCCCCAGACCTGCCGCCCTCCCGCCCAGGGGTCCCGCTCAGCGGAAAAGCGCAACCCCAGGGGAGTGTCCCAGGACCCCCGGCCTCTCAGAGGGGGATAGGCCGCTTCCATTAACCTGGGCCGGACGGGGAAGGGTCATCCACGTGAGTCATGGGGGTGGGGTGGGCGATGGCGGGGAGGGGAGGGGTCAGAGACAAGGTGGGAAGTGCCCGCAGGATGCAGCAGGGGGCGGGGCTCAAAGCAAGGTCATTTAGGGGAACGCCCTGAGTGTGAGACACAGACCCCCAAATGCCCACCCACCGGCCTCCCCAGCTCAGGGGAGGGGAGCCCCTCCCAGCTCTGCCAGCCCACCTGACACCAGAGCCCACCTGGCCATCTCTGGCAGCGACCACCTGATGCACTTGAGCGTCTTCTTCATCATGGAGGAGTTCTGCATCAGGAAGAAGGGGCGCAGGAGGCGGCGCACCCGCACGGGCTGGAAGAGACCAGGAGCCGGGACCCTGAGAACAGCCACTGCGGGCTGGCAGACGGCACGCGGGCCCAGAGGCCCCACGCTCTGCACGAGGACGGCCACGGCCCCCGGTCTGCGGGCTCCCAGCGCGCCCGGCCTTGACCTCACAGGCTCAACACACTCCCCGCTCCCTCCTGGGGCCCAGCTGGGAACCCCCGCCCCCAGACCTGCCAGCACCGGGAAAGGGGGGCGACCAGTGTGCCCCTCCAGCACCCCACTCCTGCTCTGGCCGCGGCCGGGCGCCCTGCACTTGTCTGTGAAGCCGGCTGTCCTGCCCTCTGGGGGCTCTTCAGGCCTCCTCTCCGCGGCCCCCAGCCCCTCTGCTCGGCTCCGGGCCTCGGCCTCCAGCACAGATGGACAGAAACGGAGCAGGAACCCCACACCTCCACTCACACACACACGTCAACACACACACGTCAACACACACACACGTGAACACACACACATGAACACTCACACACGCGTGGACACGCGCGCGCACGTGAACACACACGTGAACACACTCACACACGTGAACACACACACATGAACACACACACACACACACTCTCCTTCCTCTCCTCCCTCCTGTCACAACCCAACAGCCCTCCTCCCCGTGCTCAGGACCCCGGCCCCTCAGAGTCTCCCCTCAGGGGCCCTTCCTCCCTCCCCGACGTGGACACAAACACCACGTGTTTTCACAACAAAAACGACACTCGCCCCTTTGTTCGCCCGTTTCCCGCTCCCACCCCAGCCAATCTGTCCTCCTGTCCAAGGGCAGGGGACCCACCTGCGGTGACCGCCAGGCCTCTGAGCCCAAGGTCACCTCCCGTCCTCCTGCCTGGATTGGCGGCTGCCTCGCCCCCCGCCCGGCGCCCTGGCCGCCTCCTCTGTGCCCGACCATGTGCTGGACGCCCTGAGCCCCCGCCTGCCCGCTCTCTGGCCTCACGCCTCAGGGGACATATGCGTCCTTGGGATTTTAAGGGTCACAACACGTTCAATCTCCAACCCAAGCTGTCAACACCAGACACGTCCTAATGGACATCTTGTCTCAGAAACATGAGGCTGACGGAAACATGAGGCCTGCCTGGAGGCCCAGGGCACCCACCCCTCCCCGTCCCACTGGCTGCCGCGCTCGGCACCCCCATTCCCCCCACCCCCGCTCAGCGGGCTGCTTGCACCCAGCCCTTCCATCCCGCCGTCAATGCCACCTCCGGCGCTGCGTGGGCGACCTGCCTTCTCGCCACCCGCCTCGATTTTTTTTTCCCCGCACACATCTGGTGCTTCCTGGTACCGTCAGCCCCTCTCACAACAGAACGAGGCCCCGCCAGCAGCAGCGCACAGTAGGCCCTCAGAATGTCTGCAGCGTGCGAGCCCCAAGGACTCACTCGGCCTCCCCGGGCTGCACTCGCCCTCAGAAAGGGCCCCGGCTGCCGACAGGACTAAGAAGGGAGAAGGAAACAGCGGTGAACAGGCGAGGCTCAGGGGTCTGCCCCACTCCCAGGCTGAGGGACCAGTGCCCCAGCTCACCCACGACCCGCTCGCTGCCCCTGGGCGAAAGCTCCAGTCTCGGGGCCCATATCGGGAGTCTTTCAGCCCGTCCCCCAGGCCGAGCAGGAGCTAGAGGTCCAGCCGCACCCACTCCCTGGGTTCTGGGCCCTCGCCTGTAGTCAAACACAGACCAGAGCACGGCTTCTTCCAGACGCAGTAACCCCACCCAACCCAACCCACCGAGGGCCTTCCCGATGGCTGGGGCCACATCACTGCCACGGATGCAGGGAACACATGTGAAGGGTGGGAAGACGTTCCCACGTGACCTGCCTGCAAGGAGAGCCAGCCCAGTGCCAGCTAAGCCCCTGGCGAGGCTTAAATCACACGGAGAATCACAGCCTAGGCCTCTGAGCCTTTAGAAAGAAGCTACCAACTGATCTGCAGAGAACTAGTCTCTTATGAGAAACAGCCACGGCAGTCGTGACTACGGCCTATCAGCTGACCAGCAGACCATGTGTGACCTGACCCTCCAGCCACAAGGCTGGGGAAGCAGGACTCCATCAGGTGCAAAAGGACAGGAAAGACCAGACTGGAGCAGGTCAGAGGCCCCCGTCCTCCTGCAGGCCCCAAGGCCGGGGGAGCTCTTTAAGACGAGCCAGCTGGCCACGGAGAAGCACCTTGGGCTTGGTGTGCAGACCGTTCTGGGTGATGGGCCAGTCCCAGACAGAAGTGGATGGCGTGTGGCGTTACAACCTCCACGGGAAAGTCCCCGAGAGACGGTCCCACAGGGGGAGCTTTACAGAGGGCAGGGTCCACCCTGTACGGACCAGAAAGGTAATGACTCCCAGGGGGTCAGGGCCGTGGAAAGAACAGCCTGGGCGCCTGGGGACGAGACCGTCCGAGAGGACACGTGTGGATGGGCAGAGAGTGCCCCCACCACGAGGCAGCAGGAGGAGGCTCTCTGGACAGATGACACGTCTGTGGATGTCCTCAGCCTCTCCCCTGGCCACCCCGCACCGATCTCCACAGGCCACAGGCAAAGTGGCCACAGAGCAGGGACGGGGGTGACGCCCGGGGACAGCCACATGGACCCCCCCCACCCAGGCCACTACTGGGGGCCCACCCTGCCAGAAGCAGAGCCCAGAGCCGGCCCCCAGGCGGCCCCCGCGGGGACCCACCAGCTCCTCCCCAAGCAAGGCCCTCAGCTGTCCTCAGCGCACATGCAGGCAGTCGGGTATGGGCTCTGCCTGCCCCGCCCTCCATGCCTCTCCCAGGACCATCTGAGCCTCAGGACCAATGCTGCATCCAACCGGGGCACGGCCCACAGCTCCCACCGGCCTTACCACGGCCCTACCCGAAGCAGCTGGCCTGTGGGAGGGCCTGGTGGCCCTGGGGCGGGGCAGGGGGGAGAGGGGGACAGCCCTTGTGGGGTGGGAAAACCAGCAGGGGCTCTGAGCACTAGGACAGAATGGGAGCAGCTACACCTCCACCCCCCACCCCACAATCCCGGGCCCTGCTGCTCTGGAAGCATCCGCTCCCGAGATGCTTCTACCAGGGACGCACGCTGGGCCCACTGGGCTGGACCACAACTGTTCATCAGAAGAGGGCTGGGGGCCAGTGTGGGCAAAAAAGCTCCGATCACCAAGGACAGATTGGGGTGTTGCTGCCCAGAGGGGCAGGGAGGTCTGCGTCCAACATGAAAACTTATCACAAAACTCCAGTAATAAAAAGGCAGGACCACCGAGGACCCAGGCCACTCGGGAAGGAAAGTCTGGGTCCCCGTACGAGGGGACCCAAGGCATGTGGGGCTGGGGCAGGGGGCAGCTGGGCTCCTGGGCCACGAACCAAACAAGGCCTGCGGGTCTTCATGGCCAGTTACACAGACACAGGTTTGTATACAGCCAGCCATGGCCCTCTTTCCCCTCCCCCTCCCCCTAATCGCACGCAAGGCCCCTCGGTGGTGGTGAGGGTCACAATCCAGCCTTAAAGTGACAAATGCTCAGGTGACATGAGACGGTCACTCAGAAGTGGAGCCGGCGGTGGTTAGGCTGGCGTCTGTCCCCTTTCTGGGGGCGGGTGAGGGCCTCCTCCGTGGTACGAAGGAGGCAGCACCTTCTCAGGGAGAAGCACGTGCCGTCGCGCTCCTACGGGGCCATGGCGGAGGCACGGGGGCTGCAGGGGGCACTGCGCCCTCCACCCGCCCTGCGGCCCTGCTGTGAGCTGGGCCAGGACCCACCACTGACACCTCTCCTTCATCGGCCGCCCCGGCCCAGCGGGAAGGAGGCAGGAGGCACGGGCTGGGGACCCGCTGGCTCCCGTCCTCTTGCTGCTCCCGCCGGCAGCACCCAGGGCGTCCAGCCTCCCCCTCCTCCAGCACCCCCAGAACCAGCATCATGGTCGCGCCTCCTGGAGGAGCCAGCACCCCGTCCCCAGAGGGCAGGGTCCCAGCTCTCGGAGCCCCTCCCGTGAGCTTCCAGGTTCCATAACCCCAATCTGCTTCCTTTCCTCCCCTAGCCCCAGGTTAGGGGGCCGGGGGGTTGCTGCCTGCAGTTCTGTGTTCACCGGGCCCCCTTCTCGATTTCTTGCTTACTCAAACCCTGTCTGAGGCCCTATGTTAAATTCTCTTGACTAAAGCACCTGATGGGTTTCTGTGTCCCCAACCAGCCCTGATGGCTAAGGATGTCCCCAAACCAACCGCTCCCAGCTCTGCTCTATCAAATCACAGGGCGACGCTTCTGGGTGTTCGGGGGGAACAAAGATGCTGTCGTCAGCAAGGCTGGGGGCTGCCAGCTCGTCTGAGGCAGGGCAGGAACCCCGGAACTCGCCCCCAGGGCCCCGCGCCTCCCCCAGGCCTCAGTGTCTTCATCTGCAAGATGGGAACAAGGCTCCCTGGCCCGTGGGTGACTGACGTGCTCTGGAGGGCGGGCAGAGCCGGGCAGGTGGGCCGGACGGATGCAGGGCCTCGGGACTCCCGCCCACCGTTCACCTGGGCAGCTGCGTCCCCCCAACCCCCAGAGCTCCCCGCCTCCCCCCCTCACAGCCGCCTCGCCACCTACCTCCTGACAAACGAGGCTCAGCGACACGATCCAGTCCACGAGAGACACGAGTAGCACCACGAGGTAGGCCAGCAGCCAGGGGTTCTTCCGAAACTGGGCCCACCCAACCAGGTAGCTCTGCAAGAGGGGCGCTGCTGAGCCGGGGGGTGGCCACACAGACCCCGGCCGGGCAGCCGGTCTGAGGCCCGCGATGCACGCGGGCGAGGCTAGGCAGCCTCAGCGAGCAGCACGGTCCCCGCGTGACTCAGAGCAGGAAGCTGAGCAACGGTCAGAAGGCCCACGGTCCTCGCCCAGCCTGCTCGTGACCCCGGGCAGCTCGTGACCCCGGGCAGCCCATGACCTCGGGCTCCGCACTGACCTGCTCCAGCCCGTGTCCTCGTGGGTAACGGGATCCCTGCCTGTCCTGCCTACCCAACCACCACTGTAGCTTGTGCGTAGGAGTCGTTCCGGAAAAGACTAGGAATCTGAGCAGATGCTCGGGGATGTGCCTTGGGAAGGCGGAATTTTTGTCACCTGTTCGGCTGCACCTAACCGCCCTTTCCCATCACTGACCCCCATCACTGATCCCCGCCAGAGGTCACAGCTTGCAGATAAAAACATGTGCTCTCTCTCACCTTTTGAGACTTCCCAAATGGACCAACCATTCCAAACAGGCTAACGAGAACTTCTAACCAGTTTCAGTTCCAGTTTAAAAACCCCCAGACCTCCTGACCACCTTATAGGCTAAAAAAGAAGAAATAAGAAACTGCGGGGGCCCTCAGTCACACACACATGCACCAACGTTCACCCACGTCCCTCGGGGTCAGGCCACAGAGGCCAAACCACCCTGCAAGGGGGTGCCCTGCAGGCAGGGTGTGGCCGTGCACGTGGGCCCGGGCCAGAGCGATGGAATCGCTGTTATTTGTTAGAAGTGACAGAAGGCGTGGCCAGTGGCACACCCTGCATCTCAATGGGAAGTCGCTACAGCTCTGAAGCCCTGACACAGCTCAGCTCAGCAAGCAAGGCAGGGCCCACCTCCAGCTTCTAGAAGGACCCAGAGCTGCACACGGCCGGGGGCGGGACAGCAGCCCCTCCGCCCCAGGCCAGCTCCACCCCTCCGGGCTTCTCGTCTGTCATCAGGGCGGGAACGTGGGCCATGGGGAGACGCCCGGTCCCCTCTTGTTCATTGGGGGTCCCTCCCCACAGCGGCAATGCCAGACCCTCGGCCACTCTCTCCCGGGGTCCTGCGAGGCTGTGCGCCCCCGAGGGCTCGGCCGTCCCCCGTCGATGGTCTGGGAGGGGGGAAGAGCTGTCCAAGAGGCAGCCTAGGCCTCTGCTCCGTGGGTCGAAGCGCACAGTGGGACAGGCAGCTTGCTCCAGGAGCGCGAAAAGTAAACCCAGGAAGCAGCAGCCGGGCCAGGAGGGCACGGGTCCCAACCTCAGCACCTGGGCAGCCCCCTCACCTTCACGGAGACGTCGGCCGCGAAGACCAGCAGGCAGAGTGCCTCGACGCCCTGGGTCAGGCCGCAGGGCGGCTCCCAGGGGGCCGGGCGGTAGCGCACATCAGAGGTGCTGGTGAGCGAGGAGGGGGTCTCAATAAAAGCCAAAGCCAGGATCAAGAAAATGGTGAAGCTCAGAATCCTGGAAAAGGGACCAAAACTGGTCAAAAGGCAAGAACCAGCCACACTCTGGGGCCAAAAAAGCAGATAAGCAGGCGGGACGCCAGGAAGGCAGCAGGGCAGGCGCCTCGGGTCCAAAGGCCGGAGCCCACACTGCCTGCTCCGTGGCCACTCGTGTGTGTGGTCAGATAACACGTATCGGCGCAAAACTCAATTGCCATGGCTGGCCGGAAGGTTCTGGAAAGGAACCCTCACCGCAGAGGGGCCGGGCTCTGCTCCGATAAGGAGGGGAGACGGCGGGGAGGGGAGCCTGCCTGCCCCCCGAGACCAGCCCCCTCCCCAGGCCCGGCTGCGGGGGCCCCGCGGCGCGCGCGTGCGTTCTCACCACTGGCTCATGCTGGAGTAGTACCGTCGGTACAGCCACAGAGACCTGGCGTCCACGCGGTGGTTGATGGAGCGATACTGGAAGTGAAGGTCACGCGGGGCGCGTGAGGGTCCCGTCCGTGCCACACGGCACAGCCAGCCCCGTGCAGGGCACCCCTCTCGCCCACGACAGGCCCGAGGCGGGGACACAGGCTGGGGATCGCAGGGTCCACCTCCACTCAGCACAGGGACCAGGGGCTCGTCGGGACCCTGCAGGGTCAGACCCTCCCAAGCTGCAAGGTTTCCCCAGGGCCGGCAGGTGGACAGACACGTGCTGGCTGGATGCACAGTTGTGCCCTGTCTGTGAGGCTCTCCCCTCCTCTGTGCAAGGCTGACCACCCCCCCCACCTCAGCTGTGTCACCACGCAGGACGCCCCCAGCCTCATCCCCCACGTGGGGCACTGGTGGCTTCTACAGTCTGTTTCCCTAATTAAGCCTGCGTGTCGTCTGCAGGCGGGGGAAGGTCTTGCCACCTTTGGGCATCTTTCACGGGACCGAGATCAGGGCAGCACACAACAGGCCCTCGGCAGGTGGTGAATCAGTGAAACGAGGGACGAGGGACCCAGAAGAGCACCCAGCACGTGTCTCCTTAAGGCGGACTCAAGGGGACCATGCCCCAAAGCCCAGTCACCGCAGCTACAATGACCACACGGTCCAGCAACCGCAGCCCTGGCCCCAGGATGGCAGGAGTGAAGGGGCCAGTGGGGCAGCCATCGCGCGGTCCCCACGAGCCCCAGGGACAAGCCGCTGGGAGCAGGCACCGCCCACCTGGATGGCGTCTTCGATGAAGACCACAGCCTGGTCCAAGCACAGATCCCGCCTGGCCATGGCACCTGCGGGCGGAGGGGACACGTAGGGTGAGGAGGGGGCTCGGGAGGCGCTCACCCGCTACAGGGCCACTGAGAGCAAGGCAAGAACCCGGCTGCATTCTTCCCAAGGCTCTGGAACGAGACGCCTCTTGCCTCTTGCCGGGCAGCGCGTGTGTGCACGCCCACAGGGCAGGACCCCCGAGGGCTGGGCCCCAGGTGGGGCAGGGTCTGAGCGTGGGCTCCGGGCCCAGAGGAGAAGCAGTCCCCACCCCCTGGGGTGGAGTGGCAGAGGGCACAAAGCAGCCAGTGAGACGGAACCAGGCTCAGGGGGCTCAGACCCTGCTTCCCCACCTACTGGCTCAAAGGCTGAGGGCCGTGGGCTTAAGCTCACTGTGCCCATCTCCCCCTGTCAAATGTGGGTGTTAACAGCCACACAGCTTGGCCCCCAGTGCAAGTGCAGGACTCCCCAGGGCCGGCCCGGCACACAGAACGTGCTCAGGGCCACCCTTCTGCCCCGTCCCACCACCGGCCTCCAGGTGACCTTTGTCAGGACGCTGCACCCCAGCTTACGCGACTGTAAGACGGGGCAGCGCTACCGGCCTACCCCCTCACCAAACAAGATCCCAGATTTAACACTCACACAGGAAGACGATATCTAGAAGCTTGAGGTGCTGCGTGACCCTCCATCAAATACTGAGCACTAAGAAGGACCTTCTGAGGCCATCGTGGCCCCCTGCTTGTGTCACGGGCCCACGGGGCCAGGCGACCGCAACCGAGCCACCCCGAGGGTGGGAGCCGAGGGAACCTTCACCAACCAGGGACTGGGGTCCTCGGGGCCAGGGAGGCTGCGGTGGTGCAGGTGCCTGACTACGAGGGGCCTTCAGGACAAGTCACGTGGCTCAAACCTCTGGTCTGCCACCTTGGCCTAGGGTTCTGCCCACCGCATGGTGGGCAGCTCTGCACAGAAGCCTGATGTAAAGGGCCAAGAAAGGCATGAGGAGCCGCAGCTCACAGGACAAAGGACCCCCCCAGAGAGGCCCCGGAGAGGGTGCAGCCCAGGCCCCTGGGGGAGCAGAGCCCGCACACAGCCCCCAGCAGCTCCCAGATCCGGGCTTGGAAACGAGGTGAACGGGCCTGTCACCATTTCTGTTGAAGATTCTACTTTCACATCTGCCCTTGAGCCCAGCAGCTGCCCAAACCACCCTTAACCGGTACCGAGAGATGCAGAGAGGCTGAGGCCAGAGGCGGGGGAGGCCGGGCACCTGGGCAGAGCTCCGGGCCCCTGCCCACTCTGCCTGCCAACCCCAGGGACGCAGCTGCCCCTGTCCTCAAGGCCCGGGGACCCACCGGGGACGTGGGGGACCCTGGACAGAGACGGGGGGCTGGACTCTGTCCTGTCTCTGCCATCACCTTGCTGTGTCACCAGAACCAGCACCCTCCTCTGTCTGGGCCTCAGATTCCTCCCATGGACGACCTCCATGCTCACGTGAGGGGCCGAGAAGTTCTCCCACGGAGGCTCTGAGGGTGGCGACTGCCTGCTTCCCCTGGAAGCGTCCCGGGAACGCTGTGATGTGAAGGCACCCTGTTTTGTTCCCTGCTGTACCCACAGAGCCCAGGACAGCGTGGGGCTCGGCACACAGCAGCCCGCAAGTCCCACTGATCGACTGAGTGAACAGCCGAGGGGAGCCTGGGAGGGCAGGGTGGTCTGAGGGGCCGCAAGAGGCCCCATGTCACCAAATCCCCGGGTGAGAATGGAACTCAGCCTGGAGAGATCCAAGGAGACAAGCTTCCTGGATAAGCAGAGACAGGCAGCCAGGGCCCCCAGAGCTCGCTCCGGGACCAGGACTGGGTGCGGCGGAAGGGGCTCCCTCTGGCCACCCGGCCCTCAAGGCACCAAACCTCAGGAAAGCCATCCCACGCCGCTCTGCGGCCCCGACACCGGCCTCCCTTTCCCATCCTGCAGTGGCCAGAGGGATCCTGTCACAAACCCTCAGATGGCAATCACAGCTTCCCGTGGGTCCCCACTGCTCCAGGAGAAAGTCCACACTCCGCCCACCTGCCCGCCTCCTCCCCTGCTGCTTCCTCCACCCTGTGCCCTCCGTGCCACTCACCATGAACTTGGCTCCACCAAGGCCAAGCTCTCCAAAGCCTCCCAGGCTGTCAGCCCTACCAGGAGCACTGTCCCCCAGCTTGGCGTCTAGGGACTCATTGCCTCAGGTGGCGATCAGCTGTCAGCACCCCCCCACCACTGTAGAATGTCGGAGCACAGAGGACATGGGGGCTCGAACACCTCAGCCCTGCGCTGGTCCCCCTGCCCCAAGCCTGCCCTCCCCAACATCCCAGAATAAACCCCCCTGCCCCTCTGGCTCCAGCCCCTGCCCACTCCCCACTACGTGGGTGGGGTCCTGACCAGCTGCCTCTGTGACCCTGGGCAAGACCCTTAACCTCTCTGCGCCTCAGTTCCTGCGGGCCCTACACAACAGGACTGATGGGCAGGCTGAATGGGTTACTGTAGCTAAAGTGCATGCACAGTAAGCTCTTCATAAACATTTGCTATTATCGTTATTCTCAAAGCCCCTTCTATGGCACAGCGACCCCTCGTCCTCTGACTTTTCCATAACCAGTAAGAGGGTAATTCCCTGACCAGGACCAGGAAGAGAAAACGACTACCCCCACCCTGTGGTCACGGCCCATGAGGTGGGGCTGGGTCTGGACCTGACCACCGGGCCCACCGGGGTCCACGGGGCACCCAGCAGCAGCCCTCCCCCACCCTTGTCGGTAGGAGAGTCCAGCTAGCTGCGGACAGGCGGACCCTGAGCTCAGGGCCCCATCCAGGAGCCCCGCACGGGAGCTGGGCAGAAACTGAATGAGGCTCTGCAGAGCCTGGCTGGACAGCCTGACCAGGGAAATCCAGAACACAGAGTGTCCTGTCCATGTTCTCAGAAGCCCCCACCAAGGCCACGGCGTCGGGACAGAAAGCCGTCCCCAGGGTCCCCCCTCACCAGCCACGCTGCCTGCCCCGGCTCCTGTCTCTAGCGTGGGTCTCATCTGCCCTCCATGCACTCTCCCGGGGCTGGACCTGCAGTGATCACGGTTCTCCGCCCAGAATGGCCATCAGCACTGACGCGCACCAGCTCTGCCACCCGGCCGGGCACCTGGACTCTCTCTGAATCCTCACAACGCCCCGACCACCCCCCTTTTATTGAGGCTCAGAAAGGTTAGGCAACCTGCCAAGGTCACACAGCCGGGAAGTGGCCTCCCGACACAAAGGCTGCATCCCCTGAATGCCACCACGTCCAGGGCCCCCGGAGATCTGGCACGGACTGGACGGAGAACTTTCCCAGGACAGCCTCTGAGATGGGCAGGTGGGCATGTTTTCCATCTCCTGCCAGGGACCCGCCCCAATAATCCCAGGACAGGCACACACTGCGGACCCCTCCCCAACAGAGGAGGAAAGTGAGCCCAGAGACAGAAGGTGGCCCGGAAGGAGCACCCAGTGTGGGTGGCTGAGACAGATCCCAGGGCTATGTTCTTGGACAGGTCCTGGACACTCTCTGGGCCTCAGTTTCCCCTCTGAAAACGAGGCTGAGGCCCTTCCATCCCTAACCCAGCACCCAGTGCCCTTGGGGTCTGCCAGGGACAGAAGGACTTCACCCTCCCCGCCCTCCTTGGGATTCAGCAATCTCTCTGCGGGTAAACAGGAAGAGCAGGATGGAGCTGCAGAGAAGGAAGGAAGGAAGCCGCCCCAGTCTGGGGAGGCCTGCCCCAAGCCGACGCTGAAGGAGGAGCCTCACAATTCACTCCCAGCTGGGTTCGAATCCCACCTCGGCCACTTCCTGGCTGTGCGACCTTGGGTAGGGGAACGCCCCTCTCTGTGCCTCACTTTCCCCCGTAAGAACTGGGGAAAACTGAAGTGCTTCCTCCTAGGAGTCACCAAGGCGATCCACGGAAAGCACGAGGGCCTGGGCGCACCGAGGGGGCTGCAGGGGGCTGGCTGCCCCTGGGCTGAGCGAGGCGTCTCAGCCCGACCGGTCGGGGCCAGGGCGCGACCCCGCAGAACCTGGCTGAAGCCCGCGCCCTGGCCGGGGCCGGGGTCCGCACGGCACAGCCGTCCCGCCCTCGGGAAGGCGGCTCCCTGGCGCGCAGCGCCGCCCGGGTCCGCTCGGACCCCGGCCCGGGGAGCGGGGCGCGCCCGCAGGGACAGCAGTGACGCGGTGCGGGCCGGCGGGACCTCCACGCGCCACCCCTGCGCGGCCCGACCCCTCCCCAGGCCGCGGCTCACCAGGGCCGACTTGGACGCTGTGACAGGAGGGTACGTCCGCCGGGGAATCGCGGCCACTGCCGCCGCGGGTCCGGCTCAGAAGGGGCTCCGATTCCTCCCGGGGGTCCGCCATGGGGTCACAGCCGGCCACCCGGACCTCACAGAAGCACAAGACGCGCGCGCCGAGCTCCACTGCGCAGGCGCAGTGTCCCCGCCCCCGGGGTTCGGGAGGAGGCGGGGACAGCCCTGTGATGTACGGGACGCTCCTTCCTACCAGCCAATGAAGACGGAGGTCTTGCTCTTGGAGGCGGGGGCTTAGCCGACCACGCCTCCTGGTGGGTGGGGCTCAGCTTCCTTCCATCAGGGAGGGGCTCTAAGGACCCTCCTAGGGCTGGAAGGAAGGCCTTCTCAAGGGGTGGTCCCCGGCCAGCTCCGTCGGCATCACGTGGACACGGATTAGAAATGCACATTCTTGGGCCCCCTGAGACCCGCTGAATCGGAAACTCGGGGCAGGGCCCAGGAATCTGTGTTTTGCATGTGACTTTTGGGTACATGGGAGTGAGGCCAAAGGTCATCCCCCAAAATGGAATTTGAGTTTACCCTCTGATAATGAAATTAGGGAGGTTAAAGTTTATAATGACAAATGACACATTTGAAAAAAATATTTACACTATATATAAAAAGTATTTCCAACATTAATATGTAAAGAGCTTTTTTTCTATTGCTGCAGTGACACATTACCACAAATTTAGCTTAAAACGACTCCCACTTATTATCTCTAAGTCCTGGAGGTCAGATGTCCAGTGGCTGGGCAGGGTTCTCATCTCAAGGCCTCAGGAGGCCAAAGTCAAGGTTTCAGCCCACCTGGGCTAGGCTCATCCAGGTGGGTGGCAGATTCACTGCCATGCGGCTAGGACTGAGGTACCCATTTCTTCTCTTTTTTATAAATTTATTTTATTTATTTATTTTTGGCTGCGTTGGGTCTTCGTTGCTGCGCACAGGCTTTCTCTAGTTGCGGCGAGCGGGGGCTACTCTTCTTTGCGGCACACGGGCTTCTCCTTGCGGTGGCTTCTCTTGTTGTGGAGCACGGGCTCTAGGTGCATGAACTTCAGTAGTTCTGGCGCGTGGGCTCAGTAGTTGTGGTGCACAGGCTTAGTTGCTCCATGGCATGTGGGATCTTCCTGGACCTGGGCTCAAACCCGTGTCCCCGGAAGTGACAGGCGGATTCTTAACCACTGCAGCACCAGGGAAGCCCTGAGGTACCCATTTCTTGCTGGATGTTGGCTGGGGGTCATTCTCGGCTCCTAGAGGCTACTGCATTCCTTTATTTATGGTCCCCTCCATCATCGGAGCCAGGAAGAGAGCACTGAATCCTCCCATGCTTTGAATGAGATGCTTCGAGATGCAGCAAGGTGCTTCCAATCCTTCTGACCTCCCCCTCTGCAGCATCTCTTTGCATTTAAGGGCTCATGTAATTACACTGGACATATGGGATAATCCAGGATAATCTCCTTAGTTTAAAATTAGCTGATTAGTACCCTTAATTACATCTGCAAAATCTCTTTTGCCATCTAACTGACCATAACCACAAGCATGATGGGGAGGGGGAGGTCATGGGGCCCATAATTCTGCCTCCCATAGGGCTCTTAAAAATCAGTAAGAGATTATAAAGCAGAAACTAACACACCATTGTAAAGCAATTATACTCCAATAAAGATGTTAAAAAAAAGAGAAAAAAATCGGTAAGAGGGACCTCCCTGGTGGTGCAGTGGTTAAGAATCCACCTGCCAATGCAGGGGACGCAGGTTCGAGCCCTGGTCCGGGAACTAAGATGCCGCGGGGCAACTAAGCCCGCCCGCCACAACTATGGAGCCCACGCACTCTGGAGCCCGGGCACCACAACTAGAGAAGGCTGCATGCCGCAACAAAGTTCCTGCGTGCCACAACTAAAAGACCTGAGGCAGCCAAATAAATCAATTAATTTTTTTTAAAAATCAGTAAGAAAAAGACTAAATTCCCCCTAGGTGGGAAAGGGGCAAAGGGTAAGAACCAGAAGTACACAAAAGAAGAAATATGAATAATGAATGCTCGAAGCAAAGCTCCACCTCATTAGAATACAGGCATGCAAATTAAAATAACAATGAAATCCTTGAGCCCATCACTTGGCAAGTATTTAAAAGATGATACAGCTCTGGAGGGCAAGAGTGTGGTTATCCCAGGAGGGTAGAGAGAAATCACAGGATGCGTTCATGGGTTTGGTTTGTTTTTTTCTTAAACAGTCTGCATGCATTTTAAAACCTAGAAAAGTCTCCCGCCCTGTCTCCATCTTGGAATTGGGTGGAAGAGGGAGAGGGACACTGGGACAAGACCAGGGCTGTGGTGAGGAGAGAGGCCGAGACTGAGAAGAGGAGAGGGGCAGAGGGCATCGGGACCGCCCTCAGCTACAATCTTTCAGCTGTCCTCGGGAGAGAGAAAGGGAAAGGGAGGGGGCCGGGGTGGGAGTGGGAGCTCTCACCCTCGGACTCTGGCGTGAGAGGGGCTGTGCCGTCGGAAGTCCTCGGGGTAGGCCCCCTATCAGTGGCCAAAGACCTGGGGCTCAGTCCCCTCCGTCCCGAATTTCCGGGCTTGACCCCATGCCTCTCAAATATCCGGGTCTCAGCTCCTGAGATTCCAGATATCTGGGACTCCTCTCTAAACCCGGGGCTCTGTTTCACAGGATTTCAAATATCTGGGGTTCAGGACACTGCGTGCACCAGTATCCGGGTTTCATTCCCCACGAGTTCAAATATCAGATTCGGCCTCCCCCCCGTTCAGATATCTGGGGTTCAGACCCCACAATCAGAAATCCGGGATTTAGCAACCGGCACCCTCGAGGAGGAGGAGGACGACAGGACCGCGAGGTCAGACCAGGTTGTCACCCCCTCCCCTCCAAGGGAAGCTTCCCGCCGGCCCCTCAGGAAGGGGAGGATGGGGGAAGAGGTGGCAAGGGGAAAGCTCTCCTTGCCCCTCTCCCTGCTTGGCAGAGCCGATGGTGGACCCCAGGAGAAGGTGGAGGCTCTGGGCACCAGAGTGACCCCTGCCAGGTCAAGCCCCACTCTCTGGGCCCCCAGGGGCCACCATGCCGGGCCGGGAGCCTGAAGGACCCCGACGTGGCTGAGCTCTACTTCAAGGACGACCCGGAAAAGCTCTTCTCTGACCTCCGGGAAATTGGCCATGGCAGCTCTGAAGCCATGTACTTTGCCCGGGATGTCCAGAATAGTGAGATGGTGGCCATCAGGAAGGTGTCCTACAGTGGGAAGCAGTCACATGAGAAACGGCAGGACATCATCAAGGAGGTGCGGTTCCTGCAGAAGTTCCGGCATCCCGATGCCATTCAGTACCGGGGCTGTTACCTGAGGAAGCACATGGCTTGGGTGGTGGTGGAGTATCGTCTGGGCTCAGCTTCTGACCTTCTAGAAGTGCACAAGAAGCCCCTTCAGGAGGTGGGGATTGCAGCTGTGAACCACGGGGCCCTTCACGGCCTGGCTTATGTGCAATTCCCACAGCGTGATCCGTAGGGATGTGAGGCTGGAAACATCCTGCTGTCAGAGCCAGGCTTGTTGAAACTGGGGCACTTTGGCTCTGCATCCGTCATGGCACCTGCCACCTCCTTCGCGGGCACCCCGTACTGGATGGCTCCAGAAGTGATCCTGGCAATGGATGAGGGGGCAGTACGATGGCAAGGTGGACGTCTCGGTCCTTAGGCATAACCTGCACCGAGCTGGCGGAATGGAAACCACCGCTGTTTCACATGAATGTGATGAGTGCCTTACACCACACTGCACACAGCGAGTCCCCCGCGCTCCAGTCAGGACACTGGTCTGAGTACTTCCGGAATTTTGTCGACTCCTGCCTTCAGAAAATCCCTCAAGACAGACCAACCTCAGAGGTTCTTCTGAAGCACCGCTTTGTGCTCTGGCAGCAGCTACCCGCAGTCATCACGGACTTAATCCAGAGGACCAAGAATGCTGTTTGGGAGCTAGGCAACCTGCAGAACCGCAAGATGAAGAAGATACTGTTGCGAGAGGCGCCCAGTGGCCCTGGCGCTGAGGCCCCAGAGGAGGAGGAGGAGGAGGAGGCCGAGCCCTACATGCAGCGGGCCGAGACACGGGCCGGTCTAGGAGCCCTCCAGCCAGGGCAGCTCAGTCGACAGCCTGGCAGACACCTCTGGCAAGGAGGCACAAGGCCCTGAAGCCCGGGAGACAGCCACGATGCAGGAGGGCGAGCGGGCCGTCATCTCCCACGGCTCCATCATCCACCGGCTGCCGGGCTCTGACAGCCTCCGTGACGACCCCTGCCCGCCAGAGGTGACCCCGGGCCCTCTCCAGCCCCCTGCAGCCCCGGGTCCCACACCCACCACCTCTTCTGCCTGCCGACGGGGCTGCTGCCGCAGCTGGGACCGCTCTGCCACCACCCGTACTGCCTGCCTGGTCAGCCGTCAGACCCAGCAGCGTGAGCAGGGCTGAGCCCTGCGGGAGCAGCTGTAGGCAGAGGCGACAACAGCACCAGAAACAGCTGCCGGCGTTGGAGCTGAGGTTGAGGGTTAAGCCTCAGGAGCGGGAGCTCGAGAGGCAGCGCGCTGGCTTTGGGGCTGAGGCCGAAAAGCTGTCCGGGCGGCACCAGGCTACCGGTGAGAAGGCGGCGCGAGCTGCCCAGGCTGAGGAGGGTAAGTTCCAGCGGCACGTCCTCGGGCAGCAGAAGAGGCAGCTGGCCGCCCTGCCGGAGGCGCAGAAGCGAACCTACAAGCTTCGGAAGGAGCCGCTGAAGGAGGTGAGATAGGCTGCAGCGGTGGGTGGGGTTGATGGAGGGTCAGGCGGCCCTGCCCTCCTGGCTGTCCCGCTGCCCTTTGCTAGGAGCTCCAGGAGAAGCCCAGCACACCCAAGCAGGAGAAGGCCGGGTGGTTTTGCGGCAGAAGGAGAAGCTACAGCAGTGCCAGGCGGAGGAGGAGGCTGGGCAGGGGCGGCGGCAGCGCCAGTACTTTGAGCTGCAGTGTCGCCAGTACAAGCGCGAGGTGCTGCCGGCTCGTCACAGCCTGGACCAGGACCTGCTTCGAGAGGTAGGCCACCCCCTCCCCTGTTCCCCTCCCAGATCCCAGACACCTACATCCTTTTCCACTTGCCTCACTTGTGGTTGCCTTTCCCCTCTGCCCTCACTCGTGTTACAGCTCGGCTTCTTTTCAACACCTGTTTCGCTTCTCATGCCCACCAGACCCTGCTAGAGTTCCCAGGCCCGCCAGGAGCTTGGCTCCCTTTCACCTCTCACCTGCACCCCGCATCTCCCCACCCTCAGCTCCCTCTGCCGAGGAGTCCTGGGGCTCTCACTTCCTTGACACCAACAAGGCTTTCGGACCAGTTTCTGGGCCCTGCCTCTCTTTTGCCTCAGGACTTGAACAAGAAACAGACACAGAAGGACTTGGAGCGTGCATTGCTGCTACGGCAGCATGAGGCCCCACGGGAGCCGAAGCTACGGCAGCTCCAAGCCGTACAGTGCACACGGGCTGCGCTCACCCGCCTGCAGCAGCAGACGGAGCTGGGCAACCAGCTGGAGTACAGTAAGCGGCGTGAGCAAGACTGCAGCAGAGCACGGGGCCCAGGTTCGCCAGCAGCCCGAGAGCCTCAAAGTACGTGCAGGCCAGTGTTCTGCGGGCCTCCCGCTCCCTGCTCCTGGGGCTCTGGGACCACCTAACACAGGCACCCTTAAAGAAGAGCAGCCCTGCTAATTTGGCCAGGAGGCAGACCAAAGAATCCTGGGAGGGCTTCCCTGGTGGCACAGTGGTTGGGAATCTGCCTGCCAATGCAGGGGACACGGGTTCGAGCCCTGGTCCGGGAAGATCCCACATGCCGCAGAGCAACTAAGCCCGTGCGCCACAACTACTGAGCTTGCTCTCTAGAGCCCACGAGCCACAACTACTGAAGCCCGTGCACCTAGAGCCTGTGCTCCGCAACAAGAGAAGCCACCGCAGTGAGAAGCCCACACACCGCAACGAAGAGTAGCCCGCGCTCGCCATGACTAGAGAAAGCCTGAGTGCAGCAACGAAGACCCAATGCAGCCAAAAATAAAAATAAGTAAATTTTTTAAAAAAGGAGAAGAATCCTGGGAGAGGAGGAGGAAGCAGTTCCAGAGAGGAGGATTCTGGGGAAAGAAGGGGCTGCCTTGGAGCCAGGAGAGCAGAGGATGTTGGGGAAAGAGTCAGGAGCCCCTCGTCCCAGCCCACAGAAACAGAGGAGTTTGG
This sequence comes from Eschrichtius robustus, assembly GCF_028021215.1. Taxonomy (NCBI): domain Eukaryota; kingdom Metazoa; phylum Chordata; class Mammalia; order Artiodactyla; family Eschrichtiidae; genus Eschrichtius; species Eschrichtius robustus. The sequence goes on along the minus strand of NC_090834.1, from coordinate 110,109,804 downwards.
TTGATGAGGAAGTTTGGGGGCCACCTGAGGAGGAGATAGAGGAGCTTAGAGTTCCGTCCCCAGCACCCCAGGATGGAATGTCTGGTGAGGGACAGCCATCTCCAGGATCCCTCGGGGTCCTAAACGGAGCCCCCTCCTCCTCTTCCTCCTCCTCCTCAGGGACTGGGGCCACTGTTGGACCCTGGACCCAGCCAAGCTCAAACTCCTCATCCAAGAGGCTACCATCCTCCTTCCCCCACAACCTCCATTTCCCCAGATGCCTCCTGGCCCACGGCGCTCTGTGGCTGGCTTTTTTTTTGCTTAACATTATGTCTGAGAGAGCCATCTCTTCTGCTGTGAGTATCAATAGTTCATTCTTTTTTTATTGCTCTATATAAATATGCCACAATTTGTCCATTTTAATGACAATGGTCATTTGAGTTCTTTCCAGTTTTGAACTTTTGTAAATAAAGCTACTGGAAGCTTAAAAAAAAAAAAAAAAAAAAACAGACATCCCCCCCGGACCCCCTCCCACACATCTGAGGCCCAGGCCTACTAGCCAACCCCCTGGACTCCTGTCCCATGGCCTCTCGGCTGGACTCTCCTTTGCGGTGGGGTCCTCCTCCGGCCTCCTGCCCCTGCTACTTCTACTGACGCTCCCACTGCTGGCGGCCGGGGGCGGGGGTGGCCTGCAGGCAGCCCTGCTGGCCCTCGAGGTGCGGGGCTCCTACCTACTTCTTTGTACAGCTCTGCACCTGACCCCTGTCTATTCCTACTCCTGGCTCAGGGCACCGCACTGGAGGCCGTCCTCAGTCTGAGCTGGCGCCGAGGCCTCACGGGTGTCCCTCTGGGCCTTGGGGCTGCCTGGCTCCTAGCCTGGCCAGGCCTGGCTCTACCTCTGGCAGCTCTGGCAGCTGCGGGCAAATGGGTGCGGCGGCAGGGCCCCCGGATGCGCCGGGGCATCTCTCGACTCTGGTTGCGCGCCCTGCTGCGTCTGTCGCCCGCGACCTTCAGGGCCCTACGGGGCCGGGGGGTACCTGGGCCTATTTGCACTCTACCCCAAGACCAACAAGGACGGATGGCTTCTGCAGCCATCTGCCTGTCCCTGGGCCCCGGCGGGGTAATCCTCTCACTGCCCAACACCCACTAGCCCTGTTGGCAAAGTTTTGGGCCCCGTGCAAGGGCTGGAACTGGCGCCTGGCACAGGCCAGCCAGGGTTTAGCCACCCGCCTGCCCCCCTGGGCCATCCACACACTGGCCAGTTGGCCGTGAGCGGCCCAGCCGTATCCCGCCGCTGCTACCACGCAGCCAGCGCCGGCTAAGCGCCCCTGCTTCGCACCAGGCACCACCAGGGACTCTAGCTGCGCAGAGATCCCGAGCCCGCCGGGGGCCCTGCCTCCCTGCAGGTGACCAACTCTAGCTCCTCCCCAGCCCAAATCTAGAGCGCTGAAAATGCGCTTTATCTCCCACTACTCAGTGAAGCTTCTCCAGTCCCAGTCCTCTCCTCCCCTTCACCACTCCTTCCTCGGGATGCTTCCCCACCTCACCCCTAGCCCTTTGGGCCTCTAGACAGGCAGCGTCCTCTGCCGTGGAGTCCGGAGATTATATTTGGGGGTTCTCCTGATGCTCCCCCCACACCCTAAGTTATTGCTGTTCTCCCCCCATGTGCGCCCATTCTCACCCTCATCGACTCAGTCCCAGGGCCAGGGGTGGCAGTGGGTGGGAAGAGTCATGTGTTTTTTTTTCTCTCTCTCTTTGGTTTTGTTTTTCTGTCTCCCTTCCAACCTTTCCCCCACCAAAAAAAGAAAAAAAACAAACGCAAATAAAATACCTGAGCAGAAATGTAAAAAAAAATAAATTAAATAAATAAATAAAACCTAGAAAAAAGTAAGACATTTTTGTTCTGAAAAAGGAAATAATAGATGCACACAGCCCTTTGCAAAAATGGCCCATCCCCCAAGGACTTGTCTTTACTGCAATTAAAGAATTCCTTTGATGTTCATACAGACTCATGAGGCCTGAGTGAAATGCAGTGCCGTGTAAGCATTTACATGGACTTTATGGAGTCAGTCAAGGCTGGTTTGGATGCAGGTGGGGTTACCAGAAGGAGTGCTCATAAAAGGGGAGAGAGAAACAAGGTTTCTCAGATGCCAGTGTATGCCCCTGTACAACCAAACTGACCCTGGGGTGCAGACAGATGGCCTCTGCGCCATGTCTACTACTAGCTTTCAGTAAGTAAGTCAACCTCGCGCTTGGAGGTGCCCGTGGGGAGAGAAAGGGCTGGCGGGGCCCTCTGGGTAGCCGGGTCCTCACGACAGCCTGGTGGTCCCATGTGTGAGTCTCCTGGAGCCCAGGGCACCGACTGAGGGGGACAGGGCCAAGGAAGCAGAGCTGGCCTGGGAGTGAAACCAGAGGGGCACCAGCCTGGCCTCGATGTGACCTCAGGCAAGTCACAGCCCCTCTGCGTGCCTCAGTTTCCTCTTCTGTGTAGTGGGATCATAACAAACCCAAGACCGCTGTGAGGCATGAAGGGGATGGCACTGGCCCTCAGGACTCTCTGGGCATACACAGCCCCCCCCTAGCGGCAATGTCACCTCTGCTGAGGTCCAACCCCCGGGTGAGCTGCCTGCTCAAGGTCCAGCCGCTCTGTGAGGTTGACCAGGAGCCATCACTCAGCCAGTCCTGCCCAGCAAGTGTCTACTGAGCACCTGCTGCGTGCCAGACGCCAGTCTGGGTGCTGGGATACAGCAGTGAACAAAACAGGTGCTTTGGGATGCCGGCATCCTGACTCTGCTACTTCTTTTCCTAGGCTGGCCCAGCTCTGAGGCCGCAGGCATGTCATGCCCCTCTCTGAGCCTGTTTCCCCATCTGTAAAGTGGGGGGAGAATTACACCAGCCTCACACGGCTGTTGGGAGGATACAAGCAAGGTGACACATGTCAGGCGCTGGGCAGAGGGAGGCACTCGGTGACAGGGGCCAGGTGGCCCTCGGAGCTCCTCGTCTGTCTGGTCCGGTGGAGGACACAGACGGAACTGGGAAAGGGGATGCTGTGACAGGCTTGGAGGAAGGGACGCAGACTCAGTGGGCTCTGGCCACACCCCCCAAAAGGCCATGGGATGGGGAAACTGAGACCAGAGGTGACAAAGGCTCTGCCAACGTCTCCCCTTGTCTGCGGCTGACGTTGGATGAGGTCACCAGGCCTCCTCCCAGCTCTGCCCATGGGTCTTTATGGTGCCCCAGACCAGGAGGCAGGCCTGCAGGAAACCCGGGGTGTGACAGTGACATCACCTGACACCCCTACCCCCATCTTCCTCTCTCCTTCCCCTTCCTCCCGTGGACCTACTGTCCCTCCTCCTCAGCCCACAGGCAGGTGACGGCCACAGTCAGAAGCTGCCCTAGGGACTTCCCTGGCGGTCCAGTGGTTAGGACTCTGTGCTCTCACGGCCGAGGGCGTGGGTTCAATCCCTGGTCGGGGAACTAAGATCCCACAAGCCGCGTGGTGTGGCCAAAAAAATTTTTTTAATAAAATAAAATTTAAAAAAAAAAAAAAGAAGCTGTCCTAGAACCAGGGTTCCCAGATCCTCGGTCCCCTCAACCCACTGGATACTGGGCAACAACAAAGAGGCCACAGAGCCACTCCTCCCGCCTTGGGGATGCTACACTCTGCCTAGGCTGTGGAAGGGGGCGGTAACCGGGGTGATCTGCGCAGCCTCAGCCCCGTCAGCAGAGCAGAGCTCAGCCTGGGAGGAGGCAGCCCTTGCTGCACCCTGTAGACAGCTGCACCCAGACACAACCCAGAATCATCTCTGAACACACCTGCTGTGGCGTCAGCGACCCTCCCGTCAATATCTCAGTGCTCACAGGACTTCAGTCAGTCATCTTCTTCCTCCTCCCGATTTCTGCCGCCCCACACCCATCTGTACGTTTATTTATCCTATCGGTCTCTTCAAACTGATTTAAATGGATTGCTTTTCCCTGCTTAGTGTCACTGCAAGCAATAAATGTCCCAAACCCAATTTCACGTGCTACTTATGTTTTTCCTAAGACACATTCAATGAAATCTTTGTATTGGTTATCTATGGCTGCATAACAAGTAACCCCAAAACATTATGGTTTAAAATGACATTTGCTGTCTCCCAGTTTCTCCCAGACTGGAATCCGAATACAGCTTAGCTGGATGGCTGCCTGTGTCTCTCCAGGCTGCAGTCAAGGTGTGGCAGGGGCTGCAGGCACCTCCAGGTACCGGGCTCACTCAGCCCCAGCGGCTGTGGGCTGGGTGCAGTTCCTCACGGGCTGATAGACCAAGGGTCTCAGTTCCCTGCCCCATGGCCTCTCCATAAGGCAGCTCACAACAGGGCAGCCAGCTTCATCGGAACAAGAAAGTGAGAAAAGTCGGAGAGGACTAATGCGATGCAAATCACGGTCCTCTAGAACCTAATCTTGGAAGCAACATCCATCACTCCTGCAACGGGGCAGTCACAGAGCCTCTGGTTTACAAAGCAGATGAGAAAGGGCATCCTTGGCACAAACTCTGTTCCCTGCCCTGCGCCCAGGCAAGGAAACAGACCTGAGATTCATAAGGGGCCAGCGTCGTCCTGTCTCCTGCCACCCCCTACCCCACACACACCGTAAATGAACGAGGAATCCACCCACCACCCCCCGCAGCTGCCTTTCCAGCGTGGCTCTTGTGGTCCTTGTCCCCCGGAACCTGCAGTGGAGGAAGATGTCCTCTTGGTGGGGACACTGGCTTTGAGTCAGCCTGGGCATCCTTCATGCCATACCAGGGCCACTGTTGGCGGCTCGCAGCATCAACAGAGAGCTTTCTCTCCCAAGATACCCGCCCGCAGGACGCACCAAACGTGGTTCGAACGACAGAGATGCCCCCACGGCTCCCGAATGCTGGCCCCCAGCAGTGTTATTTTGGGCAACGTGCCAACCGTGTTGGCACATTTCTGCATCGTTTCTTAGGGTTATAGGGTTAGAGGCTGCCAGGGCATGGAGGAGGCCCCAGAGGGGCCCAAACGTCTTCCCAGCCTGGGCCCATGACCGTCAGAGGTCGGGCACCCTGGGCCTGCTTCTGACGCTTTTTGATCTCATCCATTTCCTTCCTGGTCAGTTCAGGCCAACGCCCACCATGGGGCTGGGTCTCCCCTGTCACCTGCAGGAGCAGAAAACATGTGCCCATGGTTTATGTGCCCATAAAGCCAACGTAGCTTTATGGTTTAATTCATTCACTCACTCATTCGTCCACGCATCTATTGAGGGCCTCCTGCATGCCAGGGACTGGCCTAGGTACTACTGAATAAGACAAAAGATGCTCCTCGTTAACAGTTTCAAATGATTTCTAAAAGCACATGGAAAAAAACATTTAAATCACCCGTCCTCATGGTTACAAGGGAGAATCATGGGCCTGGAATCATGCAGATCTGAATTCATATCCCTGCCCACGACCACCTTCCTGGGCTTGGGCAGCCCCACCCCCTTGCTGAGCCACGGTCTCTGCCTGCATAAAACGCGGATAATGATGGCGGCAACTCCCATCTGCAGCGACAAGGGACACGCAACAGGGCCTCAGACCCTGTTCCTCCTCTCCTGCCCCCTCCCTTCTATACCATCTCCGGGAGAAACATGACGCAGTGTTTTAAGATCACCAAGAACTCTCAAGTCCCTTGTCACACTTCAGCCTTGAAATGACCACCAAGATTAGTGCAGCAACGATCCTCCTGTTGCACTTGGGGAAACTGAGGCTGAGAGAGGCCACGTGCTTTGTCCACAGTCACACAGCGAGTGAGGGACAGAGTGGACATCAAGCCTGCCCAAGCGTGGGAAGAGAGCACGTCGGCTGAGCACGGGGCCAAAAGCAGGGGCGTTGGTGAGCAAGACCTCGTCTGTGCCCTGGGGACCAACCCCTGGGAAAACCAGATCCTTCCCAGGCAGGGCACAGGCCACACTGGCTATTCTGAGTTCTCCCACACATGACACAAGCAACAGGAATCTGGGGAGACCCGGATCACTGGTCGCATCGGGAACCGAGCTGCTCGGGTGGCGGCCAAGGGAAGGGCTGAGGGTGACAAGGGTCTGCGGGGCGGGGGCTGGAGAGCAGAGCCCAGATGCCTTCAGGGCTGGGGTACCTGCTGCAGAGAAGGCCCGTGGGGAGCTAGAGTGAGAGCCTGGGAGAGGCGGGGGCCGTGTCAGGCTGGGGAGGAATCTGGGGCCTTTCCAGGTCAGGCAGGCACACCCGTGTCCTCCTGGGCTGGGATCCTGAGACAAGGTTTGAGCAGTGTGTGTGGGTGGCAATCCCAGAAGCAGGTCAGGGAAGGGAAGGAAGCCATAGAAGTTGCCCCATCAACCCGTAGCAGCCAGGCTCAGTCCCCGGGGGGGACCTCAGAGAAGAAACCTCAGGGTGTCCCCACCGCCTCGGGGCGAGGAAGCCTAGGTGCTCCCCCAACTCCCCTGCGACAAGGCCATTGGCTGGAGCCATTCCTAGGATGTGAGTTTCCCAGCGCAGAAAGGCACAGGTGCTGGCGGGAGGGTATCGTTGGCCTGGCCTGGATCCGTGGGTCCACAGCGCTACCCAGCCGGCACCAAAAGCATCCACTGAGACAAGGCTGGGCGGAGCTCAGACCATCCCACTCGGGGCGCCCTATTCACCGAGCACCCCGGTGCACCCAGCCCTGGCCACGCACCGAGGCACAGCCAGGAGCACAGAGTCAGGGCCTCCCTCTCGGAGCCCGTGTCTCATCAAAGAGACCAAAAGTGAGAAGAGCACCACAGGGAAATGAAAAGCATACACTGGATTCGTGCACAAAGGGAGTGAGGGACGGATAAACAGAACGTGGCAGATCCATACAAGGGCATATTATTCAGCCATAAAAACAAATGAGGGGGCTTCCCTGGTGGCGCAGTGGTTGAGAATCCGCCTGCTAATGCAGGGGACACGGGTTCGAGCCCTGGTCTGGGAAGATCCCACATGCCAGGGAGCAACTAAGCCCGTGTGCCACAACTACTGAGCCTGCGCGTCTGGAGCCTGTGCTCCGCAACAAGAGAGGCCACGATATTGAGAGGCCCGCGCACCGTGATGAAGAGTGGCCCCCGCTTGCCGCAACTAGAGAAAGCCCTCGCACAGAAACGAAGACCCAATATAGCCAAAAATAAGATAAATAAAAATAAATTAAAAACTAATTCCTTAAAAAAAAAAAGGAATGAGGTGCTGAATCTTGACGGTAATTATGCTAAGTGGAAGAATCAGATACAAAAGGCCACGTAACGTAGGATTCCATTAATACGAAGTGTCCAGAAGAGGTAGATCCATGGAGACAGAAGGCAGGTTGGTGGTGGCCAGGGCCTGGGGGAGGGGAGGGTCGGAGAGACTGCTAAGGGGTACAAGGTTTCTTCTCTGGGTGATTAGAGTATTCTGAAGTTAGAGAGTGGTGATGGTTGCACAACCTGGTGAATATACTGAAAATCATTGAATTTTATACTTTAAAGGGGTGAAGTTTATAGTAAGAGAATTCATTAAATCTCGATCCTAAAAAGCACACCCGGGGACTTCCCTGGCAGCTCAGTGGTTAAGACTCCACGCTTCCACTGCAGGGGGCCCGAGTTCGATCCCTGGTTGGGGAACTAAGATCCCACATGCCGTATGGCATGGCCAAAAAAAAAAAAGGAATAAATAAAAATTTTTTAAATGAAAAACACACACAGAGGGGTCCTCTTTACGTGAGATGGTCAGGGAGGGCCTCTGGGAGGAGGTGACATTTTAGCTGAGGTCTGAAGGGTGAGGAGGAGCTGGCCATGGGGCAGGGCAGGAGGGGGCATGGCGTGTAGGGGGAGTGACGGGGGGGCTGAGGGCAGTGAGCTTGAGGGGAGGGGGCCGAGGTGCGGGGAGGGGGCGGCAGCAGACCCCATAGGGTTTGGCATCTGTGCTGAGGGGTAGCTCATTCTGACAGCAGCTGGAGGCAGCTGGAGGGTCTCAAGCTTGGGAGAGAAACATGATGGGATTTATGCTTTTAAAGTGTGGTGGCTGGACTAGAGGGGACAGGAGAACCCCCGCAGGAGACCACATGCCTCCGGGGAATCCCTTGGGACTGGGGCTTACCCGGTACAAACCAGTTCTCACCCCCATGCCCTAAGAGGGACTGTGGGTGGGGACACTTTGCTCCCTTGTGGCCATTTGTATCCTGCAGTATCTTTTTTTTTTTTTAACATCTTTATTGGAGTATAATTGCTTTACAATGGTGTGTTAGTTTCTGCTTTATAACAAAGTGAATCAGTTATATATATACATATGTTCCCATATCTCTTCCCTCTTGCATCTCCCTCCCTCCCACCCTCCCTGTCCCACCCCTCTAGGTGGTCACAAAGCACAGAGCTGATCTCCCTGTGCTATGCAGCTGCTTCCCATTAGCTATCTATTTTATATTTGGTAGTGTATATATGTCCATGCCACTCTCTCACTTCGTCCCAGCTTACCCTTCCCCCTCCCCGTATCCTCAAGTCCATTCTCTAGTAGGTCTGTGTCTTTATTCCCGTCTTGCCACTAGGTTCTTCATGACCTTTTTTTTTTTTTTTTTTCCTTAGATTCCATATATATGTGTTAGCATACGGTATTTGTTTTTCTCTTTCTGACTTACTTCACTCTGTATCACAGACTCTAACTCCATCCACCTCACTACAAATAACTCAATTTCATTTCGTTTTATGGCTGAGTAATATTCCATCGTATATACTGCCACATCTTCTTTATCCATTCATCCGATGATGGACACTTAGGTTGCTTCCATGTCCTGGCTATTGTAAATAGAGCTGCCATGAACATTTTGGTACATGACTCTTTTTGAATTATGGTTTTCTCAGGGTATATGCCCAGTAGTGGGATTGCTGGGTCATATGGTAGTTCTATTTTTAGTTTTTTAAGGAACCTCCATACAGTTCTCCATAGTGGCTGTATCAATTTACATTCCCACCAACAGTGCAAGAGGGTTTCCTGTTCTCCACACCCTCTCCAGCATTTATTGTTTACAGATTTTCTGATGATGGCCATTCTGACCGGTGTGAGGTGATACCTCAATGTAGTTTTGATTTGCATTTCTCTAATGATTAGTGATATTGAGCATTCTTTCACGTGTTTGTTGGCAATCTGTATATCTTCTTTGGAGAAATGTCTATTTAGGTCTTCTGCCCATTTTTGGATTGGGTTGTTTGTTTTTTGTTATTGAGCTGCATGAACTGCTTGTAAATCTTGGAGATTAATCCTTTGTCAGTTGCTTCATTTGCAAATATTTTCTCCCATTCTGAGGGTTGTCTTTTGGTCTTGTTTATGGTTTCCTTTGCTGTGCAAAAGCTTTGAAGTTTCATTAGGTCCCATTTGTTTATTTTTGTTTTTATTTCCATTTCTCTAGGAGCTGGGTCAAAAAGGATCTTGCTGTGAAAAGGCACCCTTGCCCTGAGATGATAAACCCCAGGGTGTGGGAGAAAAGGCCACAGCACAGAAAAGGGGCTGAGTGGGTGACCACCTCGGGCCGCAGGGAAGGTGAGCGCGAGGCAGCAGGGCAGGGACAGAAGCAGACCCCGGGGTGGGGGTGGGGGGCCGCCTGGAAGGCAACGCAGACTTTGAGCTTGCTGCCCGGCCAGCTGCTCAGGCTCCTCGGGGCGGGGAAGGGGGTTTGGGGGAAGCACGGGCCCAAGGGGCAGAGTCCACCAGCACCAGGAAACCTGACGGGGAGGGACTGGTGGTCTTCCGGGCCGGGGACGGCGGTCCTGCCAAGGATCGAAGCCAGGCCAGAGGATCTGGCAGGTCACAGTCAAGGTTTGTTCTGAGGGCGGAGGGGAAGTCCCCACACGACTCAGGAACACGTGAGCTCCTCAGAGAGCCAGTGACGTCCCAGCAGCTGGAACAGGGAAGCATCTTGGAGAAGGATGTCAAGGGAACTTCGCTGCCCTTCAGAGCTGGCTGAGGGAGCCACACTGGACCCATTCATCTCTCATCAAGTGTCTTCTGTGTGCCAACTCCTGGCAGGGCTTCATGGGAAGGCTTCCTGGAGGAGGTGACATTTGAATCGGGCCCTGAAGGATAGTGGGAGTTTTCCAAGGAACAGCAGGTAGAGAGAACACACGAGCACAGACCTAGAGGTTGGAAAGGGCTTGCACCAACCAGGGAACCGAGCAGCCCTTGCCTGGGGCAGGGGTTGGAAAGTTGGGGGGACTCCTCCAGGAGGGGGTAACCCTGGGGTCTCTCTGCCAGGAGCCCCCTCGAGCTGGGCCGAGCTAGGATGGGCCAGCGACTCCCTACCTGGTTGATTCCTTTGACTCTCCCGGCTTTGCTTGTCCTCTTGCCCCCCATCCCTGAGACCCTTCCCCAGGTGGGGATGCAGGTGGCACGGTGACCACAGAGGTGAGGGAACCCCACACTTCTACTGGGAGGGATTTGGTACAGTTCAGAGCCAAGAGGGCGTGCATTCACCTCGGCAACGGCTCCCACCATCTCAGGGAGAGGCCACTTTGCTGACCCCCTTGTAGGGAATCCCACCGCGGAAAGAGGCGTTAAAGACAGGCAGTCACGCCCTCCCTATGGTCAGGGAAACCACCAGCACATAGGGTGCATTCTCAGGGTGGAGGCTGCAGCCCCGGGACGGGACCCAGGGCTCGTGCATGAGCTGGAATTCAGTCGCACTTG